>NC_136493.1:83843859-84448859 GCF_053919585.1 Euprymna scolopes
TGTTATATATTTGATTTTTGGCAACTTATGCGAATCTATGTGTACAGTAATACAAACCCGAAATGAATTTAAGACCACGAGTGAAATGAGAAAATGAAGAAAATCACATTTACTGTGTGTGTTTACTGTTTATGTAAGTCATCGGGTTTGGTTGCCATAACAACGTGACGGTAGTGAACGTGTGTGTGTGCGTGTGTGCGCGTGTGCTTGCTAGTACTACTACTAAGTTTGTAGGAGCATTTGATTTCGTGTAGTTTAGTTTCGTATATAAGTTTCGTATTTTTTTAATTTGTAAATAACAAGTTATTAAAAAATTAAACCCTTCCAAGATGGACAATAAATAAAGCCATAATATTTTATGGTAAAGGAAAGAGCGTAGACACCATTGTTTTTTAGGAGATGTGATTATTGGATTAACCAATCAGAAATCGTCTGTGGCACACACATCTCTGTTTTTATAGATATATAGATAGATAGATAGATAGATAGATATATAATCTCTGGATTTTCTTCAGAGAGGCATATATAATATCTCTGATGAGTTATTTGTAGTTCGTACGCCAATCAACAAAACACGTGTAAGAAAAATAAAATATTATTAACTACTGATATGTTACATATATATATATACATACAGAAATATGCATGTATAAAAATAAGTGCATATATATATATATATATATATATATATATATATATGCGTATATATACATATATACACACATATTTTCACCCATATATAGATACACACACACACACACACACACACACACACACATATATATATATATATATATATATATATATATATATATATATATGCACGTATATCTATTTGCGGGAACACCCAATGTTGCTCTGGATACAATGAGGATCAACGAATGTTTCATACTCCCATATTTTATTGTCATCGAAATCGGGGAATCGCTCATTTTTTTTTTTTTTAATAGAATCGATTGCCTGCTCTAGTTTGGGACCCACCGCGGTGCACCGGGAGACAACTTGACAGTGCAGTTACTTAGCCGCAATACATTATAATTTACATCGACTGTAGAGAATCTACTGTTGATTTTATTAAATTATTTTATTTAATGTCTTGAATTAAAACACAAAATGCAAAAGTCAAGTATCATGATTTAACGGTACTATAAAGAGAAATATTCATTTTAAATGCGCCGCTATCATACCAAAGAACCCACTGTTGATTTTATATGCTGGGCCATTCTGCTTGCGATGTTAGGCTGCATGAGGTGTTAATTTTTTTTATCAAAATCGGCTGTTTCTTCTTTCATTTTTCGATTACCGATAATACATACTTATCGAAGACATTCTGATATAGAGCTTATTTAAGACACATGAAGTACATTTGGTTGAAATTTTAAATACATCTGCGCAGCCGTTTAGGAATCCATAGGAAAGGAACTAACACACACAAAGTTCTTTTTATATCATATATATATATATATATATATATATATATATATATATATATATATATATATACACTAGCAGCTCAGCCCGGCATGTACTGTTCATAACTTTATGTACATATGTATATATATATATTAAAATGTTTGACTCATGTCCAGATAACCTACACCTAAAATTTCAAGTGTTTAGATCCAAAATGAGCGGAGGAGTTTGGTAGAGTCTGCAACTTTGACCTCTTGGTAGCAAAATTTTCGCCCCAAAACTGATGAAAAAACTTGCTGCATGTCTGAATAAACTTTATGTAAAATTTCAAATGTTTGGACCAAAAATTGATTGAGACCACAAAAGTCAAAGCTTTTTAACTTTAACCCTTTGATAGCTAAATTTTCGGCCAAAAACCGATTAAAAAGCTTGCTCTATGTCTGAATACACTTTATGTAGAATTTTAAATGTTTAAACCAAAACTTGGCTGATTAATTTAGTAGAGACCGCAGAGGTCAATTTTTTTTAACTTTGACCCTAATTTTGACCCCTTAACATTTATTTTTTTCTTTTGGCTTAAATCAAATTAAAATGTTTGATCCATGTCCATGTAACCTACATCTAAAATTTCAAGTGTTTAGACCCAAAATTAGCGGAGGAGTTTGGCAGAGTTTTCAAAGGTCAAATCGTTGAATTTTGACCGTTGACGGCCAAATTTCTGGCCTAAAACAGATTAAAAAGTTTTTGCCAAATCTCATCTCATATCATTTTTTTTAATAGAATCGATTGACTGCCTGTTCTAGTTTGGGACCCACCGCGGTGCACCAGGAGACAACTTGACAGTGTAGTGACTTAGCTGCAATACATTGTAATTTACATCGACATTCCCATAATGCTTTTAAAGGAAAATTTTCGGTCTCAACCTTAATAAAACTGCATTTCCAAAAGGCTTTACAAGTTCTTAATTGGTTTTTAATCGAGTGAACAAGCCACTTCATAAGCATATTTATGGAAACGCCTAATGCGTATTATCTTCGTTTGAAATTAAGCTCTCTATTGCTACATCTAAGCTCAAAGTGCTGCCTCAAGAGAGCAATATCGACATCAATAATTTCAAACCGTTTGGATCTCTCCATGGTTCAAGAAAAATAGTACCTCAAACAAATCAGTTTTCATAGATTTTTCTGCTCATTTTAAGCAATTCTCTCCATTAATTCTTTCGTAAAGATGTTTCTAAATAGACGTCACCGATGATTAAAGATATAAGACATCATTCAGCTAGATCTATGTTTTTTTTTTTTTTCACTTTAGTAATATCTGGCAATAATTTTATATGCAGTAGAACTCCGGGATACGGTGGTTCCGGGATACGAATTTTTTCAGGTTACAATGTGGAATATGATGGTTTTCTGGTTCCTGGTTACGGTATTTCCCCCGCCTTACGGTGTTATTTATAATGTTATTTGATTATATACATGTTATACATTATATACTGTACTGTATTTTGTGACTAATTTTTAATATTTTCTTGAAAAAGATTTCTGCCTCAACAGAAAAATGTTCAACAAAATGTTTAACTGGAAAATTATTTTACCGAAAACTATTAATATTAAACTATAAAAAGGAAGATGCTAGAATTAAAAAAAAAAATTTATTTACACTCAATCAGATGTGCCTTATACACTAATAAAAATGCAATTGGCATTTTGTTGCACTGTTTAAGATTTTAAATATTTATACATTTTCTCATAAAAAACGATTGATCATAATTTTTTGACAGGAAAAATAAAATGAATTGCATATAAAATATTAGAAGAAAAATTTTAAATCACCCAATTATATCAATAAATATTGTTAAATTTTGTAAATAAATTTTGTAAAAAATAATTATTTAGTAAATTGATTTTAATTTTCTTTAATAAAAAAAAAACGATTGAAATATTTTAAATCCGTAAATCGTCAATATATTTTTTTAATACAGAAAAGGATTATTCGATTTTTTTTAAATTGCTAAACAAAAAAAGATAATGAAAAAATTACAAAAACAGCAAATAATACAATTTTTTTTCTACTTTAAAAATGACTGTTTCTCATGCACTTTTGGAATTTTGCAAAAGTTCACAATAGAATTCAATTCAGTTGAACTAGCATGACTCGCCACTTTCAGTTTTTTTTTTTTTTTCAAAATAATCTGTAATCGTTATTGATGCATGTGAGACCCTTGCTAAGTAAGAAGTGTTTCACATTCATTAATAACGATGTGTTTTTTACGTCGCATAGATTAGATAATAAAGCATTTCTCGTGTGACGTGATTAGGTGTGTCAATGGTGTTAAAACCTTCTTAAAAGACAAGAGATAATTATTAAATTTTCATCGGAAAAAATATAGTTTGTAATATAAAAATGCTGATTTGAATTAAAATTGCTTGGCCTTGAAAAGTTGTGATGCCTATGTAAAAAAATTGCATTGTCCTACATCAAATAATTGGGACACCCGTTAAAAATTAAAGTCAAGTTCGGATTCATAATAAACCGAGTCCCTATATGCTCGCTTGACGGGATATTCCATCTACGGGCATTGGTTATCGGCTTTGATTGAATGACCAATCATTGAAATGGTACGAAATGATTATATGGTTGGTAGGCCAATAAAAAGTGCTTTATTGGATTGAAAATCGATATAAACACTATCTTTTTATGGCTTCAAGCTAGAGTGAAATTGGCGACAAATCATAGATCGGGAAATAGAAATGAGATTACTTACATAACATTACCAATCTCACAATTTTCTTAGTGTTTCTTATCTGAAATTATTTCATTTTTTAATTTTTAATCATTGAGAAATAATGTGCCATATTATTAAAATCCTTTATTTTATCTACTATACATTAAAACCAATTTAACACACGCCACACATGCGCGCGCACACACACACACACACATATACATATATATATGTATATATATATACATATATATATATGTATATATATATGTATATATATATATATATATATATATATATATATATATATATATATATATATATATATATGAATAAAATAAAGCAAGATATAAACGATGCTTTAGACGTTATGTGAATAAAACGGAAAACCCTAAAAGAGTAAAAACAAAAATAAAATCAACGTTTCGTCCCTATTTCAGGGGACATCATCAGGATTACTAGGCGAGGATGTACAGGAAAACGGTCATATATCACTCCTCTTTCGCATGTGATAGATGACCGTTTTCCTGTACATCCTGTACATATTCATATATAATATATATATATATATATATATATATATATATATATATATATATATATATATATATATATATAATCGGAGTTGCCATGGGAAAGGCAAAGGCTAAAGAAGTAAACCCCGACAAAAAATCCGGTTTAGAGACCCGACAGACAGATAGTGAAGCACTGCAACCACTTTCCGGCAATTCCTGCAACTGCGCCGTTCCAGCCGTATTGGCTTGTCTTTCCGTCGGTCGGACTTAGGTATCATTATCACCTGCGCAGGCCTGCATCCAGAGAGCAAAGTCCATTTTCTAACTATATAGTCACAGCAGATGCTGCAGTGCACCAGACTAGATGCAGAATACCATTGTCTTATCAGACAGGAGTTTGCCATCATAATCGGTATTCATAGAGCGAGTATCATCGCCAATTAAAATATTGAATTCTTTAAACCGATTTTATTAAGTTATACATGATTTCTTTTTTGTTTCCATTTTAAAATGTATTTAAAACACGTTTTAATGTGAAGGCGTATTTTATGCAACTCTTTATATATGTATATATATATATATATATATATAATTTTCAAGAGTAATGACTATTGCGAATCTAATTACGCCAGAAGAAAATAATGTTTCATCAAACATTGGAAGATACCAACATATACAAACGAGACTGCGAAAAGTGGATAGACAAAAATAAATCAATTTTATTTGGAAAAACATTTTAGTTCAAACTATATAATGACTATGAAACATTTTCTAAAAAAAATGAACAGGTGAATTTTTCTTTCGATAAAGCGATAACTATTTTCTCTAATATTTTTTGCCAGAGTTTCATATTTCATATTAGCAACCTATGTGTAAATATTATACAAAATGCGACACCGAATTTTGGTCATCCAGTGTGGAAACGTAATTACAAACTGTGAACGCTTTTTATCATGAACTTAGACATGCTCAAATGTCTTTTTTAATGACATAGGTCGAGCAAAGATTTTTAAAAAACATTCATCAATACTGACTTTGGATATTTACTTCAAAATGTTATAAAGAATGTCAGAGGAGTGTAAATTAAAAACATAATAACACACGTGCATGTTATGCGTCGTCAAATACAAACGCAGAATGTTGGAAACAAAATTTTGAAACAAGGCGGTGCTTTGGTTATTGCGGCCTTCCTTTTAAATTTTTTTTTTTTTTCGTGATAAATTTGTTTTCTCTGTGGAAATATATTACATAAATTACTCACCGCGGAGCCAAAAAGATTAAAAATGTTGCACACAAATCAAGATAAATATAGTGTTATGGAGACGTGAAATTAATGAGAGTCAGAAACGTACGTTTGTGTATATAAACAATGAAGAAAGTGAAACTTCAACTTTACACCAGAAAATATATTTCAATTGTAAATAAACATACAAAAGAATTAGAAAACAATTACAAAAGAAAGCAAATGAGGTTGTACGTGGAATGTTAGCAAAGTATTGAATTTAATTGCTTATATGACATTTGTTTTAAAATGCACTACGATAAAAGTTTCAGTATTACAAAACTGCTCAAATTTATTTGGGATGGATTAGACTGCTTTATAGTTTTATGGAACTACCTATAACTTTTTTTCCACTAAATTCTCGTAGTCCATAAATTGTAACATGAATTTTAAAAAAAAGTTGACTTGAGTGCTTTAATTAGGACTTAGAAAATGCATAAAAACAAAAGTTAAGTTTGAAATCAATGAATATTTCAAACCTATTTTCAGATCTAAATGATATGTACCTTCACTGCTTTGGGGCCAATAAACAAGACATTAGCGCAACTTGAAAACATTTAGTGTTCTTTCAAAAAGTCGAATTGAGCGTTCCTAATATTATATGGAAAATTAAAAATTAGGAGTTTGCGCAGATTTTTCAATTTGTCTTATTGATTTTCTGAAAGCATACATCATTCCATCGCCAGAATCTGAAAACGTTTGTGGAAAGTTTTTTTTTCTGCGAGTCTATATTTATCAGATGGAAATCAGAGGAAAAATTGTCGGCTATCAATATTCATAAGGATTTAAATAAATGTCATCGACTTCCGTTTAGAGTTAAATTCGCACTTACTCTTTTATGAATAGTTTGCATGACATCCGGTGTTGCACAATCGTACAATATGCTTAAATATTTTAATTTATGCAGATTTCGTATTTATTATAGTCAATTCTCTATTGATTATTATATTTTACTCAATAATAATGGTAGTGATTTCAAAAGAAATAAAAATGACTTGGGTGCTATCAGATAAAATCGAAACCAAAACGTTTAGTGTTCCAGCCTTAGTCGTTACCATTTGAGCTATCGAGAGACGAGTAAGAAATAGGTAAAAATGAACATACTTTAACATATAAACAAATACGTTAGAGTTGGTGTTCCGAGTTTGAATAAAATAAATACGTATTAAATACGTTTGAAACCAAAACAGCGCATTATTACAAAATAAACAGATATTTATTTTGTTTGAAATTTATATTGAAATTTATAAATATATTTCGAAGATACAATCCATCATCAGTATTTCTTCTTTTCTCTTTTTTGCCATGTTGTTGTTGTTGGAGCATAGCATTTATTGTTTTTACGATAGTCTATCCAAATGTCGGAACGGTGCGTATTTATTTTATATAAACATATATTTGCGCATACGTACAAAAGCACTTCGAGGCGACTTACACTTGCCAAGTTTCATTTTTTTTAATTCTGAACCCTTAGCAACTATGTCTACGAGCACACACACACACACACACACACACACACACACACACACACACACACACACACACACACATATATATATATATATATATATATAAGGTGACCCAAAAAAAGGACCCGTGTACACTTTACGTGATATCTCAATTATTTATTCACCAATTGCCCTTATTTTACAGGACATGGCAGAATCAACGACCGTGAGTACATCAAGACCCCAGTGGGAGCTGGAACAAAGAATACACTGTGTTAAATTTTACTACAATACAGGCTCGTTTAAGAAAACACAGGACAGTTTCATGCGTCAGTTCGAATGTGAAAAGGCTCCACCCAAAAGCAGAATTCAGAACTGGGTGGACCACATCGAGAAATATGAGACCGTGAAGAACCTCAACGCTGCCAGAGAGAACCGTCCAAGCCACTCGGGACGTCCCAAGAAGCGAACAGCCGAGCTGGTCGAAAGAGTGAAAGAGTCTCTATGCGTAAGCGAAGTCAGTCCCTCGATATGTCCCGTGAGACTTGCAGGATAATGCTGGTGAACGATACCAGGGCTTTTCCATACAGAATACAGACGCTGCGGACCCTTACAGCCTCAGACAAGAAGCGGAGGAGGGCTATGGCAGTCAAAATGCTCGATAAGATCGAGGATACACCAAGTTTCCTTAATCTCCTTTGGACCTCAGATGAAGCCCACTTCCATCTTGATGGAAAGACAAACTCCAAGACAAATGTCTTCTGGGGTTCCTTCAGACCCAATGAACTAGCCACCAAGTCCCTGCACTCTCCTAAGTACACGGTGTGGGCTGTAATCTCGGCCAGAGGCATCATCGAACCAATCTTCATCGAAGAATCTGGCGCAGCAGTGTCAGTCACCAAAGAGCGGTATGTGGAGGTCCTCAAACCCTTCAAGAGTGAGCTCCAGACCATCTACCCGTCGCTCATGAGCAAGTTCTGGTTCCAGCAGGACGGAGCAAGTTCTCACACCTCAAACCTGTCACGAGATTGGCTGATAGAGTACTTCGAAGGCCGAGTGATCAGTCTCAAGACTAATTTTGAGTGGGCACCCCATAGCCCGGACCTAAGCCCCCCAGATTTTTTTCGTTGGGGCTATCTTAAGGACAGAGTCTACGCAGGGAACCCCAGAACCATCACGGAACTCAAAGAAGACATCAGGGAGGAGATGAGAGCCATTACCAATTCGGTCTGTAAGAACATCATGGACAACTTCGTGCTGCGCCTCAAGAAATGCACTGAGCTAAATGGAGGCCATCTAGAACATATACTGTAGAACGGAGAAAAAAGGCCAAAGATCATAGTGTTTTGATGTGATGTTTTGAATATAATAAACTAGTTATGACCAAAGTTTCATTTCATTCGGACAAAACACTAAGAAACGGGGCCTGATTAGAGTTAGGGCCTGTTTTTTTTGGGGGGGTCACCCTATATATATATATATATATATATATATATATATATATATATATATATATATATATATATATATATGTATATAACAACGGTCCACAAAAAAATCAACTATTTGATCCGCCTGGCGTGGCTCTGTGACCTTGCCTCTCGACGCAGATGCAGTTTGAAAAAATGGAGACATACAGACATATTGAGTTTTATAAATTAGATTATTGGCTCTATTCTCTCTTATTTAAATTTTGCATATTTTGTATATCTCAACGATGTGTCGATAAAGAGTGAAACTCCAAATCAACATTATGATCACAAACATAATAATCATTCGAAAAATAAAATAATTAGCTTCCAAACGAAATTGATTTGTGTGTGTGTGTGTGTGTGTGTGTGTGTGTGTGTGTGTGTGCATGTGACAAATAATTGAATAGTAAAAGAACACCAAACCCTTCTAAATCGGAAGCGAAAAAAAGACAGGCTCATTTCAAAAGAGGTTACTACATTTATAAGCTATTTTGCGTATACAGATTATGAACACAAGAACATCATCAAGCAAAAATGGAATCATCTGTGTAATGTCAATATGTTTTTGACAAAATAAAAAATATATATAATCTGATCTTCAACTTAGCATGCCGAACGCTGATAAGTGTTAGGTAATTGTTGTAATCTATATAAATATAACAGTAGATTTATGTATGTGTGTCTGTATGTAAATATTTAACCACTAAACTCTAAAACTACTGTTTACATAACACTGAAATTATTAGGAAATAGTAAACATATACCAAGAATGGTTTATAATGAATACATTTTTTTGGATAGATGAATAACACATGTCGACAAGGTGAAATGAAAAATGTTAATTTCAACTTGCCGTCATTTCTATTAGTTTGCGCATGCGTAAACTAATAGCTAAAATTGGTTTGATTTATAACTTGTTTCATCTATCTATCTGGTTAGCTCAAACGGTAGCAAACGCCACTAAGGTGCTAAATAGTTTGTATTTCGATTCTATCCGATGGTGCCCAAGTCATTTTTTTCTTTTAATTTTTGAAATCAGTACTATACATTAATATTTGATAAAGAATTGGCTCTATAATAATATTACTAAGACTGCATGAATTAAAATATATTACGATCGGCAAATATTTTATAAACTTAACGATTATACTAAAAATCCAGTCGCTTCAAGATCTTTACTGTCACCAGAAAAAAATTAAAGTTAAAAAATTAATGTATATGGTCCTTAGTGAAACTGAGAATTCCTGACGAATAATAAATCCCAATGGATGTACATACTGATGGTTTTGGTATTCCAGTTCCACGCACTCTTGAAATTTTAATTTTAACACCAACTAGTAAAAAATATTAATGTCTGAATCCAGATTCTAAAGACAAAATATATTACTTTCCCGAAGAAAATAATCTTTAGGAGGGGGGATTAGAGATTGATTATCTTCCCTCTTGCAATGGACTCTCCCAGAATGTATATAATCATTTAAGCTATTAATCTGAGTAGGCCGGTTTACTATCATTTGAACAACTGTTGTTACGATTTCATAGAAATATTCCCATGTTCTTTCAATTTTTTTCATGTGTAAGTGGTCGTTGTTATTCTTTGAAGTCTTATCTTCACTTAACACAAAAAACTACCTAATCGAGGTTTCGGCGATGCTATTCCTCCTGTTTTTCATCATTTTATATACAGTAATCTTTGATGTTACCAAACTGTCATGGTGCCATTGTGTGTGTGTGTGTGTGTGTGTGTGTGTGTGTGTGTGTGTGTGTGTGTGTGTGCGCGTCAGATTATAGTAGTAATGCTATATATTTACACAAATAATTCTAACTCTTTTGGGATTTTCTTAATATGTCCCCTTCTTAGTTGCGAGTGATCAAATAATGTGAGTTGGTTTTTCTGAGATTCATCCATGGTTCATATAGTGTCCCTATTTACTTTGCCTCCCCACAGGACAGAGTTAGACACCAGGGTCGTTTTTTAACATGGAGAAAAGGAACCTGTTCCTATTTTTGTTTCTTTCTCCTCCACTGACAGAGAACAAGAAATTGAAGTGCAGCATCTGAAGAAAAGATACTACACTTTGATCTTGTCCCGAAGGCCAAGTATTATGTTCATATAGTGTCATTCATTTCATTTCATTTCAATTTCTATTAGTCTTTTTATTTATTTATTTTATTTATTTTTTTGGCCGAACTGTTCAAAGTGCTCTTATATTTAATGTTATTACTTTAAATTTCATTTTCTATAAACCTCTGAATATTTTTTTTTCTGTTTCATTTTGTATCTTCTGCGATGACGATTTTTACAAGGGCGTTTTTTTTTTTTTTTTTTTTTTCTTAACTATTATCATGTCGTGTCTAACAGTTTGGTTGGTTTTGTCTGTTTATATTTCAATGTATCACAAATATAATGCCTTTTCTTTTTACAATACTAGTTGCAGTCTGTATTTGTATCGTTTGCATGTTGGTTCGTAATGTAGTCCTTTGCACATATTCAGATAAATCATCTCCCTGACCCAGTCATGTTTATTCTTATATTACTTTTAGAATAGTTTGCTGTATTCACTTAGAATGTGCTTTACCATTTCGTCGCACATTTCCTGTTGTTAGAGTCGTGTCTACTCATGTTTATATAGTTTTTTCTAATTGCATTGTCAGTTGTGATAGCGTTTGTCTTTTCAGGTTTCCTTTCCATAGTCATGTCCATGTTGTTTTATGTGTAATTGGTTCTTTTATTCTTTTCTTTTCTCGCATTTTGTTTTCTGTTTCACTGTTCTTTATATCGTTCATCTTGATATCGTATGTGGCGGTTGCAATCAACCTCCCTGTTCTTTAGATGTTGCACTTCAATTTCTTGTTCTCTATCAGTGGAGGAGAAATCCTTCACGACTGAGACAATTTTTATTTTTGTTCCTTTTCTCCACGTTAAAAAACGACCCTGGTGTCTAACTCTGTCTCGTGGGGAGGCATTGTAAATAGGAACCTCCCTGAATTTTGTATTATGTATCATTCCTCTTACACAATTTCAACTACTTGCAAGTCATCCTTCCCCTTCTTTCTTTTTCATATAGAGTCGGTCAGTATCATCATTTGGATGTAGGGTATAATGCAGAGTAATTACTATCTTGAATATTTTAATCTATTATCCACGTTTATTTCGAGTTTTTCTTTAGTTCAGTTTATGAGGAGCTCCGAGTATCTTACTATGGGCACTGTCCCGGTAAGATACTCGGATATACTTTTTTTTATTATTAAGTTTCTACTATGTAATTCAGTTTCAACAAGTTTACTATTTCTTATGTGTCCTATTTTTATTATCTCCCTCATCGCTACTTGTTTGATGGTGACCGCTTCCAGACTGTCCAGTTATTTGTAGTTAACGCTTTTCTTAAGTGCTATTAAACGTTCTCGATTAGGTAACTTTATGCTGTCCGTTATTTCGAGTTTTTCTCTTCTTCATCACAAGTGGTATACATTTCTCTAGCACGAATTCCATTCCTATATCTTGACTAATGATTCCACTTGTACATATGTGTATTTCTGGTTTCTTTCTTTTTATTTTTTATTTCATGTTATTATTTCGTACTAACTCGGTTTCCACACAAGTTATAAGTAGTGATTACTCACTGGCACAAACAACTGGATTCCTCTGGAGTGCGAGTAACAACACGTTTTCCCAGATTTTCAGCTTTTTTCGATCCTTACAGTATGCGAGTTGGCATTGTCGCAACAGCCGTTTACCCTGAGCACTTGTTGAAAATGAACAATAGTTTTCTTTGGAATTTGAGTGACAATAAGTCTCCCGATAATTGCAGTATTCTCGGTGCCGTTCCAATTAAATTTTGTTTCTTCATTTTCCTCTTTGGCTCTTATTATTTTTACTCACTCTAAGTTCCCATACAGCGATTATGAGCGATTATTGGTGATAACTAATAATCGCTCATTGGCACAGGTGATGTTTCTCTGAGTCTGTCTAGATTTTAAGTATTCGCCGTTTCTTTCGATAAACGTTGAAAATTACTTTGCATGCTCACAATAGCTGTTCATTATTGATTTATTGCTTATGGTAGCCGTTAGATTTCTCTGGAATTTGACTGACAATTAGTCTACTCCAGTACAGGTTTAAATAACGTGTTCCATCTCTGTTTTTATTCTCTTCGACCTTTCATTAATATTTTGTGGTTTACCAATGGATGCTGATGCCACAATTTATTTGAAAGGGGCTGTCAAATTATATGAATTTTCTTACATATGTTCCATAATAGTTTCATTTTTAATAGATTCGTGTAATGCATTTTCTATATTTTTTCTATTTCTTTTTTCCCCGTTATTGGCTGGTGTTATGTACGTTGGATTTAAAAACAACCTATACCTCATTTGATTCGCTTTTTATTCCTCTATAATGTTACCTGTTCATATTTGACTGTTAATTGAAATATTCTAGTGTTCACGTCAATTTAAAAAATAACTTAAAATTGAGGAGGCAAAAAGAAAGTCCGCAGCAACAAATTCGCTTAAAACCAGCTTAAATTATCGCCCCTAAATCAGTTTAAAATATCCACCAACAGGCAACAAAGCATCTCTAATCGCAATTGTTGTTGTTCCAGATTATACGACGTAACATTTAGTCCACGACTTTCTCTTAGTGATCGTCAGGAGCTCATTAATTTCCACCTTTCTGGTTTATCCAATCGAGAAATCGGACGCAGATTGAAATGTGATGAGAAAACGGTACGAAAGACTGTGCAAACGCACCAAAACACCGGCAGTGTTCGTGATATCCCTAAATCTGGTCGTACTAGAGTTGCTTCTAACAGGGAAGACAATGCTATCAAGATCCGCAGCCTAAGAAACAGATTTGAAACGGCTCCCCAAATCCAACAACAGTGCAATCTTGTTAAAAAGTGCTCTCTTTCTACTGTCAAGAACAGATTAAAGGAATTTAATTTGTGGGGATATGTTGCAATGATTTCTGTAAAGAACAGGAAGCACCGTCTGGACTTCAGATGCAATGAAGATCATGACTCTTCATATTGGTCAAAAATGCTTTTTCGCGACAAAAGCAAGTTCAATAGGCTAGGCAGTTATGGTAGGCAGTGCGTCCGTCGGAGGAAAGACGAAGAATTTAATCCTAGGTGCTCAGTTTCAACGCTGCATGGTGGTGGAGGTTCAGTTTTGGTGTGGGGCATTATTAGTACTAATGGTCCAGGGCCTATAGCTCGCTTGCAAGGTCGAATTAATTCTACCAAGTACATTAATATGTTGACTTGGCATTTTCTACCGTATTTTGGTCGAAATTTGGATGATAATCCCATCTTTAGACAGGATAATGCTCCCATTCACACAGAGGGCAATGCCAAGAGGTTCCTGGAAGAGTATGATATTCCGTGTTTGGATTGGCTTGAACAATCTCCAGACCTCAATCCTGTCGAAAACGTGTGGCATTATATCAAGCAACGTCTACGCAATGATAAAATTTCAAATTTGGAAGAACTTTGGATAAAATTTAAAGAAAGGTGGAATGCTCTTTCCCCGGAGTATTGTTGCAGTCTAATTCAAGGAATTCACAAAATATTGCAGGCTGTCAAATTGCAGAAGGGTTATGTACTTAATATTAACTAGTTCATTGTGTTCCTATTGTATTTGTGTGTCATTAATGTCCTAAAGTTACATTTAAATAACAATTTTCCATTGTGCGGACTTTCTTTTTGCCTCCTCAATTTGAAGTTATTTTTTTTTAAATTGACGTGAACACTAGAATATTTCAATTAAAAGTCAGATATGAACAGGTAAAATTATAGAAGAATAAAAGTCCAATCAAATGAGGTATAGTTTGTTTAAACAGTTACATCTTCTTGCTTGGATAACTTTGTCCGTTTGTATTTATGTCTCATAAAATCATGCGTTACATGTTTCACTATTATATTCATTTTGTGCCTGTACAATTTTTCTGCGTGTTCAAAATGGATTCTTTTGATCAGTTTCAAGTTAACTATCTTCCCGATTCATCCATGTCTGATTATACTCTATTTGAGATAGTTTGCTGTATTCACTTATTATGTTGTTTATCGTACATCTCTTTGTTCGCAGACCCAACATTTACTGTTTTCCTCAGGGTTATTTATCTTGACTCATGTAGTTTGTTAAGATCGGAGATCTCAATAGATTTCGTTTCTTTATTTTAGTGTTATTTCCATAGTCATGGTCATGGTTTTCATGCGTCTTCTGTTTGGTTAGTCTTATAAATCGTTCATGTAGCTGCTTCTCGTTCTATTTTGCTTTCCTTGCGTTTTTATTTCTCGTTGCACTGTTCTCTGTATTGCTCATCTTAGTGATACCTTTTAACAACTTTTATGTGTCTTGTACTGTATATGTTATAGTCTTTTGTATCGAATCGTGCATGCAGTTTTCAATGCTTATCCGTACCCCTCAACTTTGTTGCATTTTTACATTGAGCCAGCATCATCCTTTCAGTGCAATGCGTTGTACATTCTTATTCGGTTCTCAATTCTTTCGTCTGGATACAGAAGTTCCTTTTTGTAAATTTTATGAATTGTCAAGCATATATCATTAAAATTACTACTCACGAATGTATTGCTTTATCAACTTTGTACTATATATACATTTCATAGTAGAGTATACATTTGCTAGTATTCTTCTGATGATTTGGATTCGCAGGCCAACGTTGGCACGTACACAGGAAACCAGGGTCATCAGGTCAGCAAATATGCGCTAAAATGTAACTTTAACCAGTATAACCAGAAAGGAGCGTGACGTCACATAGCTCACAAAGAGAATGAGTGAGAACCAGTCAACTGGAAAGCTTTCTAGCGAACTGCATGTGTGGAAAATAACTTAAGAATGTATTATAACTAAGGGGCTGCCCCATTTTCAAATACCCGTGGCCCAAAACGCACTCCACTACTAGCCGAAGAGAAGGCAATGTCAACATCTTTAATAAATGTTTTTTGGTTTAAACTCACAATATTCTTTTCTTCGTGCTGCTGTGGTACTTTAATTTCAGGCAATAACGCAGCCCCCCCCCGTTGATAATCGTAGATGGAATGCCTTATTCATGGAGGGAGTGGTGATACGAGGTAAGATTTGTGTTGCTATGATTTCTGATTTGCATTCGATGTCAACTATGTATTTTGTTTGAGTGTGACTTACGAATCATTGCACATTGTTTCAGTTATTATTATGAATAATTGTTTCAGTTATTATTATAATTAATAATATTATTATTATTAATATTATTATTAATATCCATAAATTAATAGGATAGCGTGTGTGTTATTTATTTTGTATGTTACGCTTATATCTGAGTGACTGTCTATTAATTGTTATGGACGTCCATTTCTTGTAATAAATAATTTTATCAAGAATTCTTCTTAGTTTTGGTTTTGGTTTTGGTTTCGATTATATCTGAAGGAACTCAATATATATATATATATATATATATATAAACTACTTCATTTACTCACATAAAATTAATATACGAAAGTATAGATTTATGCGTAAACTTTAAGTATTTACTTCAAAAGTGCCCAATACGTAGGTAAAGCAGTTTTTGTTTCTATTTCATATATATATATATATATATATATATATATATATATATATATATATATATATTGAGTTTCTTCAGCTATATATATATCTAAGCCATACACACACATATAGATATATATATACATACATATATATATATATATATATATATATATATATATATATATATATATATATATATACATATACACACACATCAACATCAATATATTAAATGAGTGCCCTGTGGAATTTTCATGTCTCTCTAGTTATTATTAATATTATTATTAATATTAGTATAAATAATAATAATAATAATAATAATAATAATAATATTATTATTATTATTATTATTATTATTATTATTATTATTATTATTATTATTATTATGTTAGGAGTTCTCACACAGGTTATCATCTGAGATTGTTCATTGACAGCAACCGATGGTATACCCTGGAGTCTGGCTAACAACACCTCTCCCCAGATTAAGAGCATGTTCGATGTGCAGTCATCTACAAAATCCCAGTGCTCTGTTTTCTCCATGCAGTTGTGCCTGCAACTTTTCTTCCCGCTTTTCTTTTCTTGTCTTGTTTTATATATTTTAGCTTTCTAGTAAGCCATTTTTCTATGGGTTGTCTGAAGTGTTTCTCCATTAATTTCTGTTTCTCTTTGTTCTTCTTCAAGTTCCTATTCTTCATGTCTTTCAGCTATTTGATATTTCTGTTGTGGTCTTGGTGCTGTCTCCATATATGGCTCCAGAAGTGTTTGGTTTTTGTTGGGTCCGGTCGTTCTGTTCTTCTTATTCCTCCGTGCACGTTTTGATAAAATTGTTTTTCATTTCAAAGTTCATGTTCTGTTTGGACTGTTTGTATTTGTATTCCTTCTTTTGTTGCTATTTTTTGTTTTAGTTCTTCAATTTTCTTATTTAGTTTTTCCTTGTGCGCCAGATTTCCCTATCTTCCAGAAATTTCTATTCTCTTTGTTTTCCAGTCAATTTATGGTTTTAACTTATTTTTCTTAGTTCGGTGATCTGGGTTTCTAGTCTTATTTTTCATCCACGTTTGTTTTAGATCCCTTGTTATGTTATTATAGTTTTTGTTTCTGTTTTTAGTTTCATACTTTCTGATTTTACTCTTGCATATATTAAATTGTTTAGATCTGTAATATTATCGATTGGGATATATTCGAGGAGTATGTACACTTTTTTGTTTCTAATCTTAATTTCTTCCTCTATTTGTTTCTCAGTGACGGTAATTTCACAAAACTACCATCACCAACGAGCAGCGGATGAAATTAAAATTAAAAACAAAAAAGGTTATTATTATTATTATTATTATTATTATTGTTGTTGTTGTTGTTGCTGTTGTTGTTGTTGTATATGTTTTGCTAGTGCCACAGGCCGTTGTGGCCGCTTCCCACCACCAGCATTGGAGGTGATTGGGTCTCGCGCGGAGTAATATAGAAGAAAGGGAACCACAATGCAATTTTGATTCCTTCGACCTCTTTAATTTCGTTTTACCTCTCCGTAACTGAGGGGAAGGGGCACCCCTCCTCCCTCAGCACTAGTTAGGGCTCGTTAGTTTTAAAGAGCTAATTGTGAAAACTAATTATGATCTGTAATTTATAATTATGATCTGTGATTTGTTTTGTAATATATTGTAATATTTTGTTTGCAAAATGAATAGATAAGATTATGTTTCATATATATTGCAACCTGTACGTCATGTGTTTTTGTGTCTGCCGTAAATAACGAGACGGCCCTAGCATCAAGACGATTCCAGCCAAAGGGAGCCACCAGAGTGAAGGCGTAGTTCTGCGTGAAGGAGCCAACCAACCCAACATCCCAGGTATACTTTCACTCTTCGCTTAGACAAAAAGACGTCTAACCGACAGATACTATTGATTGGCCAATTGTCACAGTATGGTATCGTTTCCAGGACATTTAATGTAACACGCCAGTGACCGACCTATAGGGTTTATTATTATTATTATTATTATTATTATTATTGTTGTTGTTGTTGTTGTTGTTGTTGTAAACTCGTATCAGTCACTTAATGAGGTAATTTATTTCGTACAAACTCTGGATTGTTTGGACTTGTTTTATAAATAACACAATTTAGTTAATAACTTAGGCAGAAAAATTAGTATTGCGGTTTTGCACTTAGGTGTGTTGACAAATGTTTAGTAGCAGAGATGTGCGCATCATGTGAAAGTTATTTAAAAAAAACTGTTTACAAATTGGGTAATTTGAAGAACAGATGGAGAACCCTTCATTCGAACTGGTATTATTTTTCATCAGGACAATACAGAGAGAATGGTGGATACTATCGGGTTGAAAACAGCTGCCACGCCCCATTACTGTTAAGATTCGCCCTTTTTAATTGCAACGTGTTTGGCCCCTTTAAAAAATTCCTCGGGAAACGACAATTTCAAACAATAATGAAGTGAATAAAACCGTGAGAAATAAGCTCCACATATTTGGAATCAAAAGAATGAAAACCGTTTTCTCATTCAACATCAGACGAATTATTTATTCGATGGAACAATTGGTAACTCTCCTTAGGCTTACATAACTCTGCTTAAATTTTACTTTTTGTTTGAATTTTCTCAAGTGTTTAGTAGATCTTTTGCTTTTATTTAATCATTTTTTGTTATAACAGAATTTTGTCTTCTAATTAACCATGCCTGTATTTTGGAGTATTGGGTCGTATAGATGCGCCCGTTTGAAATGGCTGACAAATGAAACCTCTTTTCATAAAGAATCTTGTATTTTTCATTTATCTTTTGGTCGATTATTCTCTTGAATATAGAGATATGAATGCACTTCGATTTTTCGTACAAAAGTCAGACATTATTATTTTGTAATACAATTTGTTATATATTAATTACTTTGTGAGCTTTTGGAATTCAAAAGGAATTTATAAGTATTAACATTTCCAAATTTATTTTTGGCTTTAAATTTTTCATCTACCCCTTATGTATTAAAAGATTGAACATTTTGGAGTTATTTACATTCAACAATTTCATAAATACAGACAAATCTGGGTAAGTACAGCTAGTATATATATATATATATATATATATATATATATATATATATATATATATATATATATATATATATATATATATTGGTGTGCCATCAGTTAGAATTGAAACTATAAACCTATATCACTCCAATTTAGCGTGAGCGTATGACTTAAATTTATACGCGTACAAAAACTGCAAAAGTGACGTTGTTTAACTCCTAAATCATCGTATGCACAGAAAAGAAAAACAGATATGGTCGACTGACGTCCGACCAAAGTCATTTTTTATATTGATCCTTTTGCAGCTATTTTACGAGCTAAAAACCAAATCGAAAGTTTGCTACAAGTTCAAATACCCTATTACTTATATTCTGTAGACTAAGTATTCAGAAAAGTGTTTGATAGAAATTTTTCCATACACACTTGTATATGGATAGATAGATAGCCTTTACCCCCCCCCCCAACTGATCTTGCTACATCAACAGACCTAGATATACACGCCCTAGCAATATCAGCCATTTTTTCACTATGACTAAACCAACAAAGTCTCATGTTCTGCAATATCACCATATACTCTCCAGACTTAATTTCCCTCCATGCAACACATATCCCACATGTTTCACTTCTATATATATGTAATCCCGTAAGAAAATTAACTTAGCCTTTATTTAACACCACCACTATGATAATGACTAAACAACAAATAGTGGAAAACCTTTAAAAGTCGTCATTTTAAAGGAAAGTGTGTAGGTTGATCTAAGGTAAAGATTTACCTTAAAAAATGGCCTATAATCAAACAGTCACTCCTCGTAAAACTGATAGAATACGGTTTTTGTTGTTGTTGTTGTTGTCGAATCCTCGTAAAAATAATAAAGTACAAATACTTAGCAACAAAATGAAAAATAGTCGTCATCTTAAAGGAAAGTGTGTCTCTAATTTGTCTATAATAAAACATACGATATTGGGTCATCAACTGAATTCTAAGCTGCCAATGCAGGAAACACCAAATAAACAATGGTAACCGTAAATAAAAATGTTATGTTTCACGGTTTGTTTGTTTTTTTTTTTCTTTGGAGGGGGGTACATGTGTGATGTTAATGTGTGTATATGTATTCAAAAAATTTAAATAAAGAAAAATGCATAAAGAAAGAAACGGCCCGTTATTAAACAAAGCGAAACAATAAATAAATAAATAAAAATAAGAAATAGCACCGTTGTAGGTTTCCTCAGTGTAATCGTAAGCGAAACAAGAAAAAAAGACAATGATATCCGTAAATTGTGTGTATTTTATTTCACGAATTGTTTTTTGTAGGCCTGTAAATGTGAGGGTATAATTACGTAACTTTATGATTATGAGCGTTAAATAATTTTGTATTTGGTTTAATATTCATAAAACTATTGTTTTGTGTAGAGAGAGCGGCCATGTTTGTAAAGGTCTGACGTGTTCGTTTTTTGTTAGGGAGGGTTGTAAGAAGATGTTTATTCTGGAATAATAGATTATTCTGTTCTCAGCCAATGAGAATAGCTAGAATGTTAGGAAAAATTATCATTTTTTGAATCGCGAATTAGGAAAGTAATTGTATGCCCTTGCGTGTATGACCAAGTTAAGAAGGGGGTCAGGACAATATAGTTATAAAATTATCCCGGTCTTGGCTGGTGGCGATAGGAAGACTTTAGATTTAGATGGGAAAATAGAAATTACTTCATCTAAAGATATTGGCGATCGTGGTGATGTTTCTCCTAGGATGTAATGTAGGATTTTATTATAACGAATAAATGTGTATAAAACGGCGTTCTAAATTTACATAAGATGGTGGATAATAGTTTAGACATAATAAATTTTTATGTGGCATCTGTTATTGCAAATCTACGGTAATTTCTGCAACTAAAATATTATATATATATATATGTATATATATATAGATATGTATATATATATATACTAGCTGTACCCTGCCATGCGTTGCAGTGGCTCAATTTGGTGTAATTGAAAAATTTAATAAAAGACAAAATGCATGTTTCTTATATTAGTACAGCTATCCACTGCAAAAAGTGAAAAAGAAGGCTAAAATGAAAAAAAAAAATGGTACTCTTGCAGAATTTGATTTGGATTCTCGGGAGTTTCTGTCAATCATTCATGGTTTGGACTTGACCAACAATCAGTGGATGAAGCCGAACGTAGCAAAAATGTTGAAACGCTAAATGTTTTTTGTTGTTGTTGTTTTACAAAAATGTGAGTTAGTAATTAATATTTGGTTGATGGTGGGGGAGGGGGGTTACTATACACAGATTCGAAAAAGTTGTCAAAAAAAAAAAATAAATGAAAGCAAAGGTAAGGTAAGTTACGTTTCTACCTAATTGGATAATTGTTTAGTGTTTTTATGTAATGTAAAATGTTTAATTGGTTGAAAAAACAGAAATGGTCGCGAACTCTGTTAAATAAGTTAAGTTTGGGAAAGTAAGTTGAAAACTAAAAAACTATACAAAACAGTGTCTGAAACTCACCGAATATATGTTGGCATATAGGATGGCATAATCGGTGGGTTTCTGACAGTATTTTGTATAGTTTTTTTAGTTTTAACTCACTTTCTCTAACTTAAAGTAATCAACAGTGTCCACCACCATTTGTAGCTTTCAAATACCCGATAAACACTGTTTTTTGAGCCGACTAAACGTTACATTAAATGAAAAGGGTTTGTATTACTAAACACAGATACAAAGAAGTTGTCAAAAAATAAATATATAACAAATAAATGTTATCAAATGCAAGAAAAGTAAATGTTATACCTAACTGGATAAGATTTTAGTGTTTTTATGTAATGTATAATCGGTTCAAAAACATTCAATGTTTATCGGTATATCTGAAAAATACAAATGGCGGCAGACTGTATCGAACACGTTAAGTTTGGGGAAATTTTGGGAAAATGAGTTTAAACTATAAAAAAACTATACAAAATACTGTTAGGAACTCACTCAATATATGTTACCATGACGTAGGCTGGCATACAATCGTTGGTTTTAAACTTTTGCTCGATACAGGTGACGACTTTTAAAAGTCCCTTTTAGTGATTACCTGGTTTGAGGATATTTGTACAACTAAACGGCAAATCTGCGCCAAAAAATCCGGTATTATTTTACTTTAAGACCCGTTTCACGTTCATATATAACGAAATATTTTATTGTAGATTTCGGTGTGCTAAAAACGAATCTGCAAACCGTTTCCGTAGCAAAAAGAAAGTTTTCATGATATTCATGAAATTACTTTTTCGAAAAGTGGGTGATCACTTTTCAATGTAAATTTAACTTAGAATGAGCACCCACTCTCTGGCCACCTGAGAATGGCATTTTTCTGTGTTTCTTGGCTAAAAAGTTTTTTGTTTGATTTCTTTTGCATGGTAATAACACCTGAACTCTGGGACTATTTTCCATTTCACAGCCGAAGCCTTCGTTTACGCTATGCGTGAGCATAAACGAAAGCTGTTTAGGCAATAAACATGGGAAAAAATCCCCCCTCTCTCAGGTGGCTAGAAAGTGGGTGCTCGTTTTAAGTTACATTTACATGGAAAAGTGATCGCCACTTTTTCGAAAAAGTAATTTCTTCATATCATAAAACTATTTTTTTGCGACGGAAACGGTTTGCAGATTCGTTTTTAGCACACCAAAATCTACAAAAATTTTTTTTTGTTATGTTCGAACGTGAGATGCACAGCCCTTAATGGAAAATTATATAAAAAATCCGGGGGAAAATAGTTTTCAATAAAAACAGCAAATTAATTCGATAGTAAAAAAATGGATGCTATTTTTTTTCTTTTTTCTGTGTGTTTCTTGGCTAAAAAGTTTTTTGTTTGATTTCTTTTGCATGGTATTAACCCCCTGAACTCTGGGACTATTTTCCATTTCACAGACGTAACCTTTGTTTATGCTATGCGTGAGCATGAACGAAAACTGTTAAATATGCACTCGCGTACCAAACTGCTTTGTCAAAAAACCTTTAAGCCAATAAACACGAAAATAAAAGCCCCTTCCCCAGGTGGCAGAAAGTGGGTATTCATTTTAAGTTAAATTTACATGGAAAAGTGATCACCCACTTTTCGAAAAAAAAAATTTCTTCAGATCATGAAAACTATTTTGGTACTCCTTGGGCGTTGAGTTCCATGGCGACCCGCAGAATTATTTAATGGTTGTTCACTTAGTACCCCCCTAGTCAAGGCTAACGCATGCGCACGTAACATTTTTTATTTATTTACTTACGTGATAGGTTTTTTGAAATTTTTTCACTGGATTATTATTGATTGAACACTAACCAGATTATGAAAAAAATTGAAAAAAAAATCATTTAAACATTTGAAAGGGGTACTCACTTTTTAGTTACCACGTTCTCGTAAATCGGTCACCCATTTTTTTTTTTATAAATACAGAAGTGTCTTCGGGAGATATAAAATGGTCGCATGTTGACGAAGCAATGTATCGGGAAACGTACGGGATGAAAAATTATTGGTAAATTTTTAGATTAGGTCCACCTCCTCAATTTTCTTTTAAATGACGACTTGAAATGGTTTTCGACTATGCTGAATACGAAAATCGCATTGAAATTTTGCAGAAATAAGTAGTTATCACGATATAAAAAGTTGTATTATGCATTGTAATCTTTGGCGGCCATCTTTTTTACGTGCGTGTATTTGTTTATGGCGCGTGTGCACGTAAAAAGATGGCCGCCGAAGAATACAATGCATAATACAACTATTTATTTCCGCAAAATTTCAATGCGATTTGCGTGTTCAGCATACTCGGAAACCTATTAATGTCGTCATTGAAAGGAAAATTGTGGAGCTGGACCTAATCTAAAAAAATACAAAATTATTAAACATTTCGCCAGCATGTTAGTGAAATTTATAATACTTTTAAAAAATTAAAAAAAAAACAAAAGTTTTGAAAAAATACAAAAAAACTCACCTTTCATAAAACAATTAAAAAAAAACACCCACAAACTGACTTTTTACTAAATAAGCAAAAAAAAAAAAAAATTTAACTCGAAACTTTATTTTCATAAAGACAATAAAAAAGTCATGTTCAATCTATTTTTTTTTCTTTGAGAAACAAATATATTTCTGACTTACAAATGCAGTAGAGGCTCATATTATTTTTACTTTCTATGGTTTTGATATACCGCGTTTTTATTGCTTACAAAATGGGTGACTGATTTATCAGAACGTTGTAACTAAAAAGTGAGCACCACTTTCAAATGTCGAAATAATGATTTCTTTTTAATTTTTTTTTAAATAATCTGTTTAATTAGTGTCCAATCAATAATAATCCAGTGAAAAAAATTCCAAAAACCTATAAGTATTGAAATTAAGCATGTTTACTCTTTTCATAAATAATTAACAAAAAAAAGTAACTAAACCTTTTATTGATAATTTGTCACGTGTACAAACATTTATTTATTTACGTAAACTTAACTCTTTTCATGAATAAGAAAAGTTTTACTCTTTAAGAATAATAAAAGGAAAAAGTTACTGAACATTTATAAAAGGAAAAAATAATTTCTCACGTACTTACTTCTTTTCATGAAGGCCAGAGGAATAGTTGGCCGAAAAGTCGCGAAACAACAACTAATAAAGATGAGAATAATAGTCCGCAATAAATAAAAATGGTGCTAATGCAGAGAGCGATCCGCGCTATTTTTTAAATCATATTTCCACGTTTAATTAAAGTTTTACTATGTTTTTTTATTCAGTTGTAAGGTTAAAGTACAGAATAGGTACAAAACATCCTCCCCTCCCCATGTTAAGAATGACTTTTTAAATAATAACATTATTTCAGCACGATCACTCTCTGCATGAGTATCATATAAATTAATACAAATAATACTTATCTCAATAAGTGAAAGGCTAATTTCTACCAGAAATAAAATGGCAATAATCTCGCAGTTACGAAAACTATTTTTTATTTAATTTAATATTTTTATAATTCGCAATGTTAAATTATTTTAATAACATGCAAACATTCCTTGACTTCAAAAATAGAATTTCTGAAAATTTCAATTAAATTGGTAACGTAAAAATATGGTTTTACTCGCTTATAACGAACAAAGAATTACATTTATATATATATATATATATATATATATATATATATATATATATATATACATATATATATATATATATAGTAATTTATTAAATATATATGGCGATTAAGCTACACTGAATATGCCGCGTTTCATCCACTTCAGTCTTATGCGCATAAGCCTAAAGAGTCCTAGAGTGGATGAAACGCGGAATATTCAGTATAGCTTAATCGCCATATATATTTTATAAATTACTAACTAGCTCTACCTACGTATTGAGCCCTTTTGAAGTAAATACTTAAAGTTTACGCATAAATCTATACTTTCGTATATTAATTTTATGTGAGTAAATTAAGTAGTTAATATATATATATATATATATATATATATATGAACAAATGATTAATAAAATATGTTAAAAGACATCTTGAAAAAGAGTTAAAAACATATTTAATTTTATATGCAAAATCCGATCCTGCATTTTGCTAATTCCTGCCCTCTGATGAGAAGGAGAGTATTTCTTCGAAACTCCGCGGATTAAGGACTATCCACTTATCTTGTGCTTCCTTTTTTAAAATTAAATATGTTTTTAACTCTGTTTCAAGCTGTCTTTTAACATATTTTATTAATCATTTGTTCATATTATAAGCTCTATTTCCTTTTCGGTTTTATTGAGCTTTTTATATCTGGCTGAGTTTATTTTACTTGTAAATATTAACTCTTTAATATTTATAATATATTTTAAGTTTACCATTTTGATTACCTTAGTAAACTTATTGTAACTTTTATTATATATATATATATATATATATATATATATATATATATATATATATATATATATATATATGTTTTATGCATGCGCAATTATCAGTGCGTGTTAGAGATTCAAAACCAGTCAACAAATCTAAATTTGGTTTCGCAGCCTAATGTTATTCTTCTCGACCACCGGCAACTAACGTTTTAATGGAAGAAAATTAATTAAGTATGAAGTTATGTTAGCAGGGCGTCATAATTAGCAATCGTAACAGTATTCAACAACGAAAAGTTTGAATGATACATTTATGCTAGTTGTTAATTCTTTAAATAGGGCTCAATAATTATCGGTCCTGGATATGACCTTAAACTATATCCGATGGTGAGGCCGCAGTTTGTGGGCTTTGGGGAGTGTGGAGCCACCCCTTAACTGCCATTGCTCCCAGGTCCACTCTGACCCGGAGTGGTTGTACCTGTTAGGGTCCCAATTATGGGTTAAATAAAAACTGACTTGAAAAAAATATATTCTATTAAAAATAAATTCTTCAAAATCACTGGATTCGGCATTAAATAATCTGGAAAGGGTTGATATACCGTAAAATAAAAACAACTAACCAACCATCAATAATTATTTTCTGAAAGTTTTTTTTAATATGAGGTGATATATTATTATTTCCACAATCAAAGAATGCCGCAGTCCATACATACAATGAAAGCAACAGATCGGAAAGATCAGATTCGGTTCGTTTGGTTATCATTTGCGCTCATCAGTAGAACATATCTGAACTCAGTACTCGAAACTCAAGTCACTTGCATGGGAGACGAGCAGTCTGCCACCTGAGCCACAACGGTATATGCAAAGAAATTCTATTAACTAACACAGACCAAGAAACCCATGGCGAAATCCGAGTGTGGAATATAATACTTCAACAACTGTGTAGTCATCCAAATGCTAAGAACTCAGGCCGATGTCTCACAAGTGGAATTTGACACGCTCTAGAACGATGATATCCAACAAGATAACCCAGCCAGAAAATTAATATTAAATTTTAATGTGAGATGATATATAATTATTTCCACTACCAAACAATGTTGTAGCTCACACAAACGGTTGTAAGCCACACATCATAGGCTCGAATTTTGCTTTTGGGTCATCAGTAGAACATATCCAATCTCAGTTCCAAATCCTTAGTTCGGATGTGTGCCCTCAAGCCTAACATAGAGCTAAACCTGCAATATATTGTTGATCGTTTATCTAAGGTGTCCCGCAAGTTCTGGCTGATTATTAATATAAAGAAAACCCGTGTAATGTACCAACTATATTGGAGAAAAGATATGGTGAGCCTGAGATCTCAATTTGTCGAACCAACCTTTCACTTACTTGTGCAGTACTATACCAAGGGAAGTACACATAGATGGGGAAGTCAATTGCAGAATAGTAAAGACTAGCGCTGCCTACGGATGATTCGGGCCACTGTGTATGAGCATATAGGAAAAAAGCAAAGAAAAGTAATTTTTTAAGTTTTCTTAAACATATTTTTAGTTATTATTATCGATTCTTGCTTGTTTTTGTTTGTTTTGTGTTCAAATTAAACGTAAAACTGTTGAATTGAATTACTTCGAATTATTAAATATTTAACGATTGAGGAATATTTTACTTCCAATACAGCGTGCTAAATAATTGTCTCAGTCTTTTAGGATTTAATTAGATATACATAAAATCATGTTTACTTTTTAGTCGTGCATAATTAGTAAAATCAAGGCACGACTAATCTAAAAAAAAAAAAAACTTGTTTATTTTATTACAAAGATTTTTAACGAAAAAAACATGTGGCACAGCATTGGAAAAATTAATTGTTTAAGTCTTTAAGGAGTTCATTATGCAAATAAATATTTATGTATCTATTTACTTTCTGCTTTAAGAGAGAATGTTTTAAAAAATAATTCATTTTTTGTAAATACTATTCATATGAATCTAAAAATATATTTGCTAAAAACAACCTCTCGACTGAAACTTGTGAGTAAATTCATTTTATTGTTTATCTTCATAATACCACAACGGATATTTACAACATTTTGCGTTGACGAACCCAGTTGTTTGTTCGTGTCGAAGTTGCTTTAATAGCAAATCAGCAGCAGGAGTAACTAATCGTACATTATTTAGTTGTACATTTCTAGTAAAGCGCCTTATATACAACTAAAATTCGGCACGACTAAACTGTCCAATCGGCTCCTGCTGATTCAAGCAACTTTACACGTTGTTTCTATATGCCAAACAGCAGCAGCAGTCAGACGTACATTGATCGAGCATAATTTTGGTCGTACATTTTTTGTAAAACTCGTTGTGCGTCAAACAGTTCGGTTTGTATTCCGACTCGTGGGAAAACCTCGCTTAAAATAGATGTTCCTGGCGTACTGCAAGCCAAAAAGGGGCGACGACTACTGAATCTACACGCATTGGAGAATATGATAGGAAACGTACTATGAGAAAAAACAGAACAGTTAGGACCTCTACTACATAATCATCTCACATATGCGTTAAATGCGAAAGATACTTCAGAACTTAGATCGAACTGACGAACCATCCCGGACCCATAGAACAACCGCATGATCGCGGTCATCTTCATAAACGGTGGACAAATATCATTTTCCTAATTATCGAGCGTTTCATTAATTAAAATAAAACAGAAAATTTGTTTTAGATTTTCATTTGTCTTCCTGTTGATTTGTTGTAAATAATTGAGAATATGAAAAGAAAGAAAAGGTAAATACGCTACGATTACAATTGTTTAAGACGGCCGATATGAAAATGAGACTGAAGAGAAAAAATTAACACTAACAGAAATATGCAAAAAAATTAACACTAACAGAAATATGTAAAAAAAATTAACACTAACAGAAATATGCAAAAAAAATTAACACTAACAGAAATATGCAAAAAAAATTAACACTAACAGAAATATGCAAAAAAATTAACACTAACAGAAATATGCAAAAAAATTAACACTAACAGAAATATGCAAAAAAATTAACACTAACAGAAATATGCAAAAAAATTAACACTAACAGAAATATGCAAAAAAATTAACACTAACAGAAATATGCAAAAAAATTAACACTAACAGAAACATGCAAAAAAATTAACATTAACAGAAATATGCAAAACAAATTAACACTAACAGAAATATGCAAAAAAAATTAACACTAACAGAAATATGCAAAAAAATTAACACTAACAGAAATATGCAAAAAAAAAAATTAACACTAACAGAAATATGCAATATGCGTATAGAAATTTATTTGGTTCGATAACAAAAAGATAAATAGTTTTAAGAGAGATTTTTTTACAAAGTAATATAAATTTATATTGTTTGCAATTTTAACTTTCTGTAAAAATGTCGCAGTTTTTTTATTCGTTATGTGAATCTGTTGTTCTCATGCCCCAGATTTCATGTTTTTATTCTGGCTCTTACATTTTAAGATGTTCTTTCTACGCAAAGAAAATGAATATTAAACATTAAATAAATGTAAAGCAGTGTAGAATAACGAAAGCATTTCCATGAGGACCGCGTTCTCAAAGTTTCCCGTTTTCTTCTTTCTTTTACCAAAGAACATACTAATTAGATATACGACTTATCGTATAAGGTTGTACCCTGAAATCATATCACGATCAAATACATACAAAATAAGAGAGAAAGAAAGATAGCTAAAGAAAAACGATAGCATAAACGTAGGAAAAAAGAATCTGTATTGGAACTAATTAGCACAAAAATGTCTTTCAACATCAGCAAACCCACAAAAGTGAAACTTAAACGGCGAAATTAGAGTACGTAAATGATATTGTTCGTTCATCATCATTATATCATATGAATTCTATTGTTAGCATTGGTTTACCCACTATTTTTCTAGTCGGAATACTTTCTTCAAAAGCATCGGGTACTTATGCGAGGAACTACGTGAAGACTGCCAAAATCCTAAGTGAAAATGATTTTGTGGAACGAACTGGATTCGAACTTGGGATACCCACGTTATTAGTTCATGGCGTTAATCACGGAGTCACAGTGACTTTAATCCGATCTTGAAAATACCTGGCAAGTTGTTTAACATGTTTCATTCGCTGTTTAGTTCTATAGAAAAGAATTACACTTCTCGCAGTTGGCATTTATGTGTTTGTTAAGTTCTAACTAATATCAAGATTAACAAACGTTAGATAATAGATTGTCTCCAAAGATAATAGTCATGAGTTTTGGATGGTATTAACGTCGAATCACAGACTTACCAGCAAAACAGAAAATCTGACCTAAGCTTTTGGCCTCTTACACTCAAAAACTAGGAAATAGATTTTTTTTATGAGTTCGCTGACCGAATACGAATAAGAGAGAATTTTAGTGCTGAGTTATTTGTTGGCCGAAATTGAATGAGAAAAAAAGGTACGAAACGATAAATGTTAAGAAACGCCGAATTGACAGCATCTGGAGTAAAGCTAATGGGAAAAAAGGGTTGACCAATGAGAATTAAGTAGTGAGAGTTAAAATTTTGTCCATCGTTAATGCGGGTTTAGTAAAATTCCAAACGGGAAGAAGCTAATATGAAGAAAAGAATTCACCAATCCAATCGCTTGAGAGGCATATTTCCGAGTTACTGATTGGCTAAGGGTACAGAAGTGGCTGGCTCTTATTCACTGTTAATCTCTGCTCCAGTTTGGAAACAATTTCCATAATAGTCAAAAATATTCGCATTTTGCATAAACCATTTATGGAAACACTCGCTGCTCCCTTTGGCTTGGACTAATTACATCGAAAATCAAAATTCTGATTAGAAAAGTTGGTTGAATTCTGGGTTTCAGTTCAAGAAAATGCAAGTCGTATGAATCGTCAACCAAACGCAGTGATGGACTGTGATCCGGGTACTGTCTAATGAAAGGTATTTAGTTCTCTTAGTTAAATTGCGAGATTTATTTCTGGCCTTTAAATTTTCATCCAGCTTTTATGCATTAAAAGATTTGACGTTTTGAAAATTATTAAAACTAGATCGTTTCAAACTACATTCCCTTTACAAAATTAGTTATAGTTTTGTAAAAATTTGGTCCAATTAATAATTTAATGATCAAGCGATACTATACGAATAAAATTAAAATTTTAAAATTATATTTTAAAAATGTAATTATACTATTTCTTTTATAAAATAATTTAACTTACTGAAAAACATAGGCTACAGTTGGGTACGTAGAGCTAGTGTATATATATATATGTATATATATATATATATATATATATATATATTGAACCGAAAGGGTAATAATCAGTTTACAAATACAAAAATGTAAACTCAAAATGAATATAAATATTATAGAAATATTTATATAATAATTCAAACCAGATGAAAAAACTCAAAAAGGAGACGAAGCTTAAATATAGAAAAATCTTATTCAAAATTTATTCAAATTTTCAAAAAAAAATATTATAAATCTGTAGGGAAGGTATACAAAATTTTAATTATCCGACAAGGGGTACAAAAAAAAACAAACAAACCTTATTCCGTGGAGTTTCGAAAAATGCAATTCTTCTCATCAGAGGAAAGCGGTTTGCAAAATATACAATGAATTTTTCAGGTGAATGCATTAAAAGAAACTACAAATATAATATAAATTATTCTTGCATCAAAAAAGTTATTAATCAGTTAGTGACAGTTTATAGGGATTCAAAGAGATTAAGAAAGCAGGAAATGGGAAAAGGGGAGAAAAAGGATATGATAAAAATCCAATGAATTAGAAGGTAAAATCACGAGCAGGAGAAATCCAAAATGAGTCGTTGAAAATCTATTGGTAAGGAATGAGAAAACATAATTATAGATGTCCAGGGTAAAATAAAGCTTCAAGAAAAAAACCCACAATATCATAGAGAAGTGAAGTTCTATTTTTTTTTTTTTCATATATAAAATTTTTTTTTTTTAAGTAACGGAACGGCAAATGCCAGTGTTGCAGTGAAGAGTCAACAGATATAGGAAGTGAAATTTTGTTACACGCTTGCACATTAGAACTTGTTCAGTTGGGAAAAACACGGCCGCCAGTAAAAACATAAGCGATTACATTAGATAATAAAAATCTTGATATTCAGAAAACTGCGTATTTGGCTTAAATTTGAATGTGATATTCGTTTTGAGCATACTTAAAAACTAAAAAGTCTTCAATTTAAATTGAATGTTGAGTTGCTACTAAAGTAATAAAATACCAATCTGTTTTTTTTAAGTCAAGATTATTACACAACTGTGCTTCTCTACTTTGTAACGAAATGGGCGCGGCTTCGTAACATTCGTAAAATTCACAAGTTTATCAAGCAGACGAATTTTTGTTCTACCATATGCGTGTGTTCACACGCACGCGCGTAATATTAAGTTGTGAAAGTTTTTAATAAATACTGGTGTGCTATATATTACAAGTTATATAAACAGCAAATAATAAAATAGCGGTTTAACGTGGAATTATGTCTTACGGCGTTTTCAGTTTGATGTAATTAAACTGTAATTTAAAGTAGGTTTCGTTTGTCTTGTGAGTAAACATGTTAAATCTAACAAAATAAATGGCCGCATTTCAGGTGATTTAGTTCGGCAACACACTGAACACTCCCTTCCTAAAACTACCCACCCCCGTCCTGATTATCTGGAGTTCTCTCTCTCTCTCTCTCTCTCTCTCTCTCTCTCTCTCTCTCTCTCTCTCTCTCTCTCTCTCTCTCCTTCTTATTCATGCGTAAACTTTTGCAAATTGTTCAAATATAATAGCAAAATAAAAAAGCAAAAAAACAAAAAATCATAATTAGTCGACTATTGGACCCAGTTTTAGTGTTGTTTTCCGAACATTTTACATAAATTTGTGAGTTTTGTAATCAACAGCAGGCTAGACGAGATCAAGGATGGGATAAATATCTAAAATCTATTAAATCTTCATTTTTTTAAAGATATTAAATGAGCCCATCCCCTTCTTTTCTCCTCCTAGATCCTGGGGTAAAGTGTTTCAAAACGCGAATGTGAAATTTTATTTTATCGGCAATGAAATTAAATGTTGAGTTTAACTAAAGATTCTACTGGGCAAGTGAAATAAATTACTAATAACTGATATAGTGTTTTGAAATTTTCCATGCAATCTTGTTAATATTGCTCTGTAATTGCATTGAGCTTTCTAATCACTTCGGACCTACAAAGTTACATATACATGTGTAGATTTTGGGTCTAAATCTTCTAGTTTTAGCTGGTAACATACGAACGACGACAATTTATTTATTATGTATAGAAGACTTTTTAATTTGGCATTCAGGCTAGGATCAAGGTATAATATTTGTCCTGTTGTGGGTTCGAAGAGATCTCCCTCTACACCAATCTGTTCCAATCTAATACCTATTATTAGAAATTGGGGTTTCCATACATTCACAATCGGCATTATATCTGTAGCAGTTGCATGACAGCTCTACTTTGTAAGTACGCGTAATATCTTGCATTTTTAAATTGCGGTTAGGCTTGACACCTGCGCGATGATACCTAGACTTGTATAACTGCTCAGGCTCAACTTAGAATTAACTCCAACTCTCTTGGCACCAATTTTGTGACGTTTAAATTATATCGTACTTATTACTTTAATTTATCCTATTCTTGTCTTTCGCCAGAAGCGGGCAGACGAGATTCAACTCACGGATACCACATTCTGTCTTGTTTGTTTGTTTGTTTGTTTGTTTGTTTGTTGGTTTTTTTTAAGTCAGCCTTCCGAACAAATCTCATTTAAATTGCAGTGTTGACTGAGTACAGTTTATTTATATTTTAGTGAACATGTTTGCCTTTTCCGTGAAAGATGCTGACCCTTTTCTTATTCAATATTCAATTCTAGTCAAATACGTAAGCTTATCAAATGGATTTCTTTATCCTAACATTCTTCAAGACCCATCATTTAATTATTAAATGTGTAACATTGTCATCGTGGAGAAATTCATAATTAGAGAAAAGTTGAATGCATATATCTTGACTTACTTAATTTGACATGTGTATACTCCAGAGCACTTTGCCACACGAGACAAAAATTGCGCTAATTATTACTGTCTTGAATCAGTATTCCAGCAGCCAGGAGCAACATACCAATGACAACTCTTATCTGATCGGCCCATCTCTTTTATAATATACGCAGGATTTTTATAATATACGCAGGATAAACACATAATATTACTTCTTTTTATCGCCCAATCAATCTGAACTCTGTTTCGGCTTCATATTGTTTTGTTTGTTGTTTGTTGTTTGTTGTTTGTTTGTTTGTTTGTTTTTTGATAGCTACTCTCCTAATCATACAGGTGTCTGTGATTGGCATAAACTATAGCAAAATAAAATCATAGTGCAGTTATTACTTTCATTTACTCAATACGTAAAAAGCGGTAATTTGTGTTTTACTAGTCGTATAAAATGAATATTCATTTAAGCAATAATTCCATTTGTAAATATGTGAGCCCTTCCTATCCTCAACTGGACAATCTGGACAAACTAACTTGTGTTTAGTTTTTTTTACATAGGAATCACCACTTATCAAGGCCCAGAGACCACTCGAGGATAAGGGTTAAGAGTGTACAGTAGTCAATTGGACAATATAGTAATCGTTAGTAATGGAAATTTGGTAAATCTGTTAACTTAAGTGGAACGGCTCATTAAGAACTTATTTATGTTGGACTTGAAGACAATCAGATTGTAGTCAGCTGGAAAGCAAGAAAACGGAACACAGTTCCACAGGCGTAAACTTCTAAGAAAGAAGCTTTATTCATGGAATCTACGTTTAGGTTTAGGCACGGATAAAGATTGGGGAGGGATTATTGATAGTATTTTCAGCTTGACGATTGTTTCTTGTGAAAGTTTGGAGAGGGGTGATCATAGATTGAAGCTCAGTCGAGCACTTTCCATGAAAATAACGATAAAGCAGAGACAAACTCGCAACATCTCCTCTGTGAGATAGAGGTTGCAGGGAAGAGAAAAGGACATCCCCTATGAGGCTACGAAGTCTATTTTGAACTCTATCAAGCAGGACACCTCCTTTCCAGCAGCTCCTGCCCAGATGTGGCAACAGTATTCCATCCTTGGACGTACCTGGCTCTTATATAGATAGAGAATTGAATCAGCAGTGAGATATTTATTGGATCGATAGAAGGATACCACCATTTTTCCAACGGCCTTGGCAACAGATTTGATGTACGTGTTCCATTTCAGATCAGGAGTAAAGATCAAACCCAGAAGCTTGTCAAAACATGACGCCTCCCCTAGACGAGAGCCATTCATTTCGATTGATGCCAGATGGGGATCAGAGCGTTGATGATGTAAAGATAGGAGCTTGGTTTTAGATGCATTAAAAGTAACCAGCCACTCCTTTCCCCATTGTATAATGTGCTCAAAATCAGTGGAGAGAGAATCGGAGAGAACTTGGTCGTTTACACTCTTAGATGTGCTACTATAGATGGTAGTGTCACAAGCATAAATGTCTACAAATGATGTAAGGATGTGATTTGGAAGATCATTAATGTAGATCAGGAAAAGAGTTGGGCACAGGATGGAACCCTGAGGGACTCCAGCATTAATACTGTGAGCTTCTGATTTCTGCCCATCAACCACTACTCTTATGAACCTATCAGAGAGAAATGATTTAATAATTGAGAAGACATTTCCAGCTAAACCATAGCTGGAGATCTTGTGAAGTAAACATTTATGGCATACTCTATGAAAGGCCTTTGATATGTCAAGAGCAATTGCCCTAGAAAGGTTGCCTCCGTCGAGAGATTCTCTAATCCTATGAGATATAACTTATCGTATAAAAATGAATAGGCATTCAGTGTCCACATTAAATAACTTAAAAAGGGTTGATATGTCGCAAAATAAACAAAATCAAATACGGTATTACAGAGTAGACATTATTTCCAGGTGTTCTTTGTCGACAAGTTGCATTTATTGGACACATGTTCAAGTGGATAAAATACTGTGATATATTTTACGTAGAGATTCCAAGTTCAATCTCTAGTGAAGGAACCAAAAACACAACCGATATACGATACATAAGAAAAGCATATGAAACAAAACGATGTCAGTTTACTTCGGTGGATTGAATTAAGCATTTAGTTCTAAATTACACCTAGGTTATCGACTAGAACAGAAAGCGCATTAGGGGTTCTTCCAAGAATAACTACCAAGCTATAAAAATGAAGAAAAAAGGAGGGAAAGAAATACTCGATGCTAGAGCTACTACAATTAGCACACAACATGACTATTACGTGTCATCAATACAACATAGTCGTTTACAAGGCGCCGTTAACCAGATATTAAAGACCTACACGAAAATTGCTTATTCTTTTTAGACAAGTAAACGTTTCAATAGATTGCTACTCGTAGAGAAACAAATAAACTGGATTTCTAAAAGATTTTCATAATTCGACTTTGACCGTTTGATTTATTATCATTGAAATCGATAAACTTGAAATATATAGTTCAAAACACTTCTAAAAACGTAAACCAATAGTAAAATTTGACTTTTTTAGTTGCCAATGAAGGTGTTTATTTCTTTTTTAATTATTCGTAGACGTAATTTGCGTTTGTCCAAGATTAACTTTGATTTTTTTTACTACCGGGAGGCACCCGGCTTTGCCCAGTTGTAAAATACGCTTAAATACATTTTAGTTTATGCAAACTTCATATTTATTATTACAGAGTCAATTCTCTATTGGTTATTATATTGTACCTAATACTTATTACTGATTTAAAAAAAAAAACAAAAAAAAAAACCAAATTACTTGAGTGCCATCAGCTAAAATTGAAACCAAAATATTTAGCGCTCCAACCAAGGTCCCTACCGTTTCAACTATCGGCAGATATATAAGAAAGATTTAAAATTAAACTACTTCAAGCTATCGACGAAATTGCGCATGCGCAAAAGTAATAGAAATATCCCGTCAAGTTGAAAAGAACATTTTGAATTTCCATTTGCCGATATTTCTGTACGCGTTATTCATTCATCCAATGACGATTTTACTCGTTATAAACCATCCTTAGTGTATCATTATTATTTGCTGTTAATTTCAGTGTTATCATTTAAGCATAAAAATAAAATACTATTATTATGAAATCTATTGTGCAACATGAAAATAAAGTATTATTATAAAAAGCTATTGTGCAACATATAAAATACCATTATGAAAATTTGTTATACGACATAAAATACGATTTAGAAATTGCAAAAATTACTTATATATATATATATATATATATATATATATATATATATATATATATATATATATATATATATATATATATATATATATATACACTAGCTGTACCCGGTCATGCGTTGCTATGGTTCAATCTGTTTAAATAGAAATACAATAAAAAATAAAAATGTACTGTAAATATACTGAATATATATATATATATATATATATTGTATTATTTGAACTATTATTTGAACTATTATTCTCATCTTGGTTGTTTTCTTCGCAACGTTTCGGCCGATGTAACCTTCGATCATCTTCAGATTTATTCATGTTGGATGTTATTGGTGAATAGTAAAAATTTTTTTTTTTTGGGGGGGGGGTCTTGCTTTCCCAACGAACATAGCCGTTAGAAAAGAGAATAATAGTCCAATTAAACAAAAAATAATCAAGCCTCACGTAAAAGTATATACGTTCATCATATATATGTTTATTTATCTCACGAAAAGTTGAATTCTGTAATGTTTATATATATTTTTTTTCAATTGTTTTAACAACAAACGTTTCTTTTTAACATATGCACACAAACACACATACACAAAGACACGCATGTACGGACTATAATAAGAATCATTAGCGACGCATGTTTTTTTTTGTTTGTTTATGTTCTGAATATTTGTGGATGCACGATATTTTGAGTTGTTAATGTTTATAGCAAACGCCCAATGAATTGTGAAGTGCAACAGTCACACAAGACAGGAATAACCTAAGCATGAAACGCACTTGACCTTGTTTGAATTAATATGTCTCGTAGTGACCACTTATTGTAATTTTAGTAACCGCTCGTTTACGAAGCATAAAATTGGATTCCGGAATATGAATTTTATAAGAGCTCAGCCAATCAGAATAGACAGAGTTTGGAAGGGAGCGGTCATTATTTATGAATCGGAAACTGTGAAGATTATGTTAGGTCTATGTTTTTAATAGCCAGTTACGGGCGGTGAAAGAACAAAATCAGAGTAAAGTGTAGAATTCGTTCCGGTGACAAATGGGAGTAGTGGAAGGATTAAATATTTAGAGAGAAAATAGGGACTTCTTCCTCTAAATATGTTGTGATTATCATAATGTTGCTTGTAGGATACAATTTTAATATCACAGATAGATAGATAGATAGACAGATAGATAGATAGACCAACTTTTATTGGGTAATTTTATAAGTTCCAAATCTCAGCGACTCTTTATCAGAAGTTAACAAATGAAGGCTCGTTAGAAAGGTAATGACCTGAGTTATGCAGTGGGCTATGTGACATTTTCCCTTTAAGGTCGTAAATTAAGGGGACCATCCATCATCCCAAGCCTATTTTTGGCACATTTTTACATCTATAAAATGTTTCTTTAAAATTACTACTATTGCTGAAAACTAAAATAACGCTTAAAATTCCAGGAAACGAGTAGTTTTCTAAGATATGAAGGAATTAATGTTTAAAAAAAGTGGGGGATAACTTTTATATATTAACTTTACGTAAAATGAACACCCATTTTATGGCAACCAGTTTTGATGGTCTGTTATTTTTTAGAGGGATGTTTATTGTGGCAAAACCTACATTAACAAACTTGGTGTCTGTAGGTTTTGGTGTGTGCTAAAAACGAATATCACATTCCAATTTTCTGCAAATGAGTATTTTTCTGTTGGTTGGTTGGTTGTTTTTGTTTTACGGCATATCGATCCTTTTCAGGTTATTTAATGCCGAATCCAAAGATTTTGAAGAAAAAATTTTTTGAGAGAATATATTTGTTGTTTTCAAGTCGGTTTCTATTTAACCCATAGTTGGGACCCTAACAGGTACTACCACTCCGGGTCAGAGTGAACCTGGGAGCAATGGCAATTAAAGGGTGGCTCCACACTCCCCAAAGCCCGCAAGCTGGGGCCTCGCCACTGGATATAGTTTAAGGTCATATCCAGGACCGTATTTTTCTGAGTATTACGTAAAAATATGCGCGCTTACACGTAGAACAATGGCAACCGCTTACAACATAAAGAATTATATTACTTAAAACTCGGAAAATAGTTATTTGCGGAAAATTTTAATGCAATATTCGTTTTCAGCACACCTGAAACCTATTGAAAATAAGTTTTTTAAGGTAGGTTTTGTGTGAATCTACCATTCCACAATGACCAAAGAAACACCACCCCTTAAAAATTAGCATTTCAAAAAGGTGGCTATAAAGTGAGTGTTCATTTTACGTTAAATTAATATATAAAAGTAGTCCCCCACTTTTTGAAACTATAATCTCTAGCCTTGATGGAGGGGAGATAAAAACTTGCTGTTATGGTTTCAAATGATCTGAAACAACAGCAAGATGAGACTTGATTCCAAATATTTCTCATATGTTAATTCTCCCCTTTTTGGTTTTCATACATAAAGTAAATTTCACAGTGAATGAGGAGTATTTGATACTGGAGATATTCATAATCGTACCCTATTTCCAAAAGACGGGGAGATATAACATGAGAAATATTTGGAATCAAGTCTCCCCTTGCTGTTATTTCAGATCATTTGAAACCATAGCAGCAAGTTTTAGTCCTCCATCCATCAAAGCCAGAGATTTTGGGGAAATATGAAAACATCATTTTAAAAATTAAAAAAAAAAAAAACACAAAAAACAATAAGATTAAAAACCCCTAAAATAGAAAAATATTGGAGGGAAAAATTGAAAGGGAAAAATATTGAAACGGTGATATATTTTTTTATTTATGTCATCATAACATTTATCGTTTTATTTATATTTGAGAAATGAGTCTAGTTTCTTTTGTTATTCAATCAAAATTCGGTCGATTTGTACAAATGTCACAATAAAATGCATTGATGTGTACTGGATGAACTTGTGAAAATTCCACTGAGAATATAACAGCAAAACGTGGGTAAATCGAAGCAAGAGTACCTTAAAATTCTCAGGGATCATTACATATATATATATATATATATATATATATGTGTGTGTGTGTGTCTGTGTGTGTGTGTGCGCGCGCGCGTGCGTGCGTGCGTGCGTGCGTGTGTGTGTGTGTGTGTGTGTGTGTGTGTGTGTGTGTGTGTGTGTTTTACATCTGCAGACACTAGTACTTTATGGTTTAGCAATGATCAGTGCAGGAAATAACGATTGCCACTGGTCGAAGGATTCGAACATCGCCGCAAAGCCATCTTTAGCTCCATTAGTAAGAAACTTCAACCCTAGGACATCTTCGACCGTCACTAGAATCAAGGGAAATTTAACATTTATGAAGCCAAATATACGCATAACGTTATTGATATAATCTATAGTGATCGAGCTGGAAATGGCGATTTTGCACAACGTCAACCGACCGCTTTTTATTTCCCCGACAATGCTCAACTTTTAAAAATATATAGATATAGATGGTATGGTGATAGTGTGTGGGAGTTCGTTTCCTGTGGACTCTGAAACGGCTAGACCGATTAAAAAAATTTCATACACATGTACTTCATCTGTCTGAGAGTATTCTTAGATAGGTTTTGTATCGGAATGCTGCCGAACAGTATCGAAAATCGAAAAATCTGATTAAAGAAGAAACAGTCTGATTTTGACAAAAGTTAGCATCACAAAGGCATTTTAGAAGTTTTATCACCGCACAAGTAGAAGGTTCCGGTGTGTAAAATCAACAGTTTATTTAATAAGATAGGGGCGAATTCAAAATTAATGTTTCTGTTTAGAGCACAACTGAACCATGATTCATGACTTTTGAATTTTAAACTTTAATTCAAGACATTATTTGCAGATACTTTTATAAAATAAACAGTAGCTTGTTTATTGTGAATTAAATCACTGCGAGGGGGGGGGCATGTGAATCTTCCTTGTGTACCGACTAGAGTAGGCAATCAATCAGTTTGATTGTAAAATGGTCGATTTCACCATCGATGCCTCCGTTCAATCTCGAAATCCAAAGGATACGCCCTGTAGGGGCATCTGCAAGTGTAATTGTGAATCAAGGGTTTCGCAATATTCAACGATACCTTTCCTGAATCGGCATTGTTTGAGTCCAGTGGCCAGGACGATTGGAAACAATGCCAAATAAGCGGAGAGCACATACAGCACCTAAAAGTCTCAAATTGTCACTTATTTAGTACTGACCAGGTTCAGCGTTGCTTAACTTCGGTGATCCAGTGGGAACCAGTGTATCAACGTGATTATGCCGTATATCGATTTCATCAATTTTTATGATAATAAAAGTATTGGAAGTGGGGAAGAATATTAATAAATATCAAATTTTAGTCATTCAATAAATTTAAAGATGTATGACGTAAAATGGTTAAATATCAAATCAAAGATTTTTATTTTGCTAATATTTTCCCCCCTGAAGAGATGGTAAACATCGAAATCCTGGTATATTTTGGTGAAATTATTCTCGTAAGTAGGTAGGCATAAATGAAAATTAATAAAATTAATAAATTTAATAATTATTGAATAGTATGTTTTGTAAGAAATTCATAAATTAATTAAATGGTTAATACGAGGAGGGGGATTCAATGACTTTGTTTGATTAAAATCCAAGATGGCGTAATTGAAAAATATAAAGGTAACTGTAGCTTCTCTTCCAAATTTCGGATTCTTACCATGTTGTATCATATTTTAATTCCTTTTGGTGGATTGATTATTGCGATTTCTTCTGATGAGTTAAGGGCAAAATAGATTCACTCATTGATATAATAATTAAGTGATTGATTTTTCGCTACGACACAGATACTGTAAAGAACTGTACAAACCAGTTGATGTAAAGGAATAAAATACAAAATTGTCAACATCATGTACTTTGGAATATAAAGTTTTTCTCATTTATTATATATATATATATATATATATATATATATATATATATATATATATATATATATATATATATTGCTTAACTAATAAAAGGGGCGGAAATCTCTCAAAAGCTCTTTCGACTATCATCTCGTCAGGAGAGAATCGATAGTATAAAATTAAATAACATAATGCCGAAATAAAGAGCAAAAGGGGGGAACGAGTAAACGATTACTAAAAGTGCCAGAAAGACGATTAAAAGTAAATTTAATTGGTGAAAAGCGTTTAAAATGGCACCGCGAGGGAAGGACAAAAAAAAAAAAAGGGTTATCAAATTTCCCCGAAGAGATTCAACGCCTTCATCGTATCCTTCTGCCGGCATAAAGATGGTTTACGAAAGGCAATAGAGACAGACTCCAAAATTCTTAAATGATTTTTGGAGTCCGCTCTATGCAGTACCTCAAACCACTCTATTTTATACTGATTGGCACAACATGGATTATCAACCAAATGTTGGCCAATAGCAGAGTCCAAAGTTGTAGAGCAAGGGAGATTCATAGATCCTGCTCTACCCTGTCTAATTTTAGAAGGAACGTGTTGGTTTATACGAGTCCTCAAATGCAAGGAGGTCCGCCCCACGTAACCAGCGTCACACTGGCATGAAAAACTGTATACAATGTTACTATTGAGGACGTAAGGCAAACTATCCTTGCAAAAAGGAGGAAACGCAGGTCTAACAGTATACACTACCCGCAAGGAAACAGCATAAAAGCAATTAGTAATGCTTTTAACAATCTGTTTGGTTATTTTCGTGGCATTATCCTCTATCCACGGTAATTTAAAGTAAACAGGGCACTTTAAAGGCCCGAATGGTTTAAGGGATTTGAAGTCAGCAACCTTTTTGTTTATACAATCATCAATAAGGTCTAAAGGATAACCATTATTGATGAAAATATCCCTGATCTTGTCCAGTTCAGAGTCCAATTTAATAGGTGAGCAAATCATAAGGGCTCTATGTACCAAAGTACTTATTAAGCCGATTTTTCGCGATATTGGTACAAAAGAAGACCAGTTCACGTACAAACCAGTAAAGGTCGGCTTCCTGTAAATTGTAGTGAGAAAACCACTTCTCGAACGTTCAACAAGAACATCCAAAAAGGGAAGAGTGTTATCTTTCTCACTTTCCATCGTGAACTGTAGAGCCTCATGAAGAGAATTTAACCTATTAAAAAATGCCGACGCTTTATTTTCCGATGAAAACATAGCAAAAGTATCGTCGACATATCTCACATATGTTGTGGGTTTAATTCCCGAACTAAAAAGAACGGATTCATAGTACCCGACGAAGATATCCGCTAGGGTAGGGGCAAGTGGACTCCCCATTGAAACCCCGTCGACCTGACTATACATAACATCAGCGAAGCTGAACTCCACTGTTTTCGTACATATTGTAATTAATTCAATAAATATCTCTTTCGAAAACCGAGGAGATGTCAGGCGACCACCATACAGCGCGTCGGTACAAATACGGATAGTCTCATCCAATGGCACATTGGTAAAAAGACTAGACATCAAAAGAGCACATAAAGGATGTCTCAGAACCCGATTTTAACCCACGTAAATACTCAACGAACCGAAAGGAGTCAGGTATACAGTGCGTAGTGAATAATTCACGCACCGGTTGCAAAATTTCTAACAGTCACTGAGCCAACGCATGTTGGGCAGAACCTACCATAGACAGGATAGGTCTCAGTGGAACACCTTGCTTATGTATTTTGGGTAGACCATAAAGTCTGGGACGTAATGACCCAGAAGGTCTAATTCTATCATAGACGTCTTTAGAAAAAATATTCTTTTTATATAATGCAAGAAGACGTTTTTGCATTTTGATTTCATTTTTGCAAGTATTATCTGCCACCTCGGCAGGACCAAGTTTGCGGAATTTAGATTCGTCGTTAAGAATTAGTAGCATTTTCTTAACGTAATCCGCACGATCCAAAATAACAACTCCCGCACCTTTATCTGGTTTACAGATATAAATATCAGAATTAGATTTTAACATTTTCACAGTTTTAAAATGCGTTTTGTTCCACTAGCTCTTCTTGTTCGGAAGAGATATGGTTGTGAACCAGACAGTGGTAGCAAACACATATTTAATTTTTCCAGTACTATATTAACAGATACTGAAACTAAAGTGCTATCTAAGGGTTTGGATTTTTGTGTCCCCCCTATTAATATTAATAAAGAGAGAACCCTAGCCTTATTTGAGGTTTTATACTCTCAGATCACACACCATGTCCCTACTTCACTTGATGATGTCACTAAAATGAAATCATCTTTAGTTGATTTGGCACACCGATTTAGTAGTGCTCCCATTGACCATGGTGACTTTATCTGGAACAAAACGCATTTTAAAACTGTGAAAATGTTAAAATCTAATTCTGATATTTATATCTGTAAACCAGATAAAGGTGCGGGAGTTGTTATTTTGGATCGTGCGGATTACGTTAAGAAAATGCTACTAATTCTTAACGACGAATCTAAATTCCGCAAACTTGGTCCTGCCGAGGTGGCAGATAATACTTGCAAAAATGAAATCAAAATGCAAAAACGTCTTCTTGCATTATATAAAAAGAATATTTTTTCTAAAGACGTCTATGATAGAATTAGACCTTCTGGGTCATTACGTCCCAGACTTTATGGTCTACCCAAAATACATAAGCAAGGTGTTCCACTGAGACCTATCCTGTCTATGGTAGGTTCTGCCCAACATGCGTTGGCTCAGTGGCTGTTAGAAATTTTGCAACCGGTGCGTGAATTATTCACTACGCACTGTATACCTGACTCCTTTCGGTTCGTTGAGTATTTACGTGGGTTAAAATCGGGTTCTGAGACATCCTTTATGTGCTCTTTTGATGTCTCTAGTCTTTTTACCAATGTGCCATTGGATGAGACTATCCGTATTTGTACCGACGCGCTGTATGGTGGTCGCCTGACATCTCCTCGGTTTTCGAAAGAGATATTTATTGAATTAATTACAATATGTACGAAAACAGTGGAGTTCAGCTTCGCTGATGTTATGTATAGTCAGGTCGACGGGGTTTCAATGGGGAGTCCACTTGCCCCTACCCTAGCGGATATCTTCGTCGGGTACTATGAATCCGTTCTTTTTAGTTCGGGAATTAAACCCACAACATATGTGAGATATGTCGACGATACTTTTGCTATGTTTTCATCGGAAAATGAAGCGTCGGCATTTTTTAATAGGTTAAATTCTCTTCATGGGGCTCTACAGTTCACGATGGAAAGTGAGAAAGATAACACTCTTCCCTTTTTGGATGTTCTTGTTGAACGTTCGAGAGGTGGTTTTCTCACTACAATTTACAGAAAGCCGACTTTTACTGGTTTGTACGTGAACTGGTCTTCTTTTGTACCAAAATCGCGAAAAATCGGCTTAATAAGTACTTTGGTACATAGAGCCCTTATGATTTGCTCACCTATTAAATTGGACTCCGAACTGGACAAGATCAGGGATATTTTCATCAATAATGGTTATCCTTTAGACCTTATTGATGATTGTATAAACAAAAAGGTTGCTGACTTCAAATCCCTTAAACCATTCGGGCCTTTAAAATGCCCTGTTTACTAAAAATTACCGTGGATAGGGGATAATGCCACGAAAATAACCAAACAGATTGTTAAAAGCATTACTAATTGCTTTTATGCTGTTTCCTTGCGGGTAGTGTATACTGTTAGACCTGCGTTTCCTCCTTTTTGCAAGGATAGTTTGCCTTACGTCCTCAATAGTAACATTGTATACAGTTTTTCATGCCAGTGTGACGCTGGTTACGTGGGGCGGACCTCCTTGCATTTGGGGACTCGTATAAACCAACACGTTCCTTCTAAAATTAGACAGGGTAGAGCAGGATCTATGAATCTCCCTTGCTCTACAACTTTGGACTCTGCTATTGGCCAACATTTGGTTGATAATCCATGTTGTGCCAATCAGTATAAAATAGAGTGGTTTGAGGTACTGCATAGAGCGGACTCCAAAAATCATTTAAGAATTTTGGAGTCTGTCTCTATTGCCTTTCGTAAACCATCTTTATGCCGGCAGAAGGATACGGTGAAGGCGTTGAATCTCTTTGGGGAAATTTGATAACCCTTTTTTTTTTTGTCCTTCCCTCGCGGTGCCATTTTAAACGCTTTTCACCAATTAAATTTACTTTTAATCGTCTTTCTGGCACTTTTAGTAATCGTTTACTCGTTCCCCCCTTTTGCTCTTTATTTCGGCATTATGTTATTTAATTTTATACTATCGATTCTCTCCTGACGAGATGATAGTCGAAAGAGCTTTTGAGAGATTTCCGCCCCTTTTATTTAAATGTATATATAAATTTTGTACCTCCAAACATTTATTCATATATATATATATATATATATACACACATACATACATACATACATATTTATTTATAGTCATACATACATACATACACACGCACACACACACACACACACACACACACACACACACACACACACACACACACACATATATATATATATATATATAATCTGTGGGTTTAGAAGTAACCTAGATGATGTAAAATTTTTTCTCCAGGTAAAATTCCCGGATATCTTAACATTAAATGAAACTAACCTACACTTTTCAATCTCGTCTAATTGCTTTAGATACTCCCTCTCTGCCATAACGTCTTGGGCAGATATATGCACGGACTTTAAGTTGTGGAATGGTAAACCTACACAAAATCTCCCTCATATCCGTTTTTCTTATATTCGGGTATCTTATATCTAGGTAACACTATATATATATATATATATATATATATATATATATATATATATATATATATATATATATATATGTATATATATATTATGAAGCAATAGCATGGGCACAAGCCAGAAAAAATACGCCTCAAAATTACATTTAAAATAACTATCACGGGCTCCAAAAAGATAATAAAGAAATGATAAAAATGAACAATTTTAGGGTAAATAAGAAACAGATATCAACTACCTTATAAAAAAAATATCCCACATATTCATATGCGAACGAAATAGGGCAAACATATACACACATTTATTACCTTGACAAATTCACTTTTTTTTTTAATTCTCCAAAAATATTTTGTAAGATACGCAAACAAATGAAAAAATCACACACATCTTTCTTATTTTGTAACTTTGTATAAACATGTTACGCTTCGTTAATTCTGATTTCACCATTTATTCTTTTCACGCATCTACTTTTTATTTTTAGTGTGAATCATGACGCACTCAACAATAAGGTTTTGCGTGTTCTATCTCTACCACAGCTCAAACTACACATATTTATATTTATTTCCTTCATAAAAACGCGGTTCACGTGTATAAACGTCGATAATATTCAGTTTAATGTCAATTACATCCAAAAACATATAACTGTGTTTTTAATAAATAAAACTATAAAGAATACCAAGAAAAACAATTAATCTTTACTTATTTTATTATTCTTTCTCTCGTTTTTTATTGATAAGACATTATTCTGAAGAAAATTCAGTTTAAAATATGCGTTTGTTTACATTTTAGAAATGAAAGGAAGTGAAAGTTCCCTAATTGTAAACCTCACTTTTACTAGCAATGTCTTCATTTTAGCTGTAGAATGCATTATGCTCGATTCATTCGTTCAGGAATGAACTATATATATGAGTATTTTTCTGTTGTTTGGTTGGTTGTTTTTGTTTTACGGCATATCGATCCTTTTCAGGTTATTTAATGCTGAATCCAAAGATTTTGAAGAAAAAATTTTTTGATAGAATATATTTGTTGTTTTCAAGTCGGTTTCTATTTAACCCATAGTTGGGACCCTAACAGGTACTACCACTCCGGGTCAGAGTGGACCTGGGAGCAATGGCAATTAAAGGGTGGCTCCACACTCCCCAAAGCCCGCAAGCTGGGGCCTCGCCACTGGATATAGTTTAAGGTCATATCCAGGACCGTACTTTTCTGAGTATTACGTAAAAATATGCGCGCTTGGACGTAGAACAATGGCAACCACTTACGACATAAAGAATTATATTACTTAATACTCGGGAAATAGTTATTTGCGGAAAATTTAAATGCAATATTCGTTTTCAGCACACCTGAAACCTATTGAAAATAAGTTTTTTAAGGTAGGTTTTGTGTGAATCTACCATTCCACAATGACCAAAGAAACACCACCCCTTAAAAATTAGCACTTCAAAAAGGTGGCTATAAAGTGAGTGTTCATTTTACGTTAAATTAATATATAAAAGTGTTCCCCCACTTTTTGAAACTAATTTCTTCATATCTTTGATACTACTCGTTTCTCTGGAATATTTATCGTTATATTATAGTTATTTTCGTTTTCAGTACCCTCGATAACCATACTAGTGGTAATATTATATAGAGCTCTGCTAATATATATATATATATATATATATATATATATATATATATATATATATATATATATATATACTAGCAGATAGAATAAACACGCTTAAATATGATATTTAAATTTGCATAGATTTCGTAGTTATTATTAGAGTCAATTCTCTATTGGTTATTTCAAATTATATTGTACCCAATATATAGTCATGATTTCAAAAGTAAAAATATAATTTGAGTGCCATCAGCTAGAAAATAAAGAAAAGAAGAGAAAAGGGGAAGGACAGAACAAAAAGAAAGGGCAAAAAAATACGAAGTAGGATAGAGGAACGAACAAATAAGAAATACGGAGATACGTTTAAAAATATATATGAAAGGTTATATATATATATATATATATATATATATATATATATATATATATATATATATATATATATACATATATATATATATATATATATATATATAATAGAAAACCTCTGTAAGGAAGTGAAGTTACTTAATCTCCAACCTCACTTCCACTGGTCTTGCCTAATTTTAGTTATAGAGGAAGCCAACAACGCAGAATAGCAACTATGACGTTTGAATATGGTTCAAAAAGTCCTTCAAGGGTCTTAGACTTGTCTACACCAACCTACATTATTTGTTATTATATGACTAGTTATTTTGAAAGCAAATAAATTATCACCTCGATCTTTCAGGAACAACATTAGAGGCACCACCCGCGAGACAGGGATGAGGTGTTCTAGATCGCACCAGTTAAGATCGCCAGTTTAAAACGTCAATGTAAAATCACTTAAGGCACGGGTTTCGTTCTTAGATTGCTCCTGGGGAGAATTTAAAAATAAATAAATAGAAGTCACACCTTTTCCCAAATAAATAACAAATGGTTATGATGTAAATCTTTCGTGTCGAGGTACATTTGTGTTCATTGGTCTAAAGAAAAAAAACGTGTGCGAATTTGGGTGAATGAGATAGACTATTTAGTTCGGATCAAAATGGAAGATAACGTTCACTTGATATGTGATATTTAGAATATCGCAGATAACACGGACCGCCATAAAATTTGAGGGTGGGGGTTGTTAAATGACCTAATACTCAAACTTATACATTTATCTTCTTATATATCTGAATGCCATCACAGATCCACACACACACGTGCACGCACACACACGTAGAAAAGGTGCGTGATTGGCCGAATGAATAGCGTCGCAGACTGTGGAATTGACGAATGCAAATTTTTATGCTTATTTTGTAGCTGTGTAAGCTTCGAATTCCTCGTCGCCAGTGTTGTGATTAGCAAACTATAAATAATCAAGACAGACATACTGGTACAGTTAACAAAAAGTGTATTAGCAAAAGTGTGTTACAGAATTACACATCATGATTCTGGAGCCATAACTGCTACGAATCACTACATCGATATTTAAATGTACCTACATTTATAGTTTATGTGTATGTCTATTATTCCTAAAATGATCAGATTAACCTATAAAAATTTCGTCATACGTCATATTAATTAATCTAATTATTTCATAAAAAAATCCAATAATTTTGGTAAAACCTATTATGTTTCATATTCTCAGTATTTTTCAATTAGTTATACATCACATTTTACTTATTGTTTCACGATGCCAACAATGCAGAAAAATAGAAAGATTTATTAAACGTAAATTGTTGATTTGAAACGGTAAACAATGGGAAATGAGTCAGATTCTTAAATCAAATCTAAATAACATCGGATCCTCACATTACCCCAATTGAAATGAGTGATTATCTCTTCTTGATGAGCCCCTCCCCTGCTACGATAAGTTTCCCGGATGGGCCTTCACTTAAGACCTGAAATTAAAGGCCTATATTCAATGTTTCTACAGTCACTATCGCCCCAGAAAGTACCTCATTGTAATGTAATCTTATACTTGTGTAAGAGTCAATGCGTATTAAAATGGAGCACTTTTACACATCTGAGGGGGTCCCATTCGGAGCACTCTTTCTTACCTTGGCAGAGTACAAAACCAACTTTGAAATCTAGTTGGGTGCTCTTTTTTCTTCCTACATCCTATTACAGAATATAGGCTGATAGTCTTTCTCTACTCTATCTTTATTTTCATGGCAGCTGCAAAAGCGGCGTAATGGAAAAATATAAAGGTATTTGCAGCTTCTCTTCCAATTTTCGGACTTTAATCATGTCAAATCACACTTCAATTCCTTTTGACGGATTGATTGTTGCTATTTCTGCTGGTGAGTTAAGGGCATAATAGATTCACTGATTGATATAATAATTAAGTGATTGATTTTGCGCTACGAAACGGATACTGTCAAGAATTGTAAAACTCAACTGAATTAAAGGAATAAATTATAAGATGGTCAATATCATGAATTTTGGAATATAACTTTTTGTCATTTATTCTCTCTATCTTTCTCTCTCTCTCTCTCTCTCTCTCTCTCTATATATATATATATATATATATATATATATATATATATATATATATATATATATATATATATATAGCCCGTTACTCGTCATATTTTTTTTGTTATAAACTATGTCGTTTAAAAAGTTTGTTTAGTTATTGAATGTGTTACATTTCCGATCCAGTCTCGAGTGTTCTGGTTATCCTCAGTCCTTGCATGAAGATTAGTGTGTAGATCCGCTCTGTTCCGACTTAGCCAAGGGCAGGGGAGTCCACTATCGAAAATGCGTCATCCAGCTTTATCATATCAAGCTCAAATAACACATAGGGTAAAATCTTTGTAAAGTACTACTAAGCCACTTGGTTACACTTTTCTATCCCTTAGATATATAAGAGAATGGGGTGGGCAGGTTATTTGGGCAGGTTAGTAAGAGAGCATAAATGTTCAACAAAGGCAAAAATTGTTCAACAAAGGCAGAAATGGAGGGGAGGACCTAAATCCGGAGTATTAAAATTTATAATTTTTTTGGTTTGTTTTTATTTTTATAAAATCAACACCTCAACGAAACTGACAAGAAAGCAAAGGCGAAAACGAAAGTCTCTTAAAATTCTCAATTGCAGGGTAAGACGACCGGGTTAAGATTCTCAGGGCATTAGACGCCGACAGTGCAATAAATTCCTCAGTCAGGAGGATTACTCATAGAGTCAGGGCATGAAGATGGAAGTTAAGCAATGTTCAAATTGCCCAAACGCACGTGGATGCCCCAATTCCAAAGTCATTATAGTTCGAGCCGACAACCGAAAAAGAACAAGAAAACCACATAAGATATTTAGGAGAGAAATCATGAAATGAACTCGTCACCGACCTTTCCATTGGGGTTAAATCCATACGGAGAACATTAATTCACCTTGAGGGTTTATTCATTTCACAGCTCGCTTATCTAGTTTAGTTCAAACTGTCATATCCTGTCAACCAGACATTGTAGTTTTTCGGCGCGAGACAATCTCGCGTCTTGCTTTCCCTTCGTGATGCAAACCGCATGGAACTTCTTTCATCTTTGCTGCCGATTTCAAAAGTAAGAATTTTCTATTTCCTCTTTTTCAAAAGCGAGCTCCTTGCCCATGCACGCCAACATGTTACCTGAAAAGGGTTAAATTGATTGTCCGGATTCAATTGTCTGACTCAAAATTTCCCGAAAGCTCCGCCTGCTTTCGTGACGCAGCAGTTTCAGGCAATGACACCACCTTATGACAAGGTGATCTGGTGACACGCGGTGCTAGGGACGTAACGCATGTAAGTTTTTTTTTTAAAAAATCGCATATATTTTTGCTTTTGAAAGGGTATTAAATTTATAGTTTGTATTAGTTTTAATGAATATTTTTAATAAATGAGGTAAATTTCGTCAATTTACGAATGAAAAAGTTTTGGATAAATACTGAAAGTCATCACATAATTCGATAATGTAATACTTCACATGGGAAATCGTCGACGCATGTTATACATACGCAAACACATACATATATATATGTGTGTGTGTGTGTGTGTGTGTGTGTGTGTGTGTGCGCGTGCGTGTGTGTGAATATAGTTTAGTTTTCAAAGTTTATGACCGATATGTTCCTTCTTAAAAATGAATAGTTAATTCTGTATAGTTTATGCCTTCATATTATTAGCAATAATAAAATGTAATACGATTTGTTTCTTTCAGAAAATGCTTTATCCTGGTATATAATAACGTGTTCTCTAAAGCAAATTTAAATTAAATGTGTTGCCTTCTTTGCTCTCATGATTTCTCTTACTGCTAACGGTAAATATTATTAATAATAGATTATTGCATTTTTTAATAAGAAATAATATTATATGTACTAAAATATTATTACTATAAAATCAGAGGTGCACAGCATTTGAAAACTTTAAATTTCATAGCAGCAGCATGTAACGCTACACAAGTCCAAGCATTGTTATACGAAGCAAGGGCACATTATGACACTTTGATTCAATTACAATAACACATTTGACCGTTCCTTTTTGTACAAAGTCATATTAAGTGAATAAACAAAAACATCATTATGTATTTATTTTTAAAAATGCCCTCTATTTACTCCGTGATTATTTACTTTATAATTTACTTTATAGTATTTTCTATCTTATTTGTCAACTAAAACACTTATTATCATATGTATTCACTATGAATTCTCACACAGGTCAACATCAAAAATTACTCTCTGATAATGGTATTCCATAAAGTCTGGATGATAATAAGTATCTTTAAATATCTACTACGCTCCATGTTTTTTGATAACCTTTGCAAATTATTTTGCGTTAGCACAACAGTCGTTAAAATATAGAGCTACTAGGTGTTTTCCATATATATATATATATATATATATATATATATATATATATATATATATATATATATATATATATATACTAGCTGTACCCTGCCACGCGTTGCTGTGGCTCAATTTGGTGTAATGGCAAAATCATCATATTAAGAACGCCATATTAACAATGGCTTTTGGAATGAATACCACAGTTCTCCCCACGTTAAGACTTTTTTTTTAATTGTAATAAATTGTTAGTTGAAAGCACAGAATAGTTACCAAACACCATCTCCTTCGCATGGTAAGAATGGCTAAAGAAAATAACGGTTTTCTTTGTAGAAACGTATCTGTATGTCACCTAAAAATTTCTTTAATGAAGGAAAAGCATTCATATTTTTTTAAATCAACTTCTTGTAAAAAAAAAGTGTATTTTCACTATTAAAAGTTTCCTGGAAAATAAAAAGAAAGCTTTAACCTAACAATTTATGCTAAAAAAGCAAAACCCCAACAATTGACTGACGTATAATGTCACAATATATGTTTTTTTTTGCAGATTTGCCATTTAGTTGTACAAATAGCCTACAACCTTGTTATAAAAAAAGGGACACGTTGGGTTGTCACCGGAATATATCAAGAAGTTTGTTTATGTATAATTTATTTTAGATTAACCACATTGTTTAACAAATAAAAGGATTAAATGTGTATAATTTTATAATTTATTATTGTTTTATAATTAAACATTTAAAACATTAAACAATACAAATAATACGTTGTTCAACAAATAAAAAAGAAATGAAAAATGAAGTTTTAAAATGATTAAATGTGTTTTATTTTATAATGTAAAATGTTTATTTTATAATTTAAAATGTAAAACATTGAACAATACAAATAAGATTTTGGTTTGATTTTACATTTTATATTGTACTCGGATGCATATGATGATGCGTCTCCACAATAATTCAATATTTAACTTCACCTTTCATTATTTCTTTTCGAGAACAAAACCAACATTTTATTTATATTGTTTAATGTTTTTATTTTTAAATTATAAGGATAAAAACATTTAATCATTTTAAAACTTCATCTTTCATTATTTCTCTGTTTTATTTGTTAAAAAACGTTGTTAATTTTAATTAAATTTTAATCACATGGTTATATTTTCAATAATCACGTAAATATAAACAAACTTTCTGTTTACGATATATGTACACCGATTGATAACAGAGTTGGAGGCTATTTGTACAACTAAACGGCAAATCTGCCTTTTTTATGATTTCACGCTATCTTATTGTTTAATAATAAATTGTTAGCTGTAGCTAAAAGCACAGTATAGTTACAAAACAACCTCCCCTCGCCAATGTAAAAAATAAAAAATAAAAAAGTTATTATTTCAACACGATACGAAAAATGCATAATAAACTGTACTTTCGCCTAACAATTTGTAGTTTTGGTAATAAAAATAAAATTTTGAGTACTTATATATTTTTGTTACTGTGCTGAAATAATAATGTTAATATTTTGAAAGGCATTCGTAACATGAGAAGGATAGTAAAAATTAAAAAAAACATAAAAAGATATCGTGAAAGTTTAATTTAACAAAAAAAAAACTATGTAAAAATAGCGTAATATCAAAAATGCATAAGCACCAAAATGTGGTTTAATTTTAAAGGAGATATTGTTTCCAAGTGCATACGATGGCAGACGGTAATCGTACTATGTTTATATATATTGTTTTTAATATCTAATAAATATAAGGTGGAAGCACAAAATAGAAAACACCCTCACCTATTCCGTAAGAATGGTTTTCCAAATAATAACGATATATTTCAGCACGGCACCAAAACTACATAAGAATCGAAAAATTCATTTTTATTCGTCAATGTTTGTCATTCTAAATAAAATGAAAGACATGTAAACATTTCAAAACTTCATCTTACAGTTTTTTTTTTTTTAATTTGTTAAGCACATGATCACATTTTCAATAAGTATGTTATTATATTTTACCCATTTAAAGGTTGTAAAACATATAAACAAACTTTTGCTCGATACGGTGACGACTTTTAAGAGTCCTTTTTAGTGATTACCTGGTGTGAGGATATATGTACAACTAAACGGCCAATATGCCCCCAAAATCTGCTATTATTTTACTTTAAAGCCTGTATCACGTTCGTATATAAGAAAATAATGATTTGTAGATTTATTTCGGTGTGCTGAAAACGAATATGCAGACCGTATCCGTTGCAAAAATAAAATACTTTTCATGATATGAAGAAATTACTTTGCGATGTAAATGTAACTTGGAATGAGCACCCACTTTGTGGTCACGTGAGAGAACGGCATTTTTTGTGTGATTATTTTTGTTTGATTTCCTTTTCATGATAATAACCCCTGAATTCTGGGACTATTTTTCATTTCACAGCCCTAGCCATCGTTTACGCTACGCGCGAGCATAAACGAAGGCTGGTAAATATACACTTGCGTACTAAACGGCCTTGTCAAAAAAATCTTATATGCAATAATCACGAAAGAAAATGCCCCCTCTCTCAGGTGGCCAGAAAGTGGGTGCTCATGTTAAGTTAAATTTACATGGAAAAGTGATCACCAAGTTTTCGGAACAGTAAATTTCTCATATCATGTAAAGTATTTTTTGCGACGGAAATGGTTTACAGTTTCGTTTTTAGCACACAAAAATCTACAAAAAATGTTTTTTGCTATATACGAACGTAAGACGGGCCTTTGGGGAGAAAAGTTTGTAAACAGATATTGAAATATTGTAAATCGGAAGGCATCAACTCATGGTGCATGGGTAAATATAGTTCTGCATTTACTGAAAATATTTTTATTTTATTTAATAATAATTTCTGTGTTTATATTTTAAAGATTTTTTTAAAGTGTATTATAGTCAAAATCGTTATGTTTCATCATTTCAAAATGGTAAACCGGAAGTATATTCGCTAATCGGCTCGAATAAAATCGGACATTTTCCCCGATGAATAAAAGTTTTTTTTTAATAAGATAATATTTACTTTTTAATATTTAAAAACACAGATTCACTGTTATAAAATTACACAGAAAACGGGATATTAAATTTCTAGTTTATCGATTTTGAATAAACTAGACGTTCCATGTATATATATATATATATATATATATATATATATATATATATATATATATATATATATATATATATATATACACTTGTGCCCGATATTATTCATACCCCTCGGATCTTTGAGATTTCTATAAGAATATTGCTCAAACCAGAAGGTAGACAATATTAAAGGGATTTCAGACAATAAATCAAGCATAGGCATTTAATTTAAACTCAACAAATAAATAAATTATGCAAGTTTGAAACATTATACAAAGAAAAACAATAATGGCACTAGTTCAAAATTATTCATACCTCTCTTACTAATAGTCAATAGCATGCCCTTTATTCTTAATAACTGCCTGTAACCGTTTTGGATATTTATCAACAAGGTTTTTACAAGCATCAACACTGATTTTTGACCATTCTTCAATGCAGTAGTTCTCCAAATACCTCAAATTTCTAGGTTTCCGCTTTTTAACCTCAGTTTTCAATATGGGCCAGAGGTTTTCGATAGGGTTCAGGTCGGGACTCTGGCAAGGCCATTCCAAAACATTAATTTGATTATCCTCAAACCATTTCTTGACTATTTTGGCAGTATGTTTTGGATCATTATCCTGTTGAAGGACCCAGTTTGGTCCTAAATGGAGATTCTCCGCATCCTGTCTAATGTTTTTCTGGAGTATCTCCAAATATTGCTCCTTCTTCATGGTTCCATCTATCTTGACCAAACTACCTGGACCACTAGCCGAAAAGGAGCCCCAAAACATTAGGCTACCACCACCATGTTTCATCGTGGGTATGGTGTTCTTTGGGTTGTAAGCTTCTCCTTTCTTCCTCCAAACGTAAGAAGCATCCATATGGCCAAACAATTCAATTTTTGTTTCGTCAGTCCACAAAATACTTGAAAAAACGGACTCTGGAGAATTCACATGGGTCCTAGCAAACTTTAGACGTGCTGCAAGGTGTTTTCCGGTGTGCAATGGAGTCCTTCTTGGTCTTCTTCCTTTCAGACCATTTTCATGCAGAGTCCTTTGCAATGTTTGCCTTGATATTTTTATGCCAGAAGACTCCAGATTTTCTAAAATGTCCTTAGTAGTGGTGGTTGGATTTGCATTAACACTTCTTACAATATTCCTGGTGGCTCTAGCAGACAGTTTCCTTTTCCTTCCTCTACCAATCAAGTTGTTTGTTGTGTGGTGGCTCTGGAATTTTTTGATGATGCTCTGTACTGTTGCTGTAGGGACCTCAAATTTCTTGGAAATTGACTTGTAACCTAAACCATCCTTATGTGAATTCGCAATTTTAGTCCTAAGATCATTACTAAGCTCTTTTTTCTTCCCCATTCTAATAATTTTTATTCTTTTATTGGTTTTCAGTTGATATCATTTTAATTTCTGAAAAATGCAAAAAACGAAATGAAATTAATCAAAGGTTGTATAAAAGCATTCAAAATAAGAATCAAACAGGAAACAAACAGTCAGAAATTCGATTAATACTAAAAAAATAAGGGGGTATGATTATTTTTGAACATTGCAGATTTTATAAATAGCTGTATATTTCTTTTATTACAAGTATCCCGAGATTTTAAAATGACGAAAATGATCAGAAGAGGTTTATTAAGAATATGTATCAATATGGACGTAAACAATAAATTCTTACAAAGTTACACATAATAAACTCAATTTTCAAGGTGGGGTATGAATAATATCGGGCACAAGTGTATATATATATATATATATATATATATATAATTTAGGAATTTAACATTTGGGATTGTAAAGTTACATTCAAATATAGAAATTTTATTGTATGCAAGACAAAGAATACAGCATAGTAAATTATATTTTCTTAACCCATGAGTTTTCGATGTTTATACATCTTCTCGGAGGAAAAATATTAGCAAATATTATAAAAGGTTTGCACCTAAATAGGTAATAAATATAGAAAATTAAATTAATTTAGGAAATTATGTGCAAACCTTTTATAATATTTGCTTATATTTTTCCTCCGAGGAAATGTATAAACATCGAAAACTCATGGGTTAAGGAAATATATTTCACTATGCTGTATTCTTTGTCTTGCATACAATAAAATTTCTATATTTGAAATTTAACCTTTTCAAATCACAAATTTTAAATTCTAAAATTATGATTTTTTGCTCTATCTATTATATTACGCAATTTTATTTAGCTGGAATAGTCTTCTATTAAATATTACATCCAATAATTTGTAAGACCGATAATTACTGGATTTGCACACCAGCGGATTTATTGTATTTCATTATTCTGAATCATATATATATATATATATATATATATATATATATATATATATATATATATATATATATATTCTTTTTTTATTACATTTTCACCCCAAACAAGGCACATTGCCAGTTTGGTGTAGGGGGCTACTATCAGGGCCAGCAACTACTGGGACACTATGTTGGGATTTGGGCAGCAAGATGTCGGTTCACGTTACACTTGAACTTCAGTACAGTTAGGAAAGCAGGGGCCTGGAATGGAATTCCAGGGTCTAGCGGTTCTGGGGAAGAAACTACTGGAGTAGAAAGATCTTTTATATCTAGGAATCTCTACTGTGTGGGGGTAGGATTTAGCTGCCTGTCGGGTTTGTCGAGGGTATCTACGTCGTGGGGGCACAAGTGTCTGCAGTTCGTCAGAGCATTCACCATTAAAATACTTGTAGAACAGGCAGAGGGATGCAACATTACGTCGATGGGACAGAGGCTGAAGCTTAGATGCCATTTCAGGGCCTATCAGATTTGCGACTCTCTTTTGAACCTTGTCTAGGAGCAGGAGACTAGCAGCAGATGCACCAGCCCAAATGTGACAACAATACTCCATACATGGCGAATGGTCGCCTTATAGAGATACAGGATACTTTCAGGTGTCAGTAGTTTTCTAGCACGGTAGAGGAGCCTACCTTTTTCGCAGCGGCCCTGGCAATGTTTTCAATATAATTGTTCCAACTCATGTTTCCTGTGAACGTTAGGCCAAGCAGTTTGAAAGATGTACTCTCAGACAGGGAGTCACTGGCCATTGCTATTGGTGACAGAGAAGGTTTCTTGTAATTATTGAAGGAAACCAGTTTAGTCTTGGCAGCATTGAATGTGACCATCCATTTATGTCCCCATTTCACTACAGATTGGAGGTCATTTTCTCGTGTTTTTGCCATTTCTTTAGTTATGTGTTCATTTGTTTTCTTGTCATGCCTGTTATAGAGTGTGGTGTCATCAGCATATATATCCATCTCAGAGGCAGTTTTGTCGGGGAGATCATTAATAAATATTAGGAACAATAGAGGTCCAAGGATAAACCCCTGAGGCACTCCCGCATTTATATCACACTGTTTATATGTACGATCGTCGAGGACAACCTGGATTTTTCTCTTATCTAAGAAGGATTTAATTATGTTAAGTATTCTACCAGTGATACCGTATGATTTAATTTTCCTTAGGAGACCCTCATGCCATACCCTGTCAAAAGCCTTAGATATATCTAGAGCTACCGCTCTGCCCTCCCCCGCTTTGTCCAGTGAATGGTATATATGTTCGGAGATTACAGTGAGGATGTCAGCTGTGGAACGGGCTTGTCTAAATACATATTATTTGTCAGTCAGAAGGTTAGCATCTGTAAGGTGCCGGACTAGAGCATGGTTAATTACGGTCTCAAATATTTTGGCGAAAAGTGGGAGGAGGCTAATGGGGCGATAATTTGATGGGTCAGTTCTTTCGCCAGAATTCTTGAATACTGGTACCACAGAAGCAGTTTTCCAACAGTCCGGAAAGCATGATTCATTAAAGCATTTGTTGTAGAGTTTGGAGAGAATTTGAACTACTTCGGCTGAGCACTTTTTTAATAGTACAGCTGGGATGAGATCAGGTGCACATGCTTTTGAAGTGTCAAGGTTTTTTATGATAGCGTGTACCTGAGCAGGGGTGATTTTTAGATCGTCTAGCGTGGCGTCTGTCTACAAAGGAAAATCAGGCAGGGGGTGGTTGGTAGGGTCCAGTGTGGAGTTCGAGGCAAACCGGCCGGCAAGCATATTAGCCTTGTCGGTTGCTGAGCAAACAACCTCATGATTGTTGGTTAGTGGGGGAATTGTTGATTGCCCATTATTTACTACACTGTTGTAGATTTTCCAAAAGTCACGATTTCCTCATTTTTATTATATTATATTATATGTATTATATGGTGGTCAAGGTTTGATGTGGGCGTGTGTTTAAAGCACACACATGTTTTAACGTCTTTCTGTGCTTCTCCCAGACAAATCAACCCCACGTGCACGTCGTGACCACTGCCATGCAGACGAGGCTCTAATGAACGGCGAGTGTCCTACGCCATATAACTGGGCCAAGGTTATTTAACCAAAGCCTAAGGGTGAGGTAACCCTGACAGAAACCTTCAGAGGAGCTTAGGCCCTGTAAGCTGTGACATATATGACCCACCGGCGTGTGGAATATGCTCTGGTGCCCAGCAACCTAAGTTCCAGTCATGGATCAAATGGCATGGTGAGTGGAGAGAGAGCTCTGTAAGCCGTGGTGAAGGCAACCTCTCTAGGAGAAACAAAACTCTGATATAAAACCTGCGGTGACTGCTGCATCCAATGATGTTGACTTGCTCTTCTTTTTGGATAAATGTGGCAGTTGTTTAGAGAGTGGGATTGTCTCGGTGCAAAGTCTTTTCTCACTATAAAAAGCCTTATGCATATAAATTAGATACACTTTTTACCATCTCGTGTATCTTGATAGCAAAAAGGCTGGCTGTAGCCTAAAACGGCAAAACATTCAATGAAGTTGGCAAATATGATTATGAACGTAAATGGCAATAAGGAAACTGGAACTTCCAGGGTCTGACCCGACAGGTGTTTCAGGGCTCCACAGCCTGGACCCGGTCGTCATCATGCTACTGCAAGGAAATATATGACAATGACCATCGGCTGTTGGAATGTGCGGACGCTGCTTGACTTACAATCAGCAATGATGCGTCCAGAGCGTAGATCTGCTCTTGTATCTTAGGAACTTCAACGTTATGACATGGACATAGTTTCTCTGTCTGAGACCAGTCTGGCTGATGAGGGACAGTTTTCTGAGTTGGCTGGGGCCTACACCATTTTCTGGAGTGGTAGAGCGGATTGATGTAAGAGGGAGTCAGGCGTGGTTTTTGCTATAAAGGCGTCAATTCTTTCTAGCCTGGAAGAACTTCCCTGTGGTATGAGTGACCGTCTCATGACTATGGGGTTACCTCTGGTAAATGGTCGTTATACAACTTTTTTGAGTGTCTATGCACCCACTATGAATGCAACAGAAGATGAAAAGGTTGCTTTCTACCTTGCTTTGTGCAGTGTAGTTAGATGATATTCCCTCTGCTGATAAGATCTTCATTCTTGGAGATTTTAATGCTAGAGTTGGAAGAGATTTTGAAACCTGGGATGTGCTGGGTAAACACGGAGTGGGCAAGTGTAATAGTAATGGTCTGATGTTGTTGCAGTTTTGTTCAAAGATGGGTTTTAAAATCGGTAACATCGTGTTTCAGCAGAAGGACAAATACAAGACGACCTAGATGCATCCGGACTCCAAACAAATTACAAACAGTAGTGGTTCCTGGGCCAAATGCTTCGTTAATATCACGAGCTGTTTTAGCAAGTTTCCGGCCTAACTTGAATTGAAATAAGAAAATTGTGCGAATTTGCTTTTTTTCTATCTTGTATTCAACGTTCTGAAAAGAAGATATAGTTATTTTAAAACGATTATAATTCAAATGATTAGATAGAGCGAAAAACGCTCTTTGTAATGATATATAAAAGAGGGTATTATAACGAAAACTTATTTTGAAATACATCATTTGAAATCAAAATTATAAATTCTCAAGAACGTTCTTCTTAACCAAATATATTATTTGATCTTTTAAAACTTATTTTGAACACCTTTTTGAACATTTTTCTTATCCCATTCAGATTGTTCTATTTTGATTTTTATCTATTTATATATGTATTTCTATATCCTCTATTTACTGTTTCTATCTCCTCTCCTTCTTTCTCATCTATCGTCCTTATTTTTCCTCTTTTCTTTTATTATTGGTTCTTTTTTAATGATCTACAAAGTTATTAACCCAGTTTTTCTATATCTGGATTTTGTATAATTATGGCCCTCCTCCTCTTCTTTAGCTTCGAAATGCCATGGCCTAAAATGTTTTTTTCTTAATTTTCCCCTTTATTTTTCCTTATAGTTCTGATGATATAATAAAGTTATATATAACTTTTATTCCTCATCTTTCATTTAATATTATATATATATATATATATATATATATATATATAATAACATGAAACCTCAGCATTTTCTAGCTTTAAATGAAGAACCGATATCATTCGATAATCATCATATTGACCTGCTTAAAGCAAAATCTACAAAATACACAATATAAAATTAGGACGCCCCATTGAAACTTATCTGATTTTGCGATTCAAGAACAATATTCCACAAAGTCTTGGTTTTAAAGTATCACTAACACTATAGTTTACTTCTTGAAAATATTTTTAATACGATAATGACTTATCTCAATCATGGCTTTATCCCTATAGTCTTGCGTTTATACGTGTTTTTAATTTTCTTTTTTTTTCTTTTTCTTTCTACAGTGTCATAATTCGTCCATGCATGGAGTATTGTTGTCATATCTGAGCTGGTGCATCTACAACTAGTTTCTTACTCTTAGACAGGATCCAAAAAAGAGTCTCAAAACGAATAAGTCCTACGCTATCAGTCAAGTTCAACCTCCGTCCCATCGTCGCAATATGAATAAGTAGCAGTTGTGTCCCGTTTCGACGTTAATACTCCCGACTAACCCGCTAAGCAGTAAAATCCCACCACTTCATATTGAGGTCCCTAGATGTTGGAAAACTTTCTACTTTAATATTTTCTTCCCTCGAACTGCTAGACTTTGGAATTCATTCTCAGTCAGTTTCTTCTTCCATGAATACACTAACCTGTCGAAGTTTTAATGTAATGTGAATAGACATCCCGCTACTCAACTTCACTGATAGCAGCCCTTTACATTTCAAGTGGCAATTTGCTTTGTTTAAGGAGTAAAAAAAAAAAAATGTTTTTATCATTTTATTTTTATTTTTTATGCTTAGTACGTGTTTTCAATTAAACTTTTTTTGTATTTTTTTCTTTTATCTTCATTTTCTGACGTGCTTATCATTTCCTCACGCTTCTTATAATCTTCCTCTACCGGTTTACTTCTTCACCCACCCCTCCCCTCATGCCTCTTCCCAAATACTTATCTGCTATTATTTCATTGCATTACATCTTCATCTTTCCTCTCCTCTCTTACCAACTCACTAATATAACATTTCCCTCTATCCGGTTTCTCTTTCAAGCCTCACTGTACAACATGTCGAATTTTGTTTAATAAAGTTTCTATTTTACATGAATGTAGTCAAAATAATCCACCAAAATATCTTGTTTCAGCTTAAATCGTGTGTTTCCGTCTTTATTTTTATCAGTATATTGTCTTGTATGTGTTTAACATCAAACTAATTAGGCTGGCCCGATAGTAAAGGTATTCAATACATGTTTATATATATAAAAAAGTTTGGTGTATTCATTGTTTTAAGTTAACGACTTTTGGTGATTTTTTAACTTGGTAATTTGCAGTGCAGATTGAAATGTATCCATTGTAGTTCCGTCAGACTAAGGTAATCGTATACAAATGGTGACTGCATACTTACATCACTTTTTTTAGAAATTCACTGAGAAAAATACTATTCCCAGAAATAAAGAAGATTTCAAATAAACCTATTGAATAATGTTTCATGATAAGCCCCACCTGGTGTGATTTTTTTAGTCTGCATTCCAGAAATATGACCTCGGTTAGTCTGCATTCCAGAAATATGATCTCAAGAAAGGTTAATTCTTTTGACTGCAAGACAAAACGATTTCATTTAGTTTCTTTAATAATGCGTCGATATATATATATATATATATATATATATATATATATATATATATATATATATATATATATATTATGGATCTACATAAAATTTAATGTATCTATTTTCAGTATTTACTTCAACGGTGCTTCAACGGGAAACATATGAGCAGAGCTAGGTAGTAAGTTTTGAAAATATATATGCAATTAAGCTACACAGAATTTTCCGCGTTTCATTTTTATGTGGATTCGTCTGGCTATTTTCAAAACTAACTACGTATATTTTATATGTGTGTGTGTGTGTGTGTGTGTGTGTGTGTGTGTGTGTGTGTATTCATGTTATGCGATAATGTGAACCAGAAAACGATCAGCAAATAGCTAATCGAAGTACCATGAACACATGCTCAACATCGAAATCAAATTTTGAAAAACGCTTCTGAAATCGAACCATATAAAGAATGCAAACCTTTTAGAGATCTTGATTTTCCCCACATCAAAAATCAACCTCGAATCTAACGGAAACTAAATAATCTCGTTTCTGTGTAGTCTGGGAATGGTCTTGTTGTCAATATCTCTCACACATCAAAGAGTACCGACTAGTTATTTCTTTTTGTCTAGAGTAGGACCCCTCTTCGGGAGTTAATTTTTACTTTCATGAAAACTGACCATATACAAGAGAATTGAGGCAGTCTCTTTCTCTCTTTCTCTTTCCCTCTTCAGAAACAGACTGATTTGCTATATCACAGCTCCGATCTAGCTATATCTACAGAAGATGTGCTAACGGTTATATCTCATAGGATTAGTGAATCTCTCGACAAAGGCTTCTTTTCTAGAGCAATTGCTCTTGACATATCAAAGGCCTTCGATAAGGTATGGCACAAAGGCCTACTTCACAAGATTTCCAGCTACGGCATAACTGGAAATGTTTTCTCAATTATTAAATCATTTCTCTCTGATAGGCTCATAAGAGTAGTGGTTGATGGTCAGAAATAAGAAGCCACCAGAATTAATGCTGGAGTCCCTCTGTGGTCCATCCTGGGTTCAACTCTCTTCCTGATCTACATCAATGATCTCCCAAAACACATACTTAAATCATTCGTTGACATCTATGCTGATGACACAACCATCTATGGTAACACATCAAAGGCCGTAAATGACAACGTTCTCTCTGATTCTCTCTCCTCTGATCTTGAGCGCGTGGTACAGTGGGGAAAGAGGTGGCTGGTTACTTTAAATGCATCTAAAATCAAGCTCCTATCTTTACATCATCAACGCTCTGATCCCCATCTGGCATCAATTGAAATGGATGGCTCTCGTCTTGCGGAAGCCTCATGTTTTGATAAGCTTCTGGGATTGACCTTTACTCGTGATCTGAAATGGAACACATACATCAAGTCTGTTGCCAAGGTCGCTGGAAAGATGGTGGGATCCTTCTACTGCTCCAATAGATATCTCACTGCTGATGCAATTCTCTATCTATATAAAAACCAAGTACGTCCAAGGATGGTGTAGTGCTGTCACATCTGGGCAAGAGCTGCTAAAAACAGCATATCCTGCCTTAACAGAGTACAAAATAGACTGCGTGTCTTAGTGGGGTGGATGCCCTTTTCTCTACTCTGCAACCTTTCTCCCACAGAAGAAACGTTGCGAGCCTGTATTTGTTTTATTGTTATTTCCATGGCAAATGCTCGTCTGAGCTCGAATCTCTGGTCCCCCCTCGCCAATCTTTCACAAAAACACCCGTCTAGCTGAAACCACTGTCAATAATTCCCCCCACACACACTTTATCTGTGGCTAAATTAAAACGTAGATTCCATGAAAAAGGCTTCTTTCTTAGAAGTGCACACCTGTGGAACTCTCTTCTGTTTGCCTGTTTCCCACCTGACTACAACTTGGATGTCTTCAAGTCCAACAAAAACAAATTCCTGATAAACCGCCCCCTTAAGTAAGACACTTTATTAAATCACCATTACTAACGATTAACGCGATATTATCCCATTGATTACTGTACACGCAATAACCCTTATCCCTGAGTGGCTTCCGGGCTTTTATAAGTGGTGACTACCATGTAAAAAAACTAGATGTATAATATACTTATGAAATATTAATAGAAGAGAACCCCGGCAGAGTAATTGGTTATTAGGAAATATCAAAAGAAGATCGTAATATTTATTTATATAAGTGTTATAGAAGATCAGAACAATATCGGTACTGTCGGTTTCAAATCCAAAACAAAGGGGACTAATATATGGTCGTTTATCTTCAGCCTGTTTTCTGATCTTATGTAACACACACATGCATATATATATATATATATATATATATATATATATATATATATGTTATTACTAATTTATTTATTTTATTCTAGTTGGTGAAATGTCATCCTTCCAACTGCACTACCTTCACCCGCTGTTACGTTATCTAACATGAACGGCACCCATGTAAACGGGTGTATACGTTTCGTGTTTGTTTGTGACGTGTCCTAAATGTGTTACTAAATGTCTATTAATGTTTTTTTTACTTTCTGAACCCATTTTATGCGCGTGCGTGTGGGTGTCATATGTGTATCTTCGACATACCTTTATCTTCTCTGATCACTGAACCTGGCCCATCCTGACTTCATCTTGTTCTTGGAGGGGGCTGGAACCTTTTGAACGAAACACATTGACTCCAAGACGATGATTGGTTTTCATATCAGTTTTTATTTCACTTTCCAGATGTCGCGCAAAATAATAGAAAGTGAGTTTCTTTACTTGTAGTCTTAACAGTCTACATTGAGAGACACGCCACTCCCTCCCAAGAGGGGAGGAGAGACAACAGTAAAGCCCAACCACTCTGCTTCAATTCCAAGTTCCAATTCTCTGATCTCCAGCTAACCTGATCACATGACTCACACGTAGATCCGGTCAGCTGACCAGACCTTCCGGTAAACTTCGTCTATGATCTAGCTTTGTTATATTTTGACAGGTTTTATGAAAACATCATCATATCCATCTCTTTTCTACCTCTCCAGTTAGATAGATAGATAGATAGATAGATAGATAGATAGATAGATAGATAGATAGATAGATAGATAGATAGATAGATAGATCGAGATGGACAGATAGCTAGATCGATAGATAGTTTATTCTGTTCTACCTATTTCATAACATTCCTTCCCCTTTTTTTATCAAAATGTATGGCGAAGACATACATTTTCTACTTCTCACATTAACTAAGAAGGAAATACATATGCTCACCCTGTTGGCAAAGAAGGCTGTCATACCATAATCCAATAATTAAAATAAAGTAAACCACAATATGGCGCCAATCCTTGCGCCCTCTAAGATATACATATTCCCTATAGCTCCATGGCCTCTTAATAATTCAAATAAGAATTCCAGGAGTATCCTTACTCCCGTTGACACTACGTGTGGTCAATAAATTCTCGACAACCAGCCGAACAACAAAAATCGAGGTCCATCTGCCTCATTAATACGAACTATCATTGTCCCTGGTTTTACAGACCAGCTTTTCTTCCCATAGGTGGCACAAAAAACCTTTTTCATCATTAACCTACAATTATATTACTAATAGTTTGTGGGGCACAAACACCTCTTCTATTCTTTATGGTGGTCAGCACTCTATTTTCCAAAGTACCTGGGCATATATATTACATTCATCTTCTCTTGAGTGATTTGCAACATAATGGCCACGTTTGCCATTGCACCCCCTCTACCCCTTACGCCATGTCAGGGAGCATTTCATTTGTTCCCTAAAGTTGATTAACAACTAGATCTGCTCACGCTGGACAGAATATCTTCCGTTCTCTGCTATGTCAGAAAAACTTTTTTTTCCAAAGTCGGTAATCACGACTGCCTTCAAGATACATAGCTTCGCAGAAAACATCGGATTTCCACACATGAAGCACTCAAATTTGCTTCACGCTGATTCTACTCGAAATCAATAGAAATCACAAATAAAAAAATAAATAAATAAATAAAATTCAAATCACTCCTCGAAAATACTTAAATAAATAACCGCCGACGTAATTCAACATCTCTCTAAAATTCAAATATATGCTGACCATACGTTACAAAAATTAAATTCCATTGAAGCCCTAATTTTTTTCTTTCAGTTTCTCCATCTAGTTTATTTAACTCCGTATTTATCCTTTTTTCTACCTTAATTTATTTGGTTAAAATGTCACTCACGTCGGTTCAGTTTATTCTACACCGTCGTCACACCTGAGTGGTCGAAACACAATGGCCCAGTGCCATCATGGTTGTCCATGCATATCGTTGAGGCATCCTTTATCCCCAAGGTCTAAGGCATCCTTTATCTTGGGGATAAAGGATGCCTTAGACCGACAGCAAGGCTCCGTCTCGCATCTTAGGATTATGTAGAGATCACGATAATCTCTCGTCACAGCCATAACGCACTTCCATAAGCACATGACCCCTACGAGATAAACGATTTTCCTTATACCATAACGAGAGTATTTTCCTATGTCTCCCGCTGAATTACGAATCCAAAGAAAAATCCCACGAAAAAAAAACAAATTCCGCGACCATCTCAAAAACTAGAACAAATACTGACTGACCCCTTGACCTTTCCAAAATTCAAGAACTAGTTGACCCCTTACTCATAACCTAGTAGTCTGTCTTTTTTTTCTTTTCTATTTCTTACTTCGGTACACAGCTTAAATTTTCTCCTTATTTCTTATTCTTTTTCCCAATTTTATTTATTTTTTTTAATTAAAATGTTCTTACTTTTAAATTAATCATTATTTAAATAAACCCCACAAGACAAAGATCACTCGACATTTTTCTTTTCTTTTACACAGTCGTTTTTTGTTTGTTTGTTTGTTTGTTTGTTTGTCTGTTTTTATTACATTTTCACCCCAAACAAGACACGTTGCCATTTTGATGTAAGGGGCTACTATCATAGACCTAAGTTGCAGGGGTACTATGTAAGGAGTTTAGCAGCTAGATGTCTGTTCAAATTACACTTGAACTTCTGCATGCCAGTACAGTTGGGGAAGCAGAAAACCGAAAGAGAATTCCAAACTCCTGCAGTTCTGGGGAAGAAGCTATTAGAGTAAAAGGCTTTCTTACATTTAGGGATCTCAACTGTATAGGGGTGGGACTTTGCTGCTTGTCGGGTTTGTCGGGGGTATTTTCGTCGAGGGGGTACAAGGGCTTATAGTTTGTCAGAGCATCCACCATTAAAATACTTGTAAAACAGGTAGAGGGATGCAACATTTCGTCGGTGGGACAGGGGCTGAAGTTTAGATGACAGTTCGGGACCTATTAGGTTGGCAACTCACTTTTGGACCCTGTCCAGGAGTGAGAGACTAGTAGCAGATGCACCAGCCCAAATGTGACAGCAGTACTCCATATATGGGCGAAAAAAAATACAATACAAAAAATACATAGACATTTACAATCAAAATACATAGTCGTTTAAAAAAAAAAATGATTCACTTATAAACTTCTAGACAATCCTTAATCAAAATAAAAGTTCAACAATAAAATAACAGATCTATGGAAACTAAAATCGTTCACGTCACCAAAATTCTGGGGTTTTCTGAAAAGAATATCACCTTTTACTATTCAAAAAAAAAAAAATCAAAATCGTTCCATTTACACACATACATATACATAATTAAATTAATCAATAGCGAAAATTTTGCTGGATGTCACGTCATCAGTCCCTCTATTACACGAAGAATAAGTGATTTTTCCAAGCACCCATAAGACATAATCCCTTTTAGACAACACTTGGGTGTTTTGTTTTGTTTTTTTCTTAATCGAAAAAGACATTCATTTTCTACACTACATACATATTAAATTTCATTATACAGTTTACATCCATTTAACAACACATTCCTTAGTCACCAGAAAAAAACTTATATATATATATATATATATATATATATATATATATATATATATATATATATATATATATATATCTCGAGAATAAAGAATTCGGATAAATCCTTTGTACAGAGATCTACCAAGGAGTGTAGCAACCCCCCCCCTAATGAACTATACTCTCTGGCGGATCAATGCTTCCCTGTAAGTTCTTCGGCCATAGACTGGCCAATCGACAGGCAGGGCGCATTGATCCTACTGTCCCCAAAAAGAGTGCAGGGGACATCCAACAGTCAGCACAGAGCCGCGAGCGAAGACACACCTTCCTCTCCTCCTCGCCCAGCACCGACAGTCCGACGTGGACCTGACTCAAGAACTTCGAGCTCCACCACTATTATCTCGTGGAATAAAGACTTGCAAAGTTCAATGTTAAAAGGAGTTTGTCGTTTTTTATCGAGGGTTCTAAAAGATAAATAATTAGCTGGGGTACAACTACCCCACTAAAGGAGCTCAACACTTGAGGGTGTATCATGCCATAATAATAAATTCAAGACAAAATAAGATAAAGGTTTAAATCAATTTATATATCAGTTCAATAAGGAAAACATATAAAAATGTCAAAGAAACTCTTTATACCATCTGATTTCGAAGCCTAGTCCTTCTCATCAGAAGAAAAGAAAAGAGCTAGGTAACAGATAAAATTATCTGCGACATCTAGTATAGGATACACTAGCTTAGAAATGGAAAATCAAATAGAGAAAATAAAGATACATATAAAGTATAAGAGATAACTTTTAAAATATTAAAATAAAATGTAAAAAAATGAATAAGATAATATGCAAAAGACATAATACAGTTAATATATAATTATGGGTAGGGGATTAATGGGAACAGTGAGAGGAGATTTAATATGGGAGTAATTATGAATGAAGTATGTGTATGAGGGTTACAACAAGAATATAAAAATTACAGATAAATGTCAAAATAGTGAATAAAAAAATGAAATAAAATAATAATACGGCAGAATTGGAAAAAAAAAATATAATTTAATAAAAATGAAAGTAAAAAAAAATATAGAAAGCTAATAAATATCTAGACCTAAAGGAAATGCATATAGATAATATAACAAGTCCGGAGTTAGCAAGTTCGTATAAAAGAGTTTCCATAACCTTTTATATATGGTGTTTTTCCTTATTGGACTGAAAAATACCATTTTGTCGTTAATTTATATGATATGTGTGTATATATTATGGGTTTAAATAACCATATGTACTAATCGATTAAATATTTTATGGGCAGTGGCTAACGACACGAACTGCCGATCGAAGTGTTCCAATCCAGTTCGTTTCACAAAAATCATTTTCACTTACGATGTTACAATGTCTCCCCCCCCACCACCACCACACACACACCCGTAAGTACCCGATGTCTTTCTAGAAAAAAATTTATGATTAGCAAATTATCGAGGGAAACCAATGCTAACAATAGAATTTTGAGATTCATATGGTATAATAAATATTTTGTTTCGCAAGGGATTTTGCTATTATACACTTATACCATCTTCCACTATTTTTATCAATGACATATTGATATTCTTAGATGGTATAATAAAATCACTTTTTCACATTAATGTCTTCGTCTTTCTATATATCTTTTCTCATTTTTCTCCATACTTTCTTCGATGATTCTATTTTATCTTCTTCTTTTTTTTTTTTTTTGAAGTGGGGAGTGGTCTTTTATTTTTCCTTGTTCTTCACCTGACCTTTTCTCGTGCGTGTTTTTCTTGTACTTCTTCTTCTATGCCCGTTAATTACAGGTGTAAGTCTCAGGTGATGTTTAACGGTGACATCTTCTCTGTTTACATTGTCACTAAGAAGCCCGCCAAAAGAATAGAGTTGCACCCCTTTCGCATAAATAAATAATAATGATAATAATAAATGAAAAAATAATGAGTAAAATAAGTAAATAAAAAGGAATAAAAATTATTATGTGAAATAAAATCAGTGAAACGTCAAAATTTAACGCACATTTCGTCGCTGTTGACTACGCGTTGCTTAGGTTTCACATTTCCGCCTAGAACTTGTTCTTTATATTTGATGAATCAACAAAAACATTTTATACGACGTTCGCTTATCTTGGTATTGACGAAACAAAGAAAAAACTTGCATGAATGAACGATAAACGTTACACACATTCTTTGACCGAAGAATAAATTTCCGATTTAGGTAATTATTTTATACTCTTGTCACTATCAGCGAGGTGACAAAAGGATTATGACATGATGGAAAAGCATTACTTTTCATTACCTTTTTTTGATATATACAATTTACACATACACACACATGTGTGTAACGGATAAGCATAACATCAGTACTGTCGGTTTCAAATCGAAACAATCGGAATTTGTAGTTGGTTGCCTATATCGGATTCTTTTCCAGCATTTGTTTGTCTGTCTCTTCGGAGAATTGTTCAGATTTTCTGTTGTAAAATATATGTTTATAAATATTACGCTTTTATTTTTAAATTTTTCTTAATAATAAAGTATTTTGCTAGCGGTCTCTCCCACTAACTCTCTCTCTCTCTCTCTCTCTCTCTCTCTCTCTCTCTCTCACACACACACACACACACACACACATATACACATACATATATATATATAATATGATATAAAGCTGAACGTCTGTGTGTGTGTCTGGTCGCGACTAGGCCACCTTGGTAGCCTTCGGGCCAAGATCAAAGTGTAGTATCTGTTTCGGCAGATACTGCAAGCAAAGACCCTATGTGGTGGCGACCCCACAGATAAGACCTTGGTCAATGTAGGGCAACCCTTCATACCAATTGTCACTAACCAGCTCCCCTACTCCCGGGGGGAGTTGGTCCCATTTCCCCTTCACTCCTCACATTAAAAATCGGCATTGTTCCTAATTTGCTCGGTGGGGGAGCAAATAAATACCGTCACGACTAGGCCACCTTCGTGGCCTTCGGGCAAAGATCAAAGTGTAGTATCTGTTCCGGCAGATACTACACTTAAGATAATTTGTACCAGTCAATGGAGGGGAAACCCTCTATACTGGGACAATTATTATTTTTGGTAACCAGAGTGCCCCCTTTTTGCCTACTTTTAGGGGAGCTGGTTTTTACCTCACATTAAAAACGGCCTTGTGCCTAATTTGCTCAGTGGGGGAGCAAATAAATACCATCTGTTCCGGCAGATGCTGCACTTAAGATAATTTGTACCAGTCAATGGAGGGGAAACCCTCTATACTGGGACAATTATTATTTTTGGTAACCAGAGTGCCCCCTTTTTGCCTACTTTTAGGGGAGCTGGTTTTTACCTCACATTAAAAACGGCCTTGTGCCTAATTTGCTCAGTGGGGGAGCAAATAAATACCATCAAAGTGTAGTATCTGTTCCGGCAGATACTACAAGCTATGACTAGCTATGACTAGCAAAGACCAGATGTGGGGGCAACCCCACATGCCTGACCTTTAACCAGCTTCCATTTCCCACCTCTCGGGAACTGGTCCCCTTTTTCCCTTCCCCCTCCCTTCACTCCTCACATTAAAAATTGGCCTTGTGCCTAATTTGCTCGGTGGGGGAGCAAATAAATACCATCTGTTCCGGCAGATACTGCAAGCTAGGACTAGCAAAGACCAGATGTGGGGGCAACCCCACATGCCTGACCTTTAACCAGCTCCCATTTCCCACCTCTCGGGAGCTGGTCCCCATTTTCCCTTCCCCCTCCCTTCACTCCTCACATTAAAAATCGGCCTTGTGCCTAATTTGCTCGGTGGGGGAGCAAATAAATACCATCTGTTCCGGCAGATACTGCAAGCTATGACTAGCTATGACTAGCAAAGACCAGATGTGGGGGCAACCCCACATGCCTGACCATTAACCAGCTCCAATTTCCCACCTCTCGGGAGCTGGTCCCCTTTTTCCCTTCCCCCTCCCTTCACTCCTCACATTAAAAATCGGCCTTGTGCCTAATTTGCTCGGTGGGGGGGCAAATAAATACCATCTGTTCCGGCAGATACTGCAAGCAAAGACCCGATGTGGGGGCGACCCCAAAGATAAGATCTTGGTCAGTAACCAGCTCCCCTACTCTCCAGGGTGTTGGTCACCATTTCCCCTTCGCTCCTCACATTAAAAATCAGCCTTGTGCCTAATTTGCTCGGTGGGGGAGCAAATAACTATCAGGCCACCTTCATCAAAGTGTAGTATCTGTTCCGGCAGATACTGGAAGCAAAGGCCATATGTGGGGGCGACCCTACAGATAAGACTTTGGTCAATGGAGGAGCAAATAAATACCTGGTCACGCATATGCCACCTTCGTGGCCTTCGGGCCAAGATCAAAGTGTAGTATCTGTTTTGGAAGATACTGCAAGCAAAGACCATTATAAAACCTTGTTCAATGTAGGGACAACCCTTCATACCAATTGTCAATATCCAGCTCCCCCACTCCCCGGGGAGTTGGTGCCCATTTCCCCTTCACTCTTCACATTAAAAATCGGCATTGTGCCTAATTTGCTCGGTGGGGGAGCAAATAAATACCTGACCTTCAGGCCAAGATCATAGAGTAGTATCTATTCTGGCAGATACTGAAAGCAAAGGCCATATGTTGGGGCGACCCCACAGATAAGACCTTGGTCAATGGAGGAGCAAATAAATACCTGGTCACGCATATGCCACCTTCGTGGCCTTCGGGCCAAGATCAAAGTGTAGTATCTGTTTTGGAAGATACTGCAAGCAAAGACCATTATAAAACCTTGTTCAATGTAGGGACAACCCTTCATACCAATTGTCAATATCCAGCTCCCCCACTCCCCGGGGAGTTGGTGCCCATTTCCCCTTCACTCCTCACATTAAAAATCGGCAGTGTGCCTAATTTGCTCGGTGGGGGAGCAAATAAATACCTGACCTTCAGGCCAAGATCATAGAGTAGTATCTATTCTGGCAGATACTGAAAGCAAAGGCCATATGTTGGGGCGACCCCACAGATAAGACCTTGGTCAATGTAGGGCAACCCTTCATACCAATTGTCACTAACCAGCTTCCCTACTCCCCGGGTAGTTGGTCCACATTTCCCCTTCAATCCTCACTCAAAAAATCGGCCTTGTGCCTAATTTGCTCGGTGGGGGAGCAAATAAATACCTGGCCTTCAGGACAAGATCAAAGTGTAGTATCTGTTTCGGCAGATACTTAAAGCAAAGGCCATATGTGGGGGCGACCCCACAGATAAGACCTTGGTCAACATAGGGGCAACCCTTCATACCAATTGTCACAATCCAGCTCCTCTACTCCCCGGGTAGTTGGTCCCCATTTCCCCTCCACTCCTCATCTATTTCTTCTGGCATAATGATGATTTATTAAAATTGTTGGGTCTGCGTACGCGCCTGGTTCACAAAGTATGGAAATAAAAAAATTTAAAATTAAAAAAAAAAACTTTTACAAGTGTTTTTGATATAGATGAAACATAAGAATACTTTCATAAGTATGTTTTAACTTAGGGATGGTATAATAAAATTGTGGGGTCTGCGTTCGCACCTGGCCTCCATAGAATGGAAATAGGCACAAACTTTAATAAAGACTTTTCATATCTATCTGCGTAAGTATACTTTGATAATTATGTTTCAGTTTGAAGAAATATGGTATAATAAAATTATGAGGTGTTCGTTCGCGCCCGGCCTGCATAGAATGGAAATATGTCACAAAGTTTAACAAGGTTTTTTAATATAGATCCACAGAATATTGTGATAAGTGTTTCAGTGTGAGCAGGTATGGTATAATAAATTATGGGGTTTATCTATTTTATTTTTACTTTCATTATATTTTGCTTTGGCTTTGATACCCCCAAATTCGAAGCTATCTCTTTACAACCCTTCCTTTTCATAATCTATCATACTTTCATAAATCAGAGTCTATTTTCTGTAGGCTGTTTTTGAACTCAGTCAACTACGGGTACTTTTGCTAGTATATACACACACACACACACACACACACACACACACACACACACACATATATATATATATATATATATAGAGAGAGAGAGAGAGAGAGAGAGAGAGAGGGGGGGAGACAGAGAGAGACAGATAGACAGACAGACCGTGCTCTATGCAGTGCAGAAATACATCGTCATTGTAAACTTTAGTGCAAAACACGTTTTTCTTCGGTTAGCTCACTCCTCTGGGAGCACGTATTTGTATGCAATTATAAATTATGAATATTGTTATGAATTTATTGAGAAATTTTCATAATTCATTAATAGCTGTCCAACCCACCTAGTCGGCTTTACACCTACAATGGGAATTATAAATAACCAAGCTTTTATGAATGGTGAGAATACTATTCTTGCGAAAGGAGTGAAATGTACTTCGCGACTTAAAAATACTTCGTAATTCTCGTTTGTAACCAGACAATAAGAGAGATAACAGAAATAAACTTGTCCATGAAGTCCTCACCTTTTGCGCTTATATATGGTATCTTGGAAAAAATCGGGAACGTGTAGGAGCTGTACGGCTTAATCGTTTTGACACACCCAATTCTCGTTAGGTCACTGAAGTTAAGCAACGTAGATCCTAGCCAGTGCCAGATAGATGACCATATGAAAATGCTAATGAAGTTAAGCAACGTAGATCCTAGCCAGTGCCAGATAGATGACCATATGAAAATGCTAATGAAGTTAAGCAACGTAGATCCTAGCCAGTGCCAGATAGATGACCATATGAAAATGCTAATGAAGTTAAGCAACCTAGATCCTAGCCAGTGCCAGATAGATGACCATATGAAAATGCTAATGAAGTTAAGCAACGTAGATCCTAGCCAGTGCCAGATAGATGACCATATGAAAATGCTAATGAAGTTAAGCAACCTAGATCCTAGCCAGTGCCAGATAGATGACCATATGAAAATGCTAATGAAGTTAAGCAACGTAGATCCTAGCCAGTGCCAGATAGATGACCATATGAAAATGCTAATGAAGTTAAGCAACGTAGATCCTAGCCAGTGCCAGATAGATGGCCATATGAAAATGCTAATGAAGTTAAGCAACGTAGATCCTAGCCAGTGCCAGATAGATGACCATATGAAAATGCTAATGAAGTTAAGCAACGTAGATCCTAGCCAGTGCCAGATAGATGGCCATATGAAAATGCTAATGAAGTTAAGCAACGTAGATCCTAGCCAGTGCCAGATAGATGACCATATGAAAATGCTAATGAAGTTAAGCAACGTAGATCCTAGCCAGTGCCAGATAGATGACCATATGAAAATGCTAATGAAGTTAAGCAACGAAGATCCTAGCCAGTGCCAGATAGATGGCCATATGAAAATGCTAATGAAGTTAAGCAACGTAGATCCTAGCCAGTGCCAGATAGATGACCATATGAAAATGCTAATGAAGTTAAGCAACGTAGATCCTAGCCAGTGCCAGATAGATGACCATATGAAAATGCTAATGAAGTTAAGCAACGTAGATCCTAGCCAGTGCCAGATAGATGACCATATGAAAATGCTAATGAAGTTAAGCAACGTAGATCCTAGCCAGTGCCAGATAGATGACCATATGAAAATGCTAATGAAGTTAAGCAACGTAGATCCTAGCCAGTGCCAGATAGATGACCATATGAAAATACTAATGAAGTTAAGCAACGTAGATCCTAGCCAGTGCCAGATAGATGACCATATGAAAATGCTATCGTATATTATCTTCTCATGACTATGATTTACATGTGATTGGGTATTGCTTAATTTATCGTTATTAAACGTAGATAAGAGGTTGCTAATCTATCTCTGCTCTATCGTTATTTTATGGTACATGCTCGACTGAGCTCCAATTCCTATAAAAAAAATTCGCAACGAATATTACCTACAACAACCGTCAAAAACTTCCCCTACTCTCTAAAACCAAACGAAAATTCCATGAGCAGATCTTAGTTTCTAGAACTGTTCAGCTGTGAAAAACAATACTGTGTTGCCGCTTCCCCGCTGACTATAACATGGTATACCTTGTGTTAAATGCATCGATTAACTACCTTCTCATTATAACTATTGCTAATAAAAATTCTTGCCATATTACAGAACTCCTCATCCAACTTACACGTTGAACAAATTACCATGATATGATACATTCAGGTTTTGGTTAGATTTTTCTTATCTGAGAGCAGAACCAATCCCAGTCCATACATAAACCGGAAAAGGTCGGATATCTATATATACTTGTATAGAAAGTATCCATCAATTTTTGGATCAAAACACCCAGAAACGGTAACGAATTATTTGGATCTCTTCCATAGCGTGTTTTAATGTTGGATCTAGAGAATTCAACTTTTGCAAGAAATCGACTGCATATCTAATGTGATTAAAAAGAAGCAAACTTTTCATCAACAAGAATAACGAGAATATACAGGAAAATCTTCAAACAGTAACCGCCAAAAAGATTTATATACCGTTAGCTGGGGTGAGTCTTGAGCCATTAATAAAATTACAAATAATAATGCGTAAATAATATATGATCTCTGCATTTTAAACATAATTTCTAGGTCCCATACGATTTCATAATTTTACAAATATTGTGGTACAGCAGCAAATATTTATTGCAGAACTATTTACGTATCATTTATTTTTATTTTTATTAACGGCTTAAAGTCACTCTGGGTGGCTAGAGTCACCTCAGCTTACGGTATATAGCTGTTCTTGGAAATTTCTAAATGTATCAGGAAGAAATGTCGGATGCACCATTCACTTGACAAAATAAATCCACATTGAACCTACATTTAACTGATTTAGTCGTAATTCTGTAACAGAAACAAATGGAACTTTTTCTTTTAACGAATCAATACCTCTAACCTGTGCTATTTAGCCACATACTGACCAATTAGGGGTACGGCGCATTGATCCTTCCTATCCCCTAAGGAATTCGGCCAGCATCCGGTTTGAGGAATAAGAACTCGTCCTTACTGAGAGAGACACCAAACGGAACGGACCCTCTTTTCTTCGCTCTCTCCACCTCGGTGTTATTTCTAACGGTATCGACGATTCCACGGGGAATAACTACCGCGATAGCACCAGGTAGCCGGAGTCCAGCTTTTGACCAGGAACATATCACATTCTCCTTAATAAACCTTTTCTGTGTTACATTTTATGAAGTTGTTGTGTTCGTCATTTCAGAAGCTTGTATGGAATTATTTATTTTATTAGGTTGTGCCCTAAAAGCATTCAAAACCCTAAAGATCTATTAATTCGCTAAAATAAAAAAAAACTTTTTTCTGAAAATCTAGATTTTTTTTAAAGAGACTTCGATAGATTCTATCAGAAGACATTCGAGGAGTCTCATTAAAGAGTATGTTATTGAAAAGACTCAAAATGTTATAACAACATAGTTAACATTTGTACGGGAAACATTTAAGTTTGCGAATATATGAAGTATAAAAGTGTCCATGATATAGTATTTTGCAATTTGAATCTCAGTCAGCAAGTTCGCTAAATCATGCCGAGAAAATAGGCTAGAAAGGAACGTATTTCTTACTGACATTAGATAAGCTAAACATTCTTAGAAGTTGAGAAGCTACCGAGAGAATTCTGTTAGAAATTTCATAGGGTGGCCACGTGTTTTTAAATAGCTGGAGTTAACGCGTCATATCTTAACTTTAGTTTTAGTGGTTTTATCTTTGGCTTTAGTTCTTCCTACTTTCATAGATTTCTTTTAGTCGTTTAAAATGACAGTTTATTAATGTAATCGCTGCTGTTGAGCATCACACCAACACAATTAACGATTTGTTAATATAAATATACTTATTAGACTTGAGAGGTTTCTTTGCCAATAAGTTATAGTTTTTTCTTTTGTGGAAATTGAACTTTTTAATATAGTTTTTGATTTTTTTTTTTTACAAAAATTCAGCTCTAAAGATTGTCCGGTCCTTGAAAAAAAAAAAAAAAAAAAAAAATATATATATATATATATATATATATATATATATATATATATATATATATATATATATGATATATGATATATATATATGATATATGATATATATATATATATGATATATGATATATATATATATGATATATATATATGATATATGATATATATATATGATATATGATATATATATATATGATATATGAGCCCGGGCGTAAAATACGCTTAAATATGATATTTTAATTCATCCAGATTTTAAGGTTATTATAGAATCGTGATTTCAAAAGTAAAAACATAAATATTTAGGTGCCATCAGCTAGAATCAAAACAGTGGTATTTAAAGCCGGTGATGTTTCCACTGTACCAAAGTGACACATATATAAACCGATTAAAAATGAAAAATTAAAAATAAACTAAGATGAATGTACAACATGTTTAACGATTAAGTAATTTTTACAAGGGAGTCACCATCAAGACTCGATAGCCACTTGAGGATACGGTGATAAAAATTGTACGGTGATATGAATTGGGTATAAGTTGACTATTTAGTAGTTTGTATATAAAAGCCAAGTACGTCCAAGGATGGAATACTGCTGCCATATCTGGGCAAGAGCTGCTAAAAACAGCCTATCCTGCCTTGACAGAGTACAAAATAAACTTCGCGGCTTAGTGGGGGATGCCCTTTTCTCTTCCCTGCAACCTCTCTCCACAGAAGAGACGTTGTAAGCCTATCTTTGTTTTATCGTTATTTCCATGGCAGGGGCTCGTCTGAACTTAAATCTCTGGTCCCCCCTCGCCAATCTTTTACAAAAAACACCCGTCTAGCTGAATCCACTGTCAAAAACTTTTCCCACTCTTTATCTATGCCTAAATCAAAACGTAGATTCCATGAACAAAGCTTCTTTATTAGAACTGCACGCCTGTGGAACTCTGTTCCGTCTGCCTGCTTCCCTCCTGACTACGACTTTGATGTTTTCAAGTTCGACATAAACAAATTACTGATGAACCGCCACCTTAAGTAGACACTTTAAATATCCACACTAACGTACTGTACTTACAATAACCCTTATCCCTGAGTGGCTTCCGGGCCTTGATAAGTGGTGACCACCTTGTAAAAAAAAAGAACCCCGGAAGCACATATAGGGTAAGTTAGGATCTTCTCTGGAGATGTCCCTACCACATGGAAACCCATTTTTTATCCCTTCAACAGCCTGGCGAAGTAACTACTATAATGACTATGAAATGATATTAGTTGTGTAACCCAGAAATTGGGTAAGTTGTCTATGCCAGGTTTTTGTAATTCTGGAATTTATTCAGCTTTTGTTTTATCATTCTATTTATTATCTCTGGTATTTTTGTCTTGCTTTTATTGCTTTCAGTCACATCCAAGATCAACTTGGCCTCTTGATTGTATGTACTCTCATTCTCAAGTAGATGACTCCTGTAATGCACTAACTCTTATTTTCCGATGACATTTTTACCATAATTGTCTTCCTTTATTAGGTTTCTGTAGCTTGTTTTCGGTTTCCGCTTGTTCTTCCTTTTCTATATTTGAATTCTTTTGGCAATTATTGGTATCTTACCTTCATGTTCGTTCGCTATGTTTTTTAGCTCCCTACTTTTGTCTCATATGTTAAACTGAGTGTGCAGGTGATGTTCCGCAGCCGCCGTGTACTGTAATTTTGTGATCTAAGACAATTTCTTTTTACAAAAGTTCAGTTGATTTTGAAGTTTCCGTGTCCAATGTGGTGTTTTGTTTTGTGCTCTGGGCTTCCAATTGCTTTTGGAATTGATGAACTGTTTTTTTTTCTGATAATGGAGTCCTGCAGCATATTAAATCTGGTTCAGTTCTGTGAGGCATATTTTTGATGAGACAAGTTATTGGGGAGTCATGTTATTTCTTTTTATTATTGCCTTGGTAGCTCTTGACATTTGGATTTTTGGCAGTTGAGGTCTTTTCTTCAGCTTCATCTGGATCTTCTCAATGATGTCACAAATTCTTCCTCCAGGGCCAATTGCTTATCATTTGGCCCCGGCAATTTCTAAAGTAATGCTGGTGGTTCAGCTGTTGGCAGTAGTCTCCTCAATGACAGTGATGAGAAAGAACTGAGGTTCAGTGAGGAGCTGTTTTGAGCTTGTACATGGTTGTGGTAGACCTGTATAGGAATTATTTGATATAGGAGATACTGGTGGTAAAGTTGATTTATGGTAAGATGACATTAACACATACTGTTCGGATAGATCCACAGGTGAAAGGTGGTGTGGTGTGGTTTGGGCTGCACTTCCAATGATAAATGATGGGAATTGTGAGAATTGTGTTGGTGTTTTTTAGTAGACTATTTGTTCGTATGCGGTCAGCTATTTGTTTTCATATAGTCTATCCCAGCCTCATTGAAAACGTGCATATTTTTATATCGTTGACAAGTTATTTTTGCTTGGATAGAAGTGAAATAATATTTCCCTCCAGGTATGTTCACATTTTTGTCTGGAATGTTGGCTTGAGCATATTCCATGCTTCATAACAGTGTCCACTTTTCTTCCCGCTATCATCTAGACTCTTGTCTCCGTCTGTTTTCTTCTTCTTTGATAGGAAGGTAGTTCTTTTCTGTTCAGGATTTCATTTCATGTCTTGCGCCTGTTTTCAAACTTTGAGTAGTGGTAGCAAAACAATAGAATGTTCTTTTTAATAGCAGACTATGACCAGGCTTTTAAATAGCTTCTTTTTTTCTTTTTTTTTTTTTTGCTTCAAACCATAGAGATGGGGGCTAGGACATTTTTCATTAAGACTTAATGGCTGACTGTGATTGTCCTCTATTATGGCTCGAATACTACTTTCAAAGATAGGAAGGTTTACACCATTGTATACTTCTTTCCTTAAAGTGTATAAATTGATTAAGAGGCCCTTCTTATCCTGGCTTTGTATGTATTTTTTTCATATTTTCATATACATTTTTACGACTTTTTATCTATATTTTTAATCAAAAGCTGCCCTCTATCAATAGACGGTGTAGCTTCGTTTGCAACTCGGGTCACGTGCTGGGCGACTTGAGGAGACGGCATATTAAATTTTTATATTTAGTCAGGGTTTAACTTCAAATGAGAATGATCCTCATGTCCGAGTCTCCGACAAACCTCTTTACATAGAAATCAAAGATACCCGAGGATGGTGTCTAGTAAGCATTTAAGTTTTCTCCTATAGGTATTCAAGTTCTACAGTTAAATAAATATTTCTATTTATGTATGACTAGATGACTATTCATTGGATAATGCAATTCATACGATAATATTTGTGAAACCTAATCTATTTCAGTTTATCTACATACACAAATCATTCCCTTTCTCTGTCTGTCTGTTTCTCTGTCTCTCTGTCTATCTTTCTCTCTATACAAACACACACGCACACACACTCATATATATATATATATATAACTTAATAGTTATTTTTGCACCTAATTATTCGCTACTCTACTGGTCATAATATCACACGCTATGATTCTTATGTTTTTCTAGCTTGTAGTATATTCTAGATTTAATTGACAGTTTTATGCATTTAACGTTGACGATGAACTCAAACAGTATATATATATATATATATATATATATATATATATATATATATATATGTATATATATATATATATATATATATATATATATATATCTGGGCGTAGCACATATATACAAAATAAAAATGTTAAGTACCATATTTACTCGCTAAAACAAAGCCATACTTTATTCAGAGCAAAACCGGAATGTTTCATTTATATTCGACGTATTAACAATAAATACAAAAGAAAATGAAAAATTTCTACCTTTCGACAAACAATTATTTCTTTTCTTTTTAATAAAAGTGTCAAGAAACGAAAGAATCAAATATTTGGATGTTTTGTTTTTGTTGTTTTATAAGAAATTAAATTCGCTAAACAATAGTTTTATGTTCTCTTATGAACATCTAGTATATATGCCATTAAATCTAATGTTTAGAATGTTGGTTCCAATTTTGATCAAAATTCATTACACGATTTTGATTAAAAGAAAATATTCAAAATTTTTGACTGAATCTTAAAAATCTCTGAAGAATTTTTTTTTAATCTTGTTTAATTAAACTCTACAAATTCTGCATCACATCTATATATATAAAAGGCAAAGTGTGTGTGTGTGTGTGTGTGTGTGTGTGTGTGTGTGTGTGTGTGTGTGTGTGTGTGTTTAATGTATCGAAAAAACTTTCGACACACACGACGGGTCGGTTTCAAGCAGAATCCTTCAAACGACAAATATCGAAAAATTGGCCAAAACATTCATTCCTTCACTCTCAACTGGTCAGTTTTTTACAAGGAGGGGTGGCTTTTTTTCGCCGAGATTTTAGCAAGTCATCGTCACCGTTGGATTGACTACCCTTAATTTCAACACTGTCGACTTCCAGTTACGCGATGGAGACATCGGCTAAGACGTTATGTTTATTTTTTCCTCCTTCGCATTACGGGTTCAAGGCTGCCTGCCTACTACCACTTTTTTAACACCTCTGTCCACCCGGACTGCCTAATGTTGTTTTGATCCCACCCCGCTACTACCACTTTTTTTTCGGGATTCCTTACTGCACCACCTACACACACCCGGACAACGTCGGAGAACCCCGCTAATTTTATATAAATCAGAACTATTTTAATTTTCGAATAAGGGAAGGGACTGTTCCCATATTATGGCCCCTAAAATACTTCTAAATACTCTTAGAAAAACCTTAAATTTGGGCAATATGTACTAATTAATGTCTATTACTAATGGTAAAATTTTTATCATAATCGGTGTCGGAATTTTTAAGAAAGCTTCCAATCTTCCTTTTGCCTCGAACTACATTTACTTGAATATTATCGAGCCTAAGGACGTGTGTTTCAAAACTATTTTAGGAGTTACTCTATACAGATAAGAGTAAACAAGCCGAATTTGGAGACAGAAACTTCGTTTTACATCTTATAAAAAGTAAAGACGAAAACTCCGCTACATTTGACCCAAATAAACGTATATCTATCTATATATTTATACAAAGTGAACGTGTCTGTCTGTGTGTCTGTGTGTGTACATTTCCCTATGCAATAACTCTGTCAAATTTCAGTCTACAGACCTAAAATTTGATATACAGGGTACTGAGATTTGGGAAAATCTTTGTAATCCGTTTTCAGCCAGAAATTTAGCCGTTAAAGGGTCTAAACACTTGAAATTTTAGATATAGGTCCCTTGGACATGGATATAACTTAATAACTTGATTTGATCACAAAACAATAAATGTTAAGGGGTCATAATAGGGGGCAAAGTTAAAAAAATTGACCTCTGCGGTCTCTACCAAATTGCTCATTTTACATAAAGGGTATTCAGAGATAGGGCAAGTTTTTTCATCGGTTTGGGTCGAAAATTTGAGCTAACAATATATAAATGTATGTATGTATGTTTGCATGTCTGCCTAAAACTTTCGACAGAGGTGAAGAATTTTCACAAGATCAGAATCGTTTTGAAGTTCAACCCTTCAAACGACAAATTCCAAAAAATTGGCTAAAACCATTAATTTCTTTACCCTCAACTGGGCACTTTTCTATAGGGAGGGGTCGCTTTTTTCGCAGATATTTTCGAAAGTTATCCTCTCCTTTTGATTGCATAGTCTTAATTTAAACCTACGTCACTTCCGGTTTGGCGGTGATCGTAACAGCAAAGACGTCACGTTTTTCCCTCGTTGTTTTCCTCCTTTGCGGTACGGGTTCGAGCCTGCCTTCCTATTACCACTTTTTTTTTTGCTCAATACACGCCCGGGCAACGCCGGGTACACATGCTAGTATCTATAAAAGTGAAAATGTGTGTGTGTGTGTGTGTGTGCGTATGTGTGTGTGTGTGTGTGCGTATGTGTGTGTGTGTGTGTGTGTGTGTGTGTGTGTGTGTGTGTGTGTGTGTGTGTACATTTCCCTACACAATAACTTTATCAAGTTTCAGTCTAGAGACTTGAGATTTGACATAAGGGGCATTGAGATTTGGGAAAATCTTTTTAATCGCTTGTCAGACAGAAATTTGGCTATCAAGTGGTAAAAGTTCAACGATTTGACCTTTGAAAAACTCTACTAAACTCCTCCGCCAATTTTCGGTCTAAACACTTGAAATTTTAAATGTAGGTTACTTGGACATGGATCAAACTTGTTAATTTCATTTGAGCCCCCAAAAATAAATGTTAAGGGGTCAAAATTGGGGTAAATGTCAAAAAAATTGACCTCTGCGGTCTCTGCCAAATTACTCAGCCAATTTTCGGTCTAAACATTTGAAATTTTACATAAAGGGTATTCAGAGAAAAAGCAAGCTTTTTAATTCGTTTGGGTTGGAAATTTGACCTGCCAAGGGGTCAAATTTCAAAAGATTTTACCTTTGCAGTGTCTAGCAAACTGTACAGCAACTTTTATATCTAAGCATTCGAAATTTATAAATAACGGGTAATCAGACATGCAGCAAGCATTCTAATCAGTTTTGGATCGAAAATTTGGTTGCCATAAGGTCAAAGTTGAAAGAGTTGACCTTCGCAGATTCTACAAAACTTCTCCGCCAATTTTGTGTCTAAACACTTGAAATTTTAGATTTATGTAACTTGGACATGGGTAAAAGTTTTAATTTTGATTTGAAACCAAAATAAAAAATGTTAAGATGTCAAAATTTGGGTCACGGTTTAAAAAAATTACCTCTACGGTTTCTACGAAAATTACTCAGACAAATTTTGGTCTAAACATTTAAATCTTACATAAAGTGTATTCACACGTAGGGCAAGTTATGAACAGTACACAGGCCCTTGTAAAGCCGGACTGAACTGCTAGTTTACTAACAAAAATAAAAAAAATTTGTTTTATCAATCATTTATCTCAATTATTGATCCATGTTTTGAAGAGAAAAAATTTCAGTTTTATCAAATTCCACACTTAATACGAACAACAGTTGCTAGTTTGATTGCCAATATGATATAAAGAATTGAAGGCGATGGCCATCTTTAAATTCCAGGTACTTTTTTGAAATTCATTGCACCGACATAAAATCTAAAAGAAGTCTAAATAGAGTACATTTTCTGCATTACACCACTTCAATACGATATACTGCTTTGTTTATATTTTTTAAAATGCGAAATAAGATATATCCTTCTGTTTGTTTGTATTGTTGTTGTCGTTTTGTTTGTTGGTTGGGTTTTGTAGATATAAAATACATTTTTTTTTTCCAGTTTTTACCGACATTTCTTTTCTCACGCATATTTTCGGGTGTTTATCTGCAATCGTATTTCTAATTCCTATTTAAGGATGAAATTTAATGTGCATTATATTTTCTTTTATTATATTATAACACTTAAATCGTATTTCTTTGGCATTGAAACCGTTCATCCGGTTTACAGCTCCTGATTTTAAAAATTCTGCGCATGCGTAAATAAATAAAAACAATGCCATGGAAGCTGATTTTAATCGACAATTTTTTTTGCGTTTAAAATATGCAAATAAAAACAAAACTTAAATCCCTTTTGCTTTTTTACATCGGCATTTTAAGAATTTCATTTGTTTGCAAGTTAGAATCGTTTTCAAACAAAAACAAAACAAACATGTTTACGTTCAAACTATTTTAAAGTTTATTATATATTCTGTAGTTAACAGCTTAAAGACGTTAAACTTACTCAGATCCGCTTGTCTGATCGTTGAAACCGTGTTAATAAAAAGAAACTACTTAACTATGAACACATAACATTTAACTTTTTTTTTTATAAATGGTACATAAGATCGTACAATAAGTGACTGTTACCAACGACAATAAAAGTGACATCTCATGGTTAACTGATTGGTTAAGAAAAAACGAAAAAATTAAAACCATTTACCCGGTAAATCCTATTTCTCACTGTAATTGTAACCAAACGTAAGAGCAATTACTTTTCTTACGTATTTGCTTTAGTTTTTTTTTTTTTTTACGATTTAAACTATTTTAACGTCTTTTTTTATTGCATTAGATTCTGTAATTGGCAGTTTAAACACGTTAAAATTACTTGCAAATGTTTATTTATACTTTGAAGATTGTACAAACAATAGACGTTTTAGCCTGATAAAAACGGGCAATAGTTATAGCCGTTGACTTGTGATGAATGCTTCATGCCATACTGACTTTCGTTAAGAGTCCCACTTCTTTGTTTACAAAGCCATTCAGCGGAAGAGACGTCAGACAAATTTTAAGGTACGGATGACCAACACTGTATACAATGTATTTTCTTTTTAAGCAAATATAAAAATAGAAGTTTTGGTAACTTTTGACTTGGTTTCCACCTTAACATTTTCCTTTAAAACACGCATATTTTTGGCATAATTAATATACTCACTGTTACATGGCTAGCTATAACATATACTGATTCAATGGATCACGGGTAGTCTAGTATTTTTATAAATACCACATACGATCCGAGGACAAAAACAGTCACTTTATTGCAGGTAATTTCTTCATTTTACTTGTCCAATACAACAGATTGTCTTTGGTTTTTACTTTTCTAGTACGAAATATAGCATTTTCCTTACTTTTTAAACGCAAAATACAATCTGAGAAAAAGGTGCTTCATTTACAAGTACTTTATATATTTGTCCATTTTCTTCTTTAATACGAAGTAACCACTGAAATTAATTTTGCATTATCGCGACAATCGCTTACATTAATTTCTTGCTGGCAAAAACCATTGGCCTTCACTTGAATTTAAGTGGCAATAAGCCTCCTCAAGTTTCTAGTACTGCCCGCACCCTTCAAGTGGGGGTCTGCTTAGTGATTTGATCCTTCATGACTACTTTGTATAGTTTCAGTAGAAGCTGGTACCATCACATGTGTGTATGTTTGTGTAATTTGGAAAGGAATGCAGACTGAATTTTTTTTTTGGCAGTTTCAGTTCCCTTGATTTCATGTTGTGGTGTTCTTTTTATGTTTCTATTGCAACGTCCATGTGGTTGTCGTGAGTGTGTTATTTTTTGTTATTTGATTTTCGCATTCAAGGATTATCCTTAAGATTTTAGCTCTCATCATTATAGTTCTCCTTTTGATCCCAGCTTCTTCCAGATTTTTTTTCAAGTATTTTTTTTTTCGGGATTGTTCCTAGTATTTCTGCGATTATTGGTATTATGTTCATGTTCTATATCCCTTTCATTTTTCTTGTAAGTTTCGTGCAGTTTTTCATTTTTCAGTCTCCTTGATTTTCACCATATGATCTGCTTAGACATCAAAATTTACGGTTTGACAGTTTTCCTTCTTGCTGCATATTATGACATCCAGTCTCCTTACTTAGATGAGTTTATATTTTACCTCCGTGTCCCAGAAGATTTTGTAATTTTCGTTTTTCACTGTTGTCTCTGGTTTGCATCTATACCATTTATATGCATGTTCAAAAATGTAGTTGCTTGCATAGTTCTCAGTTCACTGCATTTCTCATGTTTTTATTTGCTAATTTGCTTCATTCACTTATTTTGTTATTTAGTCTCTTTGTTTACAAAGTCCGAATTTACTGTTTTTCTGGCTATTATCTACTTTGGTTTCGATATAATTAGTTCTAATCTAATTGTTCTGTGAAGTTGTCAATTTGTGTTTCTCTGTTCCAGTATCTTTTTCGCAGCCATGCTCAGGTATTTTCATGAGTTTCTTCTCTTTTCATTCTAATGAATCGCCATTGTAGATGTTTTCTTCCCACTTTTCCTTTCTCCTTTTTTCGGTTCTTGTTTCGCCGCTCCCTCTAGTTTTCACGTTGATGTCTCTTGCTGCAGTTATCAGCCATTTTTTTTCTGGGTTATATAGTTTTCCAATTCTTTTTTATATCATCCACGCACAATATTCTTAACTTATCAGCTCTCTTCTTTTTCTCCTTTTCACGTAGAGTCAGTTATGCTGAGCCCAATTCTCTTCCTAATCTACATCAATGATCTCCAAAATTCTAAGATCATTCGTACATATTTATGCTGACGACACTGTCATCTATGGCAACACATCAAATGCTGTAAATGACCAAGTTCTCTCTAATTCTCTCTCATGTAATCTTGAGTACGTGGTACAATTATGAAAGAGGTGGCTGGTTAATTTTAATGCATCTACAACCATCTTCAACGCTCTGATCCTCATTTGGCATTAATTGAAATTAATAGCTCTCGTCTTGGGAAGGCTTCATGTTTGCGAGCCTGTCTCTGCCTTATCGTTATTTTCATGGCAAGTGCTAGTTTGAGCTCCAATCTATGGCCCCCTGCCAAACTTTCACGAAAAATCACTCGTTTAGCTGAAAACACAATCAATGATTTGCCCCACTCTTTATTTGAACCTAAACGTAGATTCCATGAACAAAGCTTCTTTCTTAGAACTGCATGCCTATGGAACTCTCTTCCGTTTGCCTGCTTTCCAACTAATTACAATTTGGTCATCTTCAAGTCTAACGTAAACAAGTTGTTGATGAGCCATCCTCTTAAGTAATCTAATTACCAAATTTCCACTACTAATGATGACTACGATTTTGTCACATTGACTGGTGTACACTTATTAAGCTTTATCCTCGAGTGGCCCCCGGGCCTTGATAAGTGGTGAGCATCATCGTTTAGATGTAATGCATTGTCCATGGTCATTAGTTTCCTAGTCTTCTATTCAAGATGTTCACGTTCTTATTTTTGTCATGCATCTGACTATCTTATACTGCACAGGTTTTTATTCCATTTACTAGGTTTTTACTCTATAATTTAGTTTCTAAGTTTCCTGGTTCTTGTCCTGCTTCTTCTTCTCATTATTATTATTATTATTATTATTATTATTATTATTGTTGTTGTTGTTGTTATTGCTATTATTAATACTGTTGTTATAGCTTTTATTATTTATTATTATAAATGCGTAGCATCTATAATACTCCTCTGATCTTGAGCACGTAGTACAATGGGGAAAGGAGTGGCTGGTTACTTTTAATGCATCTAAAACCAAGCTTCTCTCTTTACATCATCAACATTCTGATCCACATTTAGCATCAATTGAAATGAATGGTTCTCGCCTTCAGGAGACCTCAAGTTTTGACAAGCTTCTTGGCTTGACCATTACTCCTGATCTTAAATGGAACACGTAGATTAAATCTGTTGCCAAAGCCGCTGGAAAAATGGTGGGATCTTTCTATCGATCCAGTAGATATCTCACTGCTGATGCAATTCTCTATCTATATAAGAGCCAGGTACATCCAAGGATGGAATACTGTTGCCACATCTGGGCAAGAGCTGCAAGAAAGAACTTGTCCTACCTTGATAGAGTTCAAAATAGACTTTGTAGCCTCGTAGGAGATGTCCTTTTCTCTTCCTTGCAACCTCTATCTCACAGAAGAGATGTTGCGAGTTTGTCTCTGATGTATCGTTATTTTCATGGCAAGTGCTCGAGTGAGCTTCAGTCTATGGTCCCCCCTCGCCTAACTTTCACAAGAAACACTCGTCTAGCTGAAAACACTATCAATAATTCCCCCACTCTTTATCTGTGCCTAAACCTAAACGTAGATTCCATGAACAAAGCTTCTTTCTTAGAACTGCACGCCTGTGGAATTGTCTTCCGTTTTCCTGCTTTCCGGCTGACTACAATATGGTTGTGTTCAAGTCTAACGTAAATAAGTTCTTGATGAGCCGTTCCATATAAGTTATCAAATTTACCGAATTTTCATTACTAATGATTACTATATTGTCCAATTTCTACTGTACACTCTTTAACCCTTATCCTTGAGTGGCCTCTTGGCCTTGATATTGGTGTGACGCTTGTGTAAAAAAAATTAAAAAGAGAGAGTCACGGTATGAATATGTAGATGTTAGCATCACTCATTAATACAGCATTCAATCGATGTTTTTAACTGTAAGTAGGAAAGCGATTCACTGATTATTTTTAAAGAATACATCCTCAATAATATAATTTGAATAATCATGTTGATCAACTTGTAGGTTGAGATGCACATTAATTGCTCCTCTTCAGAGTCACTTGAAATGGAAACTTCTACAACGCCATACACCATGGATAATATACTATATTCCTCCATTTTGCAGAATTAAAACACCGCGTAAATTACTGCTTACCCAGTTAAATTTATTGTAAAACAGGGGAAAGAACCCTTGGCAAAGAACATGAGAGTAGAAATTGACAACGGATGGAAGGGTTCGTGGAAGTTATCAGTTGATCTGGATTCACCATCCTTGTTCCCACTAGTAACAATAGCTCAACGTGCAGATTTAGCGATGTGGAGCAAAGATAAAAAGAAGGCGGTTTGATGGAGTTGACCGTAAGTTAGAAAGGCAACATCAACGCCGCCGAGAAAAGAAAATACAAACGGTATGAAAATCTGATCGAAAGGTGCGAAGAAAATGGATGGGATATGGAGTTTTACCGTTTTGAAGTGGGATCTCGAGGTTTCAATGAGAAGGGTTTCGTTCATCTACTAAGAAGTCGGTTCGAGTTTAAGCAGTCTGAAACAAGCAAGCTTGTAACAGAAAGCCAAACAACAACTAAAAAAAACCTTCGATGTGGTTGTGGCTTAAGACAAATAACGAGAACTGGACAGACCGTTCGACATCAAATTAAACGTCAATGCCATCTGACGTCAGAGTAATGAAGCATTAGTGATTCGTTGCAGCCAGCACCAGACTAAGAAAGACACCCCCGAAAAGAGGGGAGCCGCTGTGCCAGTGCAATCAGTCGAAGATAAGGCGCAGAAACTGGCTGGCTCAGTATCCTCTTCATGATGTCACTATTCTTGTAGGTCTGGATCCGGCTGTGGAGCTGCTGGTTACGAAGAACTATAAAAAGTGTTAATCCTTCTTTACTATATAGCATCAGATAACTTAAAAATATTCTTTTCTTTAGCAAATACAAAAAAATATTCCTAGTATTCCAACCAATTCTATTATTTCGCTTTCTTTATCATCTTGTCATTTCTATATAATTTATATAAAGCTAAATTAATAATGGCGACGACTGCACATTATGACTTGTTTCTCCCTTTACTCTTTTGTGATTTGCACACATTCGAACTTACAAATATCTTAGTCGCTGTGACGTGATATTTTTCTTTTTGCCATAAATATCCAGCACTTATCGAGTGATACGCTAGTGTCTAATATTCCAGCACTGAAGGTTTTTCCCTCGGCACCAAATCCAACAGAATCTAGGCCATTGTTGAGATGTTTTTCCTCTGTTCGCTGAGGTATGGCACTGATCCTGTTCAGGTCTAGTAGATCCACCATCCCAGGCGTTGTCATTTCCCTTTGAGAAGTTTATAGTTAGTTTATTGTTAATCGTATGAGGCACCTCTGCCGGGAAATGCTGACATTTTTTGCAGGCCAGTGCTTATCTTCTATGGCGCTGGTTCTTTATATCCCACCTTCCGACCCTTGTGTAACATCATCCCTTCATGCAAGGAAGATAAATATCGTTAGAGTATAATATTCTCTCTTTACTCATCGGGGATTTGCGTGTCTGAAAACTAACAAATATTGTAAGTTTCTTCCGTTCTATATTCCTCCCTTCGTCATTGTGGACTTTATCAATATTGACAAATACACCAACACGCAATAATATTCATCGCTTTAACGTCTTCTGATTGGTTGGTTTTGGTGTTTGTATGAATTCTTAGTTTTTATTATTCAAAACAAAGTTTCTCCGTTTCTAAACGAATTCTGTCCCGTTGGTTTTTCTGTTATTATAGGAAGCACCTAAAACTTCATCACTATGAATCAGGTCTTCCAAAACAAAAATATATATTTTGACATGAGACCAACGTTGCTTATTGATTTATATCCTCTCTTTGGGGAATTGCATATCAACAACAAGACACACAATGCAGACTCCAATATAAACGAAGTTGCATTAGATAATATTGCAACTCGTCACAAAAACCAGTTGTCGAAATAGACTGACTATGGCAGAAGGTGTCGTTATAAAAACAAGGTGGGTTTCAATTTCAGATTTGTTAGTTTTAAAATGCATATCTTAATGGTAAAAGCACATGACAATAACGTATAACGAAGAAACATTTGTATGAATGAAAAACATTATATATATATATATATATATATATATATATATATATATATATATATATATATATATTACATACGAGGGGCGTTCTAAAAGTAATGCCTACTATTTTATTCCGCCAGAATGGATCAGAAGCGATTGCAAATTGCGTTGTTATGATAACTGAACTTTTGCATTCATTATCTGAAAGTTTCATCTCTCTGTTACAGATATTGACGGTATGAGACTCTAAGAAATCAACCCTTGTCATGAACGTTTTTCAGGGACAGATATGGGTTATAGAATTCCTGGTAAAAGTGCATTGAGAATAGTGCTACGTAGAAAAATAAATTCTGGCGCTCAAAATGTTGTCCGTTTTAACGGTATCGTTTCCGCCTTTGTAACTCTTCAATCTTTTGGGTTAAAAACTAATAAGAGGTTTTATTTTGAAACCACCATCGTAGGTAGTTGCTAATCTAGACGCACTGAAGAGCTGTGACACAGCAAAACAGTATGTCTGCGGATGACTACAAATGCTCCCTATCTTGAGTTGAGCATATTGAGGAGTGAAATTACAAATTGCCATTAGCATATAATGCCATGTTCTTTGATGTCAACAAATGGAGTTTAGGCGTTTGGACAATATTTGATCATTGTAAGTTCACATATCAATCTTAGCAACAGCCAAATAGCGTAACGGTTAGAACGCCGACTGTCACCTCGGCGGTTGAGTTTCAATCCTGGCTTGCGGTAGTTGCTAGTCTAGCTGCATCGAAGAGCTGTGATGCAGCGAAACAGTCTGTCTGTAGATGACTATATATGTATATAATCTTAAGTTTGTTGTCATAGATTTATTGGCACATGGTGACTATCTTTCATACACGCACGTACCTATATATAGCATATGAAAATTTGTTGAAGAGAAACTAGTCGATTGTAAGTTTCGCAAGAGCAAATATGAATCATATATATTAAAGTGTATGTTTATTTATTATTTTGTCTGGTTTTGGGGGTTAATGGGAGTGGGTATATAAAATTTATTGGAGTGGTAAGTGAAGATATGGACAGTAGTAGTTGTGTGTATGATAATGGATCTGGGGGAAGTATGGAGGTGTATATGATATTATTAATATTATATTTTTATATAATTATGTAATTATTTACTATAATTAAATTTATTTGGATGATGTGTTTTAGGATGGATAGATAGCTCATGCACTTTCCGTATGTTGAAGCATTTTTTTTTTTTGTTCTTATTATGATGCTTTGGGAAAAGTTAAGAGTTTCCGTGTATTATTTTTATATTTTTACGCTTCATTGTTTATATTTTTATATTTCGTAATGTACTCAAATTTCTGAATCGACCTCGCAGATTAACATACAATACTCATTCACAAATTTTCTACCTGGACTAACCTGTAGATTTATTTCCCATATCTAAAACCATTTACGACGGTCAATCCTTCCACAAAGGTCTTACCGTTTTTCTTCCACCGGTGATAAAGTTCGCACTACAGTCTGAATTTGATAAGCGTGTGATAAAGAAATTATACATATATTAGCGGGACCTGTGGAAACTCCACAGGGGACTCATTCATATGTAATATATTGATGTTGGCATTCTGTAGATGTACAGTGTAAATGGAAACGCTCTGGTATTATTGTAGCTTTTTTGGTAAAACTGCAAAAGTGTTTATCTAAGCTAGCACGAACGCCTGGCAAAGCCCGGTCGTAAAGTACGCTTAAATATGATATTTTAATTCTTGCAGATTTCGTATATATTATTATAGAGTTTATGTCATATCGATTTTTATATATTATAAAGTTGCGATTTCAAAAATTAAAAAACATATTCAAATGACATGGGTGTATTAGCTTGAATCGAAACCAAAACAAAAATTCATGAAAAAAATATATGCATATATTTTCTACCTGGACTAACCTGTAGATTCATTTCCCATAGTTAAAATCATTTAAGACGGTTAATCCATCAATAAGTCGAAGCTTGATATATATATATATATATATATATATATATATATATATATATATATATATATATATATATATATATAACTTGAGTTCCTTCAGCCATAATCGAAGCCAAAACTTATGAAGAATTCTTGATAAAATTATTTATAAAGAAAATAGATTACTGCAGTGCCACCAGTAATAATCGAAACCGAAACCAAAATTTATGAAAAATTCTTGATAAAATTATTTATAAACAAGTGAAGCATGCATGATACTCCGTGAGTGCATAATGAACGAGGCATAAAAAATGATTAAGTTCAGCATTGCACCCTACCTCCATTTAGGCCCAAAAGTCTCCAGGGGACGTCAAATCCTGGTGAAAATGAACAAATGTTGCAGTTTTAGGTTTTGACATATGTAAATTTGAGTTCTGCATCATGCAAAAAAAAAAAAAAAGAAATTAATAAGTCCATCATTTACCCCAAAAGTCTCCAAGGCCTTAACGTATTTAAATTTGAGTTCAGCACTAGGCAAAACTGCCGAATAAAATTTTGGACAAATATGGTAAAATAGTTCCCAAAATGGAGTGTTCTTATTATTCCTAAAAGAACTATTGGGCACACCCAAAAATTATCACGAAGTATAGACAAACAAAATTATATAGAAATCAGTTAGTTAAAACTTTACAGAAAGTTTTATGAAGATCCAAGCCATCAATTTTTTTTAATAAGCACAAAAGTGTCAATTTTAGCCGTTTTAACCCGGAGGACAACCCCAGGGTGGGGGGCAACCGGAGTTTTCCCGGAAAATCCTTTTTTTTTTTTTTTACTTTTTTACTCATATGTTTAATGTTTATGCAAATTTTCAAAAAATTCCAAGGCGTAGTTATTGAGAAAAGTGCGGACAGACGAACAGACGAACGGACAAGGGTGAATTTACAGGCTCACCCTCCTTTTGTCGAGGGACAAAAAAAAAAGTAAAAGATGACTCAAGTACCTCAGCTATAATCGAAACCGAAACAAAAACTTATGAGAAATTCTTGGTAAAATTATTTATGACAAGAAATGGAAGTATATAACAATTAAACGACTCGGATGTAAACGTGACACGGAAAATAACACACACGCTACTGTATTATATATAGATAATAAGCCTGTTTAAACTCAAACAAACTTCATCCAAAAATACATGATAAAATATAGTAACTCTTTAATAGCATTAATGTACCTTAAATATGATATGAATAACGAACGACCATACAGGCACATAGAATGTCCAATCCATGAAATAAATTATAAAAACAGGCTCCATGTTAACACATAAATTATAAATCTTTACTCCAATATTCCTAAATCCAAATACATATAAAACATATAAATAAATGATCTCCATAATAAATAATATTGAGTCAAAATTAAATAGAATAGCTCATCGCACACAAGGAATTCTCCCATAAAGGGGCATTTAGAAACAGACATCGCTCACGTGTATACAGTGAATATTGTTTCTTCCACGTTTAAAAATTTTTTTCTTTTTCTTTTTTTTTTTTTTTGTCGGAAGTCAAAGATTTGGAACAGACATACAGGACAGATATTAACACAGAAACCACCTGTACGTAACAATGAAACTTTAGTCCGTCTAACAAAAACTTTGAAGCATAGTTTTAGTATATATATATATATATATATATATATATATATATATATATATATATATATATATATATATATATATATATATATATATATATATATATGTGTGTGTGTGTGTGTGTAAATACGTGTATATATATATATATATATATATATATATATGAAACTACTCCCATACACTATATTTAATTAGCATCTACCTTTTCTTGATGTAAGTTTTATTTTTTGAAACGATGAAAAGAATATATGTGTGTATGATAAAATTAAAAAAGACAATTTTGCTTATATAGTTACGGTCGATTTTTGCGATAATCAATTTCTAAAGCAAAGTGAAGCTCAATATTCAATATTTAAACCTCCGAATGGTTAATTTCAAAAATCGTAATACATGAAATTACATGTCAGATATATTTTCTTGTTATTAAATATCAGTTTGAGAGTAGAAGAAATCTTGCACATATTTTTGAAACATATTTAGTGCATACTTGAAAAGATTCAAATTATCACATGAACATTTCGTCTTAAGAATTAATTGCCAAATAAAACCCATACAATATCAAGATGAAAAATTATGCCAAGAAGCTTTTAGAATAATAAGGCATATGTCACCTCTATATCATTGACGTTTTCTGGTACATTTCTGATAAGTTTTCTTCGTTTTACTTTTTATGTTCGGATATGCTTTCGTGTTAGTCTTTCTCTACTCTATTATAATTCAATGAAAAGTGATGAACTAAGCTTTAATCTCTAGTTCCTTCTTGTAAACCATCTTTTCCATCTGTGTACCTCATATGTAACCGAATTTCCATCGACATTTACTTTTCAAGAAACTGTTCCATCTGTGGAACACTTTACGGCAAGATTGCTTCTTTGAAGTATACAACATGCTTCTCTTCAAATCTATTGTCAATAAGCACTTGTTATAAATCATCATTATGCCATCATTTTTTAAAATTATATTCATCATTTTCAATCGTCTTATAATATTATTCGACTAACAATATATCCATTTTATAAACCCTTCCCATGAGTGGCTTTTAGCCTTGATAAGTGGTGACTAATTAGTAAAAGTATTTTTAATACATTCATCCAATGTGTGTGTAATGTGATAAATTAATATTTCAAACTGAGCAGGATAGACCAACTAAAATTTCGTTTCTAACTGAAGCACGATAGATTGAAGAAACTAGGATTTAAAAAAAAATAGACGTCACAGACCAACGAATATCTCATTGCTAACAAATTGGGCGGGTGGACGAAAATTTTATTTAAATATGCAGATCAATTTAGAGAGCTTCTTATGAAAACGGTTTAATGCATCGAAAATCAGATGCGTTGATTCAATTTGCATAACAAACTGGCCGACGAAATGATGGAACAAATTGTCACATCTCTGTGTGAACACATCTAACATCATTTAGCAAAAATAATAGAAATAAAACATATCGTCTAGATCGAAACAACTAGGAAAACAAGTTTTATCAAAACATAAATCGCCATTTTGTTTCAGTTTGAAAAGTAACGGACGACATTTCTCCCCTGTATAAGGTAAAATCAGATTATCCACTATATTAATTCCTATGGTAGATTAATGAACAAAACCATATAAAACAGACTAATAAACAAAAGCCATATAAAAACAAATCAATAAAAAGCCATATAAAAATTTAACAAAGCAACAAAAGACATATAAAACACAAACTAATAAACAAAAGCCATATAAAAAATTAAGGTAACAAACAAAGGCTATATAAGAAAATTAAGGTAACAAACAAAAGCCACATAAAATTAACTAATAAACAAAGGCTATATAAAAAATTAAGGTAACAAAAGCCAAATAAAATTAACTAATAAAAATGCTATATAAAAATAAACGATTAAACAAAAGTCATAAAAAATTACGGATAAACAAAAAACATATAAAATTAACTAATAAATAAATGTAATGTGAAAAGATGACATATAAAATGTAATAATAAGCAAAGGCTATATAAAAATATTTCTACACTGCTGTTTCACACACTTGTCTCTGTTTTCAAAAGCAAAAATATATTTTAAATTTGTATATTTAGTCCTGCTCGATATTATCCGTTTACTTAATTTCAATTGAATGACAGTCTTTTCACTGGCGATAGTAGATCTTATATGACTCCCTTACTCGATACATCACAATTCGTTACTCTTTTTCATCCCAAATAAGATTTATTACTATTTAGGCGTAAAGGGCTACTATTTGGGATTGTGTCTAGCAGGAGTTAATTAGGAGTTTAGTAACGAGATGTTTATTCACATTACATTTAAACTTCTGCAGGTTAGTAAAGTCAGAGAAGTGGGAAACATGGAGGAAATTCCAAGTTTTAATAGTCATAGCATAGTTACTATTAAAGTAAAAGGATGTGCGGCATCTAGGGACATCAACAGTGAAGCGGTGGGATTTTGCTGCTTGTCGAGAGTATGTAAGTAAAGGGGGAACAAGTTTTATGAGTTCACCAGAGAACATTTCATTGAAATAATTCTAAGACATGCAGAGGGATGTAACATTGTGGCGATTGGACAGAAGTTGGAGCTTGACCGATAGTGTGGGACCTATTAGGTTTCAAACTTTTCAGGGTGCTGTTTAAGAGGGAGAGACTAGTGGTAGATGTACCAGCCCAGATGTGGTAACAATATTTCATGCATAGGTAAATGGTGGCTTTGTAGAGGTACAGGATACTCTAAGGCGTGAATAGTTTTCTAGTCTTAGCAATATCATCAATGTATTTGATCCAATTCATGTTACCTGTGAATGTTAAGTTAAGGGATTTTAACAAAGAGTTCTCAGTTAGGGTATTATTTCTTTTATTATTTTTATTTTTTTTTACATGGGGTCACCACTTATCAAGGCCCGAAGGCCACTCAGGGATAAGGGTTATTGCGTGTACAGAAATCAATGAGATAGGGTTGTAGTAATCATTAGTATTAGGGGTTTGAATAGAGTGTCTTACTTAAGAGAACGGTTTGTCAGGAGTTTGTTTATGTTGAACTTGAAGACGTCCAAGTTGTAGTAACGTGGGAAACAGGCAAGCGGCAGAGAGTTCCACTGGCGTGCAGTTCTAAGAAAGAAGCTTTGCTCATGGACTCTACGTTTGGATTTAGGCACAGACAAAGAGTGGGGAAAATTATTGACAGTAGTTTCAGCCAGACGGTGTTTCTCGTGAAAGATTGGCGAGAGGGGACGAGGGATTGGAGCTCAGACGAGCACCTGCCATGGAAATAACGATAAAACAAAGACAGGCTCGCAACGTCTCTCCTGTGGGAGAGAGGTTGCAGGGAAGAGAAAAGGGCATCCCCCACTAAACCACGAAGTCTACTTTGTACTCTGTCAAGGCAGGATAGGCTGTTTTTAGCAGCTCCTGCCCCGATGTGGCAGCAGTACTCCATCCTTGGACGTACTTGGCTTTTATACAGATAGAGAATTGCATCAATAGGGAGATATCTTCTGGAGCGGTAGAAGGATCCCACCATCTGCTGTAGATCTTGCAGAGTGGAAACCATATTGTGTGTCACTAAGAAGGTTATTCCTGTTGAGGTGGTTGACTATTTCTCTATTTAATATGGATTCCAGCAACTCGTTTCCTGTAATTGTGTTTCAACCTCTGGCAACCATTTGTCATGGCAACTAGTGGTTGAAAAGGATTTTGTAATTGTTAAAGAAACTAAAGGATTTTGTAATTGTTAAAGAAACGAAGCTTAGTCTTAGTAGCATTAAATGTTACCATCCATTTACAGCCCCATTCCACTATAGATTGGAGGTTGTTTTCTAAGGTCTCTGCCATGGTATATGTGTACATTGGTTTCCTACTCATGTCTATTATAACGCTTAGTGTCCCTGGCAAATACACCCATCTTGAACACAATTTATTAAGGAGGTCCTTAATGAATATCAGAAATAACAAAAGTTCAATGATCAAGACCTGAGGCACACCCGCTTAAATATGTTGTTTAGGCGTATGGCCATCGAGGACAACCTGGGTTTTCCTATTGTCTAGGAAGGATCTGATATTGTTGAGTATTTGTCCAAAAATACCTTATGATTTAATTTTATGAGAAGTCTTTCATCCAGACCTAGTTAAAGGCTTTTAGTATACTAAGAGCTATCGCCTTAGTCTCCCCTGCCTTACCCAGTGCATGGTATATGTATTTAAAGATGACATTAAAATATCCGCTGTAGAACGGGCTTACGTTAATCGATATTGTTGGTCAAAAAGAAGCTTAGTATTTGTGAGGTGGTGGACTATCGCTTGATTGATTAATGACCCAAAGATTTTAGCGAAGAGGAGTAGGAAACTGATGGTGCGATAGTGGAGTGAGTCGGTTCTTTCATCAGAATTATTGAATACTGTTATCACGAATGCAATTTTCCAAACTATCAGGGAAGCAAGCCCCTGCAAGGCATTTGTTGAAGAGTTTACAGAATATAGTGTCTAGAGTTTTTTTTATGATATCACAGGCTTGAGGACTGATTTTCAGATTTGCGTGTGTGGATTCTGTCTGCAAAGGTAAATTTGGTGGGTGCGCTTTGCGAGGTCTAATGTGGAGTTAGGGACAAACAGCTGAACAAACAAATCACCCTTATTGGTTGCCGTGCAAGTGGCTTTATGGTTGTTGGATAGTGGTGGGGGGATTGTTGCTTATCCACTATTAACCACACTATTATAAATTTTTCAGAAATCTCGAGTTCCTAATTTCTGCGACAATATGTTTAGTGGTTATTTCGGTATGCCTTCTCTTAACTGCAGCTATTTCACTCTTACAATGGCTTCTAGAATCTATAATTTTTTGCCTATTCGTACTTGACATATGACGGCCGAATCGACGGAATGCATGCTGCTTTTGTGTAATGACAGCTGCACAAAATGAAGTCAACCATTAAGTAGAGTGGGACGTTCTATAGTACTTCTGTGTGGGAACATGTACTTCAATGCTTCCTTTGCACCATTCAGTATAATGTTTCGGTACGTAATTTATTTTTTTAGTATTTTTCTTTCTCTTTTTATTTTTTGGCGTTTCAACTTTCTTTTCTTAAATTCCTAATTTCATAGTTTTCCGTTCTTTTTCTTTTCTTTTTTTAATTTTTCATCATTTTCACTCTTTCATTTCTTTTTTTTTTTTTTCATCTCTCTTTCTCCATTTTCCTTTCTTTGCAGTTTTATTTTGTATGTCCGCCACAGTTTCTTTCGTTCGCGTCTCTCGAGAAGGGGGCATCTTTTTTTTACTCTTTCTGTTTTTCCTTTCTTTTTTATTTTAATTTTACTTCTTTCGTTCTGTATCAATTTTCCTTTCATTCTTTTCTTTCTTATATGAATTATTCACCTCCCTAAACAGAGCTGCCAGTTCAAAAGTCATCCATATTCAAGGCTATGATCTTACACACCCTCCATATTCCTCGCAAACTTGCTTATGCGATAGTTTTCTACAACATATTCGCCAACACTTTATAGACATTAATTCTTTCACTCTTGATCAACATTAATTGATTCTTATGATCCGATTATACATCATATTTATTCAGCCGATTCATTAAATATTTTATTATTTAAAAGGATTTTAATCCTTTGGAAATTATCATCAACCGAACAACATTTGGAGATTTCGTTTTTTAATCAAAAGTAGATTTTTACGTCAAGCCCATAAACAGCTGTTTCTTTACAAAACTATTTTTTTTTCAGTTTCTTTTTTCTCTTTACAATATTGTTTGTATTAAATCTTATCTATTAGAGTTTTTCTTTTTTTTTTTTTGCAGATTCGGTTATCCGTTGAATTCGGTTTTTTCAGATTCGGTTATCCGTTGAATTATTTTCAACATTTGTTTTAATTTAACACATACAAGAGATAGTGGCTTTTTAGTGGCAAGCTGGCAAGTGGCTTTTTAGTGGCAAGCTGGCAAGTGGTTTTGAAGTTACGAATTTTGAATTATGATTGGTCAGATTAATCAAGCCACACAGAAACGATTTGAAGTTAAATACGCAGTTGCTGATGAAATCGTAGTGAGCAAATATAAGGGCGATTAAACCACCCTTAATTAGATGTCAATATAGTTAGGATGAATACAACTTATTTGAAATTAAAATCAAATTCGGCGTCTTTCACAAGGGACATTTTCTTGTTACCCGAAGAAAGAAATTAACAGAATACCTCACTGCTTTGACGGAACCGTTGTGTCACAAGTGTTAACTTATGAGTGGCCACGTTTTACATTGCAAATAATAACTATATATGTTTTGTGCGGATGGGCTTATAATTGAGTTGTAAACAGGATATAAACCAGACAAAAGGTCACGAATCGATTATAGGTTGAACTTTATAAATTATATCGTGAGCAAAGAAAGTCGCTAAGACCACCGACGTGGGTGATAGCTGCAATTGAAAGCTTTGGGGGGTTGTTGGGGGGGATATGCTTTAAGATGACCTGACGAAGCGTTACGATAATTAAACAATGCGCTTAAAATACATAATATATTCTCTCTTCCTATTGCTCTCTCCTTCGCTGTCTTCGCGCTTAACACCCTTTGACTAGCAACTCAATAGACAATCAACTAGCTTGTATGACTAAATTATTCCGCTTTCAAAGGATCTTGCGTCGTGTAAATTAAATGATGTTACAAATATATTAAGTAAAGCTACGAAATGATACAGTCCGGCAAGATCGCAACAACACACATGCACGTCGATACTCGTGAAAACACGGCATGGATTTAAGATGATATAAATTGTCTATTTTTTAATGACTAATTCATAAACAAATGTGTTACAATTCAACATCCACATTCATGAAAATTAGAAGTTGCCGGTTTTGTCCCGCAACATCTCTCCTTCATCACGTAAAGTCTTTCTGTGCTCTTGCATTCTTGAGACATAACTCGTCATTCCACTAAACGAAACGTATCCTTACCTTTTCGTTTTGCAAGTGACTTTCAAAATGGTCAAGTCTAAACAATCTGCTAACATTAATAAATTGCTAAACATATATTTATATATTCTAAACATATAATTTACGTTAGTGGCTATGTGGTTAAAGATGCGGACTGAAAACCTGGGTGTGACAAGTTCAAATTCAGTTCGTTATACAGAAACATTTAATCAAACCCACATCTGACCTTAGTTCTCCTTGAAAAGAAATAAATATAAAAAAAAAACTTTAGATGGATGGAATTATTCAGCGTTGCGTGTTGCAGCATAGAAACTATTCAGATTTAATTTATTAACATTTCAATAATATTTTTTCACTAATTTGATTTATTGCACGTGCAAAATTCCCATAAACTTCTGATTATTTAAAAAAATGTTTTTCTATTATTACAGCATAATCAATATTTTCTGTGCTATTTAATACCGAAATCTATTGTAAAGTAGTTATTGGAAATTATTAATTGAAGACATGTTCTTATTGCACGAATACCTGCAGGGAAATTGTAGATTCATGCTTTATCCAACGATATTAGTGCGTAATCAAACACGATGTCTACGATGGGATTTGAACTCGCCATTGTTTTGTTTCATACTTACTCGATCATAAGAATGATATACAAATAATCGAATGCCTTCCACACTTGACCATTGTTTTTTAAGGTGAATCGTGCATGGTGGAGGACACGAGTGATGATCAAATAGATGCACAAATTATAGCATATCAGAGACTTAAATTTTCCTTCCCCAAGGATAGTTGTCTTACGAAAGTGTATGTCTAGCTTACCCAACTAATTGACAGACAGAGAAGCAGAAGTGATTTAAAACATTTCTTTTCTTTTCTTCTTGTGATGCATGTGTTATTGGCTAAATTGATGTGATCTCTGACTATCGAATTATATCGTATTTACTTCGGTCATGTTTGCGCTAATATTGTTGGAAAATGTTGCAACTATCAATTTGCACACAACTATGAATAGGAACGTGTGTTCAATTAATCGTATGCAACTAACAGGTTTCTTACTTTCATATTAAATAACTAAAAAAGGATTGATTCACTGTAAATGAGAAAGAAATTATTTTATTCTTTTTTTACATTTTTTCTTTGTCTGCTTTTAATCTTTGTTTTATTTCGTTCTTGTGAAATCACTACACAATGAACCGAATTCGAATCCATAATCTTGGGTCCTCAATCCGCTCCCGTAACCATTAGAACCACATAGAATCTGAATGCAGGCTAACATCAATAAAGGAAAGGTAGAATGCGTCATATTTGTAACAAGAGAAATGCCGCAATTATAAAAACGTCGCATTGTAGGCGCTCTTCTTTTGCCCGGTAAAATCATCGGATATTCTAGCTTTTACGTTTTAACGACCATGTGTTCAAGCATCTTCCCCAACATGAGGCACCCATTTTATATCTTTTGTAAATACGTGGGTGTCAGAAGAAAGATAAAAAGGGGCAATAATGCATAAATATGTTTATATACATGTACATTTATTCTCAAATAAACATTGTACAGACGAGCGGATAGGGGAAATACAAAACCTGTAAGGTATTTAATATGATGAGATATACAAAAAGAGAACAATGATTAGTATTGAAGAAAGAATATATTAATGTCCGCATACAATTAATAAAAACATGTGTTTCTGAAATCAAGTAGAAAGATACGTAAACAATGCATAAATAAATCTTACTTACATTTTGTTAATAATGCGTTCTGGGGGCCTGGACAGGTGTAACGACCAAGATGAATGTTATTAGTATTTGTAAAAGCCATACAAAGATGACAATCAGTCGAAACATGCCCGACGGCTTTGAAATCCAAGCCCGGAAATGTTCCTCGTGGGTGGGAATATATATTTGACTTCTAGGACAGGAGAGCACGTCTACCGTTGTTCAGTATGATCATAGGGAGATCACAGAAATTCTGGCGCCAACAGTCCCCATTAATTTGCCTTCCCACGTGGGGAAAGTTAGAACGGGGTTGGTTTTAATGATAACAAATTCAGCTCTCATAAAAGGTTCGCTCTGGATTGAGACAAAAATCGAAATTGCCTTAGTCTATGAGGATTTCTCTTGTTCTGACCAAAAATAAAAAACGAAGAGATACTTTGAATTATTTATTTGTAAATAAAAAAAAATACCTACAAATTAGGCACAAGGCTATAAAAAGTGTGGGTCATAGTTGATCATTCTCTATCCACAAATTAGAAGATTTGAACCCATTTTTCCAAGTACTGTTCCTTTCAGCCATCATTTGACTTGTCTGGATGCGAACACCGATCACCGGCTCTGATGTGACACAAGTCGGCCAACTAAGCGATAATTAAATGAGCGCCCATCGCCTCTATGATATAGGTCGTCGTCTGCCATCCGCAAGCTAAACTTGGTATCTAACTTGAAGTCAACCGATTCACGCCTCTTCACAATCCTTACACTTACGCATCATACACAATTGTGGAAAAAAAAATGGTTATTTATTCAACAGTTAATAAATAATTCGTTCCATTTGTTTCCCCTTTTTCATTTCTGTTTATCTTCGCCCGGAAATCGCTGTTCGGATTTTAAGGCTATTTTAGTTTGAAGCGCGCATTTGTTTTTCTTTTCGCGGCACTTTTTTCGCCCTTTATTATCTGCCATAAGATTTCGTGTTTTCATAGTTTTTGTATAACGAAGGGTGTGACAAGCATCCACTCATGGTTTCATTAATTTTCTTTCGTTTTTTGTTTTTCTGATGCGCTTTTTATATCATTGTTTTTTTTTTTCTTATACGCTCTTTCTCATTATTTTTCCTTTTTTCTTCACGAATTCGTACATTTTTTATCGTTTTGCTTTGTTTAGTTTTATCTTATGCGCCTTTTCATTTTTTCTTTCTTTTTCTTTTTTCTTATACACTTTGTTAAGTTCCTTTTTCTTTTCTTCCCTTTTTCTTTTCTTCCTTTCTTTCTCCTCGCATCCATACACATTTTCTTTCATCTTTTATGTTTTATTTCATTTATTTCGTTCTTTTCCTTATTTACATATTATGTTTATTTATTTCTTCTGTTCATCTTCCCCCCCTTTCTTAACTTCTCTTTGTTTATATTTAGTTAGTTTTTATTTATTCTTCCTTTTTTTCTCCTCGCATTTTCTTTCTCTTCTGCATGATTTCGTTTATTTCGTTTTTTCTCTTCTTTCCTTTTATTTTTCTATCCTTTCGTTCTCTTTGATTGTCATCATTTTCCCTTTTTCTTATTTCTTCTCGCATTTTTCTTCTTTTTTTTCTACTCTTTTCAATGTGTCATTTTGCTTTCTACTTTGTTTCTTTCCAATAAATTTTCCTTGTGCTTCTTTGTTTCTGTTTATTTACCATCATTTCTTTTCTTTTATATTTCTTTTTCCTCCAATTTATTAATTCTTTCTTTTTTCTGTCTTAATTTCTTTCGTTTTTTTTTTGTTTCTTTTTTTAAATATTTTGTTGCTCTTTTTTTTTTGTTTCGTTTTTTTTGTTTCTTTTTTAAATATTTTGTTTCTCTTTCTTATTCCCTTTCTTTTTTCTTACACCCTTTATTCCTTTTTTTTCTTTCATCTTTTTTTCTCAGGCGGTATTTCATTTTTTTTTTTTTTTTTTACATATTTTCTTTCAATGGGGTTTTCATTATTTTTTATTCTTTATTTTACGTTTTTTCATTTTTCATTTTTCATCTATTTCTTAAATATTTAAAAAAAAAAATATTTGTTTCTTTTATTTGCTCTTTTTATTTGTTTCGTCGTTTCCGCCATATTCATACACTCTTTCTTTCTCTCATTTGCTTATCGTCTATTATTTAATGTCTTTTTTATACTGCTTTTATTGATTGGACTACTGTTCTCATCTTGAGTGTTATTTGTGCAACGTTTCGGTCGAATTAGCCTTCGACCGTCATCGAGCAAGTTAGTTGTTGTTTGGAAAAGAAAAGAGAGAAGTTACTGGCTTAGACTAATCACACCGAAATAACTCCAAATTTGAACAATTGTCCGATCAACACTTTTCTTTTTTGGTTCTATATATATTTTTGTTCTTTTTTCTTTGCGTCCTTTCCCTCTTTCTTGGGCGTTCTTTCTTTTTTTCCGTTTTTGTGCGTTATTTCTTTCTTTTTTCCGTTAAATTTTATTATTGTTGTTGAAAGATAAATACCTTTCGCTACTGAATGACTTTACTGTGTATATGTTATAAAGAAATCAAACTAAAGTTGATGTCCGACATCGAGTTTTAAATGTATTTATTACGTTCTGACTGTCGGATTAAAAACAAGGAATTTTGTATTGATTTATGCGATATTAAGAAAGATTCAAGCAAAGACTTAAAAGAAATTTCATAAAAAATATAGAGTAATTCTAAGTTTACGTTGGAATTTGACAAGGAAAAACGTCAAGACACGGAAAGACGCAAAATATAGCATTCAAAAGACATCAAACAACAGGAGAAATTACTTTGAAAACTTTTTGAATAATTCTCAAGAGAAAGTAACCAAATAAAATTCTGACTTTTTTTCTCATGATTCAAAAATTAAAGAATTTAGTTATAGCCAAAAACGGTCAGTTTTACATTTTTTTTTTTTAATGTTGTTTGGAAAATCGAAACCACTGAACATGAAAAGTATACTAAGTACAAAAGTCTCTTTCTGTCTTTGATAGACTATGGATACTCACGAAGGGGGGGGGGCTGCACGTGAGATTTTTGTGGCAGGAGGTGCGCAATCTCAAACCACATCTCTCCTGAGTCGGCATTGTTAAATACCAGCGGCAAGTGAAGTGTATGTACAGGATAGCTGGAAACAAATGCCGAGATAAGCGGAGAGCACATACAGCGCCTAGAATTTCCAAATGGTCACCAATTTGCTACTAACCAGGCTAAACGTTGCTTAACTTCGGTGATCTGATGAGAATCGGTGTATCGACGTGATTATGTCGTATTATGTCGTATATGTAGTATACGTGATTATGTCGTATACTACCAGAAAATCCAGGAGATAAATTACTGTTAACAAATACCTTTGAGGAAAAGAGTTCACTTTTCAACATACATTGGCCATGTCTTCATCTGACCAAAAATGGCATAAAAGGTTGAACTAGAGTTGCAAGTACAGTGACATCGGGAGTGTATGAAATTCAGTTGAAAGCAGTAACTAACACATTATTGTCGACAGAAAAATTACACCGAAATAGGAACAGAGGCATTAGGTATAATATTTATTAACAGTAAAAAAAAATGATTTTTTTTTCATAGAAGAAGATATATTTTCAAACAGACAACCATCTATTGTCAATATTTGGATCTAAGAAAGACGTATTGTAATCAACTCAATTAGAGTATGCACGTAGAGGCTAGCAGCATATTTTCAACGAGATGAGGAAGTCTAAAAAATGTTATATATTGTCAGACGAGAAAAAAGTTCGACTATTGTTTCAAGAATTCGGTGCCATTGAACAAGAAAAAGAGATATTTCCTATCTGGAAATTATTTTGTTGTTAACAAAACTTTGGGGTGAAATGAGTTTACTTCTCGACACATGTTGGCTATGCTTAACTTTATCAAAAAAGGATACAGATGAGTATGCTACATTTGAAAACGTAGTGGACAGAAAGTATAACAAATTCGAATGCAGAAGACTAATCTAGTTATGATTAAATGTCGCATATTTGTACAAGGACAAAGAGCTCCGAAACACGGTGCAATATGACATCATTTACTATCAAAACTGGAAAAGATTCGAAGCTAACATCAAGCAATATCGTTGAAGAATGTAAGCGAATAATACATTTGCACCATGATAATGCCAATGCGGATTTCATTGAAGCAGTAATGAATGTAAATTGTTTGTTGTTTTTAAATTAAATATTGGGACGCATAATTGGTAAATTTTCAAAACTGACTACCATCCATTGATATCAGTATTTGAGCCTGAGAAAATCATACTGCTTCATACTGCAAATCATAAATGTGAATGTATTTCTATACATTTATAGCGGAATTCCTTCCATCGAAGAAAATAGTACAATTCCAAGACTAAGTGATCCGCTAAAAGACACAGTAATTGCTGCATTAAGTGCAGATATGGCGTAAAAGCCCGTAATGTGTAACACAGTTATATGTAAAGCCAAATTGTGATGAATTTATTTCTTTTAAAAAGTTGTCAAAAGTAGGAAACCTACGCGCAGAAGCGCAATAAACTTTTGTACGTAATCTTATCAAGTGTTTGTATTCACGATACAGTTGTGTCTGAGAATGAAAATTGATTTACAGCTAAATTATTTGAAGATGTCTCCAAAAAAGTTTCAGTTAATCATGTGACAATCGCTACGTATCATCAAATATCTAATTGTAAGTCGAACGTTTCATATATACGTTTAAGCGAGCGTGAAGAAATTCAGACTGCAGTTAAACTAAAGATGAATTCTTACAATAGTTAATCAGAGTGTATGGGATAACTCTAAACCCAAGTACAAATTAATGAATCTCATCAGATTAACTTACATTTACAAGAGAAATCAGATCAATATTTTATAAACTAATGCCTACCAAAACCAACAAATTATAAAACTATAAAACCGATACAACAATTTTTCACGCTCAGGAAAATAATCTATTTTAAAGATTGGAAAAATTATACAATTACCAACATTTCCAATATAATTGAAGAAATTCAAATACAATACGCACCAAGTAAAAATACCACATTTCAAGAATTTAAAATACTATAAGTAAAACTTACAAATAACAACACTTCAAATATAATTTAAGAAATCAAAATACAATAGTACCAATTATAAATACCAACATTTCAAATATAATTTAAGAAAATCAAATACAATATGTCCTAAGTACAAATACCAAGATTTCAAATATAATTTAAGAAATTAAAATACTATACGTACCAATTACAAATACCAATATTTCAAATATAATTTAAGAAATTCAAATACAATATGTACCAAGTACAAATACCAACATTTTAAATATAATTTAAGAAATTCAAATACACTATGTACCGCGTACAAATACCAACATTTTAAATATGATTTAAGAAATAAAAATACAATATGTACTGCGTAAATTTACCAACATTTCAAATATAATTTAAGAAATTCAAATACAATATGTACCAAGTACAAATACCAACATTTTAAATATAATTTAAGAAATTAAAATACAATATGTACGTCGAAAATTTACCAATATTTCAAATATAATTTAAGAAATACAAATACAATATGTACCAAGTACAAATACCAATATTTCAAATATAATTAAAGAAATTCAGATACAATATGTACTAAGTACAAATACCAACATTTCAAATATGATTAACGAAATTCAAATACAATATGTACCAAGTACAAATACCAACATTTCAAATATAATTTAGAAATTACATTACAATATGTAACAAGTACAAATACCAACATTTCAAATATAATTTAAGAAATTCTAAAACAATATGTACCAAGTACAAATGCCAACATTTAAGATATAAGTTAAGAAATTCAAATACAATATGTACCACGTAAAAATACCAACATTTCGAATATAATTTAAGAAATTCGAATACAATATGTACCAAGTAAACATACCAACATTTCAAATATAATTTAAGAAAATACAATGCAATATGTACCACGTACAAATACCAACATTTAAAATATAATTAAAGAAATTCATATACAATATGTACCACGTAGAAATACCAACATTTCCAATATAATTGAAGTAATTAAAATACAATACGCACCAAGTACAAATACCAACTTTTCAAATATAATTTAAGAAAATCAAATACAATATGTACCAAGTACAAATACCAACAGTAAAAATATAATTTAAGAAATTCAAATACAATGTTTACCAAGTACAAATACCAACATCTCAAATATAATTTAAGAAATTCAAATAAAATATGTACCAAGTACCAATACCAACATTTTAAATATAATTTAATAAATTCAAATACACTATGTACCGCGTACAAATACCAACATTTTAAATATTATTTAAGAAATTCAAATACAATATGTACTGCTTAAATTTATCAACATTTCAAATATAATTTAAGAAATTCAAATACAATATGTGCCAAGTACAAATACCAACATTTAACAAATATACATGAAGAAATTCAAATAGAATACGTACCACTTACAAATACCAACATTTCAAATAAAATTTAAGCAATTCAAATAAAATATCTACCACGTACAAATACAAACATTTCAAATATAATTTAAGAAATTCAAATACAATATGTACCGCGTACAAATACCAACATTTCAAATATAATTTAAGAAATAAAAATACAATATGTACCAAGTACCAATACCAACTTTTAAATATAATTCAGGAAATTAAAATACAATATGTACCACGTACAATTACAAACATTTCCAATATAATTTAAGAACTTAAAATACAATAAGTAAAACTTGCAATACCAACATTTCGAATATAATTTAAGAAATCAAAATACAATACGTACCAATTAAAAATAGCAACATTTCAATTATAATTTAAGAAAATCAAATACAATATGTACTACGTACAAATACAAACATTTCAAATATAATCTAAGAAATTAAAATACAATATGTACCAAGTACAAATACCAACATTTCAAATATAATTTAAGAAATTCAAATGCAATATATACCAAGTACAATACCAATAGTTCAAATATAATTTTAGAAATCCAAATACAATATGTACAGCGTGCAAATGCCAACATTTCAAATATAATTTAAGAAATTCAAATACAATATGTACCAAGTACAAATACCAACATTTTATATATATAATTTAAGAAATTCACATACAATATGTACTAAGTACAAATACCAATATTTAAAATACAATTGAAGAAATGCAAATACAATATGTACCAAGTACAAATATAAATATTTCAAATATAATTTTAGAAATTCAAATACAATATGTACCGCGTTAATTTACCAACATTTCAAATATAATTTAAGAAATTAAAATACAATATGTACAAAGTACAAATACTAACATTTAACAAAAATAATTGAAGAAATTCAAATATAATATGTACCACGTACAAATACCAACATTTCAAATATAATTTCAGAAATTCTAATACGATATGTACCACGTACAAATACAAACATTTAAAATATATTTTAAGAAATTCAAATACAATATGTACAAAGTACAAATCCCAACATTTCAAATATAATTTAAAAAATTCAAATACAATATGTACCAAGTAAAAATACCAACATTTAAAATATAATTAGAGAAATTCAAATACAATATGTACCAAGTACAAATACCAACATTTCAAATATAATTTAAGAAATTCAAATACAATGTGTACCAAGTACAAATACGAACCTTTCGAATATAATTAAGAAATTACATTACAATATGTACCAGGTACCAATACCAACATTTCAAATAAAATTTAAGAAATTCAAATACAATATGTACCAAGTACAAATGCCAACATTTAAGGTATAATTTAAGAAATTCACATACAATATTTACAACGTAAAAATACAAACATTTCGAATATAATTTAAGAAAATCAAATACAATATGTACCAAGTACAAATCTCAACATTTCAAACATAATTATTGAAATACACATACAATATGTACCACGTACGATACCAACATTTCAAACATAATACATATGTACCAAGTACAAATACCAACATTAAACATATATTTTACGAAATTCAAATACAATATGTACCACGTACAAATACCAATATTTCAAATATAATTTAAGAAATTAAAATACAATATGTACCGCGTACAAATGCCAACATTTCAAATGTAATTTAGGAAATTAAAATACTATATGGTACAAGCACAAATACAAGCAATTCAAATATAATTTAAGAAATTTAAAAACAAAATGTACCAAGTACAACTGGCAACATTTAAAATATAATTTAAGAAATTAAAATACAATATGGACCACGTACGTTACCAACATTTCATATATAATTTTTAAAATTATTATACAATATGTACCACGTACAAATACCAACATGTCGAATATAATTTAAGAAATTCAAATACAATATGAACCACGTACAAATACCAAAATTTCAAATATAATTTAAGAAATCAAAATACAATACGTGCAAAGTACCAATACCAACATTTCGAATATAATTTAAGAAATACAAATTCAATATGTACTACGTACAAATACTAACATTTCAAATATAATTTGAGAAATTACAATACAATAAGTACGACGTACAATTACCAAGAATTCAAATATAATTTAAGAAATTAGAATATCATTACGTACCAATTACAAATACTAACATTTCAAATATAATTTAAGAAATTCCAATACAATATGTACCACGTGCAAATACAAACATTTACAATATAATTTAAGAAATGAAAATACAATACGTACCAAGTACAAATACCAACATTTCAAATATAATTTAAGAAATTAAGATACAATACATACCAAGTACAAATACCAACATTTCAAATATAATTTAAGAAATTCAAATACACTATGTACCACGTACAAATACCAACATTTCAAATATAATTTAAAAAATTAAAATACAATATGTACCCAGTACAAATACCAACATTTAACAAATATAATTGAAGAAATTCAAATGGAATATTTGCCACGTACAAATACCAACATTTTAAATATAATTTAAGAAATTCAAATACAATATTTACCAAGTACAAATACCAACATTTTAAATATAATTAAAGACATTCAAATACAATATATACCTCGTAAATTTACCAACATTTCAAATATAATTTAAGACATTCAAATACAATATGTACACAGTAAAATACCAACATTTCAAATATAATTTAAGAAATTTAAATACAATATATATCAAGTACAAATACCAACATTTTAAATATAATTAAAGAAATTCAAATACAGTATGTACCAAGTACAAATACCAACAATTAACAAATATAATTGAAGAAATTCAAATAGAATATGTACCACTTACAAATACAAACATTTCAAATAATATTTAAGAAATTCAAATACAATATGTACCACGTACAATACCAACATTTCAAATATAATTTAAGAAATTCAAATACAATAGTTACCGCGTACAAATACCAATATTTAAAATATAATTTAAGAAATAAAAATACAATATGTACCAAGTACCAATACCAACATTTCAAATATAATTTAAGAAATTCAAAAACAAAATGTACCAAGTACCAATACCAACATTTTGAATATAATTTAAGAAATTCAAAAACAAAATGTACCAATACAACTGGCAACATTTCAAATATAATTTAAGAAATTAAAATACAATAGCACCAAGTACAAATACTACAGTTCAAATATAATTTAAGAAAATGAAATACAATATGTACCAAGTACAAATACCAAAATTTCAAACATAATTATAGGAATACACATACAATATGCACCACGTACGATACCAACATTTCAAACATAATTTAAAAAATTCAAATACAATATGTACCAAGTACAAATACCAACATTTCAAATATAATTTAAGAAATTCAAATACAATATGTACCAAGTACAACTGGCAAAATTTCACATATAATTTAAGAATTTCAAATGCAATATGTACCACGTACGACTACAAACTTTTCAAATATAATTTTTAAAATTGAAATACAATATGTACCAAGTACAAATACCAACATGTCGAATATAATTTAAGAAATCAAAATACAATATGTACCAAGTACAAATCCCAACATTTCGAATATAATTGAAGAAATACAAATACAATATGTACCACGTACAAATACAAACATGGTAAATATAATTTAAGAAATCAAAATACGATACGTACCACGTAAAAATACCCGAATTTCAAATATAATTTAAGAAATTAAAATACAGTATATACCAAGTACAAATACTAACATTTCAAATATAATTTAAGAAATTCAAATACAATATGTACCAAGTAAAAATACCAACATTTCAAATAAAATTTAAGAAATTACAATATAATATGTACCGCGTACAAATACCAATATTTCAAATATTATTTAAGAAATTCAAATACAATATGTACCACGTACAAATACGAACATTTCAAATATAATTTAAGAAATTCGAATACAATATACACCACGTACAAATACCAATATTTCCAATATAATTTAAGAAATTCCGATAGAATATGTACCACGTACAAATGGCTACATTTCAAATATAATTTAAGAAATTCAAATACAATATGTACCGCGTACGAATACCAACATTTCAAATATAATTGAGGAAATTAAAATACAATATGTACCACATATAAATACCAACTTTTCGAATATAATTAAAGAAATTCAAATACAATATGTCCTAAATACAAATACCCACATTTTGAATATAATTTAAGAAATTCAAATACAATATGTACCACGTACAAATACCAACATTTCAAATATAATTTAAGAAATTCAAATACAATATGTACCAAGTAAAAATACCAACATTTCAAATAAAATTTACGAAATTCAAATACAATATGTGCCACGTACAAATGCCAACATTTTAAATATAATTTAAGAAATTAAAATACAATATGTACCAAGTACAAATACCAGCATTTCAAATATAATTTAAGAAATTCAAATACAATATGAAGCACGTACATATACCAACATTTCAAACATAATTTAAGAAATACAAATACAATATGTACCCCGTACAAATACCAACCTTTCAAATATAATTTAATAAATTCAAATACAATATGTACCAAGTACAAATACCAACATTTCAAATATGATGTAAGAAATTTAAATACAATATATATCACGTAGAAATACCAACATGTTAAATATAATTTAAGAAATTCAAATAAAATATGTATCAAGTACAAATACCAACATTTCAAATATAATTTAAGAAATACAAATACAATATGAAGCACGTACATATACCAACATTTCAAACATAATTTAAGAAATACAAATACAATATGTACCCCGTACAAATACCAACCTTTCAAATATAATTTAATAAATTCAAATACAATATGTACCAAGTACAAATACCAACATTTCAAATATGATGTAAGAAATTTAAATACAATATATATCACGTAGAAATACCAACATGTTAAATATAATTTAAGAAATTCAAATAAAATATGTATCAAGTACAAATACCAACATTTCAAATATAATTTAAGAAATACAAATACAATATGTACCAAGTACAAATACCAACCTTTCAAATATAATTTAAGAAATTCAAATACAATATGTAACAAGTACAAATACCAACATTTCAAATGTAATTTTAGAAATACAAATACAATATGTACCGCGTACAAATACCAACATTTTAAATATAATTTAAGAAATTCAAATACAGTATGTACCAAGTACAAATACCAACATTTCGAATATAATTGAAGAAATACAAATACAATATGTACCACGTACAAATACAAACATGGTAAATATAATTTAAGAAATCAAAATACGATACGTACCACGTAAAAATACCCGAATTTCAAATATAATTTAAGAAATTAAAATACAGTATGTACCAAGTACAAATACTAACATTTCAAATATAATTTAAGAAATTCAAATACAATATGTACCAAGTACAAATACCAACATTTCAAATAAAATTTAAGAAATTACAATATAATATGTACCGCGTACAAATACCAATATTTCCAATATAATTTAAGAAATTCCGATAGAATATGTACCACGTACAAATGGCTACATTTCAAATATAATTTAAGAAATTCAAATACAATATGTACCGCGTACGAATACCAACATTTCAAATATAATTGAAGAAATTCAAATACAATATGTACCACATACAAATACCCACTTTTCGAATATAATTAAAGAAATTCAAATACAATATGTCCTAAATACAAATACCCACATTTTGAATATAATTTAAGAAATTCAAATACAATATGTACCACGTACAAATACCAACATTTCAAATATAATTTAAGAAATTCAAATACAATACGTACCAAGTACAACTGGCAAAATTTCACATATAATTTAAGAATTTCAAATGCAATATGTACCACGTACGAATACAAACTTTTCAAATATAATTTTTAAAATTGAAATACAATATGTACCAAGTACAAATACCAACATGTCGAATAGAATTTAAGAAATCAAAATACAATATGTACCAAGTACAAATCCCAACATTTCGAATATAATTGAAGAAATACAAATACAATATGTACCCCGTACAAATACCAACCTTTCAAATATAATTTAATAAATTCAAATACAATATGTACCAAGTACAAATACCAACATTTCAAATATAATTTAAGAAATTTAAATACAATGTATATCAATACAAATACCAATATTTCAAATATAATTTAAGAAATTCAAATAAAATATGTATCAAGTACAAATACCAACATTTCAAATATAATTTAAGAAATTCAAATACGATATGTACCACGTACAAATACAAACATTTAAAATATATTTTAAGAAATTCAAATACAATATGTACAAAGTACAAATCCCAACATTTCAAATATAATTTAAGAAATTCAAATACAATATGTACCAAGTAAAAATACCAACATTTAAAATATAATTAGAGAAATTCAAATACAATATGTACCAAGTACAAATACCAACATTTCAAATATAATTTAAGAAATTCAAATACAATGTGTACCAAGTACAAATACGAACCTTTCGAATATAATTAAGAAATTACATTACAATATGTACCAGGTACCAATACCAACATTTCAAATAAAATTTAAGAAATTCAAATACAATATGTACCAAGTACAAATGCCAACATTTAAGGTATAATTTAAGAAATTCACATACAATATTTACAACGTAAAAATACAAACATTTCGAATATAATTTAAGAAAATCAAATACAATATGTACCAAGTACAAATCTCAACATTTCAAACATAATTATTGAAATACACATACAATATGTACCACGTACGATACCAACATTTCAAACATAATACATATGTACCAAGTACAAATACCAACATTAAACATATATTTTACGAAATTCAAATACAATATGTACCACGTACAAATACCAATATTTCAAATATAATTTAAGAAATTAAAATACAATATGTACCGCGTACAAATGCCAACATTTCAAATGTAATTTAGGAAATTAAAATACTATATGGTACAAGCACAAATACAAGCAATTCAAATATAATTTAAGAAATTTAAAAACAAAATGTACCAAGTACAACTGGCAACATTTAAAATATAATTTAAGAAATTAAAATACAATATGGACCACGTACGTTACCAACATTTCATATATAATTTTTAAAATTATTATACAATATGTACCACGTACAAATACCAACATGTCGAATATAATTTAAGAAATTCAAATACAATATGAACCACGTACAAATACCAAAATTTCAAATATAATTTAAGAAATCAAAATACAATACGTGCAAAGTACCAATACCAACAAAGTACCAATGTATATCAATACAAATACCAATATTTCAAATATAATTTAAGAAATTCAAATAAAATATGTATCAAGTACAAATACCAACATTTCAAATATAATTTAAGAAATTCAAATACAATATGTACCACGTACAAATACCAACATTTCAAGAAGCATTAAAACAGAAGTTTTCTTGCAACCATAGAAAACAATCATCTTCGACTTTTGACATCAATCACCTCTCAAAAAAAAAAAAACATGATTTCCGGGAGTAGTGAACTTTTAAAAAGAGATATTGTGGAGAAATAAAATCTTTCGTAGCCACAAGAATTGATCAGTGCGACATAATTATAAATAGTTTGTGTATGTTTATTCAGAAATGAAAAAAATACTTGATTTTCAACCTTCAATTCTGAGACTATTTTAATACTGTTTAACATACACTGTTTCTTTTTTTCTTTCTTGCTTACTCTCTTTCTGAATCACGCGTTCCTTCTTATTTATTTCTTCCCTTTTTTTCTCTTCGTAATTAAAACATTTTTCATTTCTGTTATTTCTTTCTCGTTTATTATTTATTCATTTCTTATACGTTTTGTTACGTGTGTTCTTTTTTTCTTCTAAATTTTCTTTTTTCCCGTCGCACCTTGTTTTTACGCCGGTTTTTTATTCATTCTTTATTTTACCCTTTTATCAACTTTTCTTTCGCAAACCTTTTTCTTTCTTTCATTTTTCTTTCTTCCATCTTCATTTTTTTCATTTCCTCTGTCATACTTCCTTTTATCCTTTCTAATTTTCGACACTTTCCCAAAATATCCCCTTTTCCACTTTATTCTATTGTCTTAATTTGACGCGTTTTACAATTGTGCTAATCTTGCATTTTCTCTTTTTACACGCCAGACCCCACTCCTCGCCCTTTCCACGCGAAGATCTTCCGCTTAAGTGCAAAAACCTTTGACTCTGAAGGGTAACACCCAAACATTTGTTTGCGATAAAACAACAAAACAAAAAAAAAATAGAAAAACATGTTTGATAGATGACTTTTCTTTTGATTTTTTTTAAATACATTTTTTTTTAGATTTCATCTTAGGTAAAATGTTGGTGACTGATGCGAATCTGTCGTCTCACACACACACACACACACACACACACACACACACACACACACACACACGCACACATGCACACACGCACATACACACACATACACACTTCCATTAAATATATAACCAGATTCTCAGATATTGTTTTATATTATTGAATAATAAACAGTAAACAATGCGGATAAAATAACAATAAAACAATACAATCTGCAAGATTTTTTTTTTCATTATTTAAAGCAAAAATAAATCAAAATAATATGGAAATACAAACCAGGTTAGAGTTAAGGTAAAGTTTAAAGGTCGTTATTGTTATGAATAAAGATATTCAAAAACACGCAGTTTTTCATGTTCAAGATGAAGTTCTAAATTTTCAAAATCTTTTGCAACGACCTGATATATTTATAGCATTTCTGGGCAAAATTTTTAAGTGATTTTAAACAAGGAATCCATTTAGCTGTCATACAGCGTCGATTATATTTATTTATACTTAAACAAAAGATTATTTTATGATTTCCACTTCGTGTTTTGAATAAAAGCAAGCCTCTGAACGATCTACACAGTTTCTCTCCGATCAACTGAAGCACTAAATGAGTTTTCAGCATTCAGGTGGGTTGGCACATTCTAATAAGACAGAATCGGTAAAAAGTTTCACAAGGCACAAATAACAAGTATCACGCTTGTATTCAAAACAGTTTTTTTCTCTTAGAGCATTTGTGCTTCCCAATGCGCTACTCTATTATACCTTCTAGACCAAGTTTATAATAAATATTGGTATAAAACATTTTTCAACAATATTTATCATAAGTCCACTCTCAATTTATTAATGCATTTCATTATTAGAAACAAGTGTATGTCTGTCCCTAAACACGAATGCATGTTATATTTTCGTCTCCGGAAAAAACACCGTGCACCTAATCATGGGCAATTGTGAATGTCTGCGAATAGAAAAATGTTTGGGCGGCAAAAAGAATGTTATTGGAACGAATCAGGTATTTTAGAGATAAAATATTTATGTTAAAAATTTATGTAATAACTTTAGAATTTTTAACATAAACAAAAAGTTAGGTAAATAGATAAAAACAAAAACAAATATGAGTTAGTGGTGACAATGAACAGCGATGTTGAGTTAGACAGATAAACAGGAGAGCTAAACCGGGTAAGATAGCAAACGGTATAATGGTATCTGGTTGCCATGGCAGCTATCGGACACAGGAAATAGCAAGAATGTAGAAATAAGGAACTGCATTTAACTCCAAAGTCGACGAAACATCACGAAATAAAAGTTGCATGAAAATATAACTCGATTGTTGTTCATTGCAATGAATCTTCATTGCAGCTTTTACAGACTCGTCAATCAAGACCAACCGATGACTGAAGGTATGTTCCCCACTTTCTGGCCTGAATGATCCCCAGAAAGATGTTTAGTCGTCTCCTGTTTATAAATTGTTGTATGTCTGCGTTCGTTGAACTGTGTATTCAACTGTATCTATATGTTAGACACATTTATAAATACACACACACACACACAAACACACAAACACACAAACGCACACACGCACACTAGACGTCATCACACGTATAAACAAGAAAATATAGACTACACAAGTAAACACATTATATACACGCCGCCTTTAAACATACATACTAGGGAGTCTACCTTGAATATAAGCGCATTCACATGTGAAAATTGTATGTGAAAATGTGAAAAGCGCATTCACATGTGAAAATTGTATGTGAACATCGAAATAGGAAACGAATGACACTTTTCTAACATATTATGCTACGAAATTAATTCATTTGTAAGCGTTATGTCAAGTGTTGAGACGATTAATCGGAATCGGAAAAATCAAAACATTATTAGAAAAAATTGTGCTAATTTTCTGATGTTAAAAACGATTCTTTTAATTGTCTGTTTTATTTGGTTTTGTTTAAGGCAACACTTTCCCCTGTTGGTAGTAATTATAAAATAATCAAATTTATTTTTAAGCTACAAAGAAAACTCATTCCTCACAAGTGTATTTTTTACATTTGAAAAAATATCTGCATATTGAACATATTTTTTACGATGATCGGGAAAAAATAACAACTCTATATTTCATGTTTCTGAATTTTTTTAGATGAGGATTGGTTATTTGTATTATTATTCATCGGACTACTGTTCTCATCTTGAGTGTGATTTTCACAACGTTTCGGTCGATATAACCTCCGACCTTCTTCAGATGTATTTTGTCGAACTCGGGAATGTTTCTGTCGAACTCGGGAATTTGAACGGAATTTTGAGCGGAACCCTTTATTTACTTCACGGGGGTAGCGTGGTCTTGTTCTGTCAGCCATGACTGGATAGAGATCCTAAGTAATTCGCAAATGTATATTTCGGTCGCCCACACTGAGGATGGAACCTTCAACCTTCAGGAGAAGTTACAATTGATTTTTCCCAGTACTCTAACCACTGCGCCACGGGTGTCCACAAGTTATGGTTGATGGAACAATAGTACGCTACCCCCGTGAAGTAAATGAAGGGTTCCGCTCGAAATTCCGCCCAAATTCCTGAGTTCAAAAGAAACATTCCCTTCGACAAGATACACTTGAAGTAGGTCGGAGGTTATATCGACCGAAACGTTGTGAAAATCACACTCAAAATGAGAACAGTAATCCGATGAATAATAATACAAACAACACTATAGTTAAATATTTAGAGATTTATAAAGAATCAGAATCGCTATCTGTACCGGAATGTATAATTTAGTACGGAATTTGTAAAATATTGGAACTCTCCCATCACTAAGTTACACACGCGCACACACACACACACACACACACACACACACACACACACACACACATATATATATATGTAAAGTTATAATGTATGTGTAAAATTATAAATTACAAAAAATTAAAGAAAAAAATGTAAATTCTATACATTTGTAAATCACACCTTTAAAATCATTGTACATTTATTTTAGCCACGTTCTCAATACGTTAAAAAACATATATATATATATATATATATATATATATATATATATATATATATATATATATATATATGGCTCATTTCATGTAAAATCGACAAATTGGGGGGGGGGCCCACAAACTATGTCTGACACGGATTTTTTTCAAATTTGGTACACTTATAGATCTCCATGAAAGGAATTGAATGGCACTTATTAAACATCTCAAGGCCAAGGGGTTTCTGAGATATGACCTTGCTCTTTTACAAAAATGTGAATTTTTATGAAGAAGTGACCAACTTTATAAGACGATATCTCTGTTGTTTATGGGCCTACAAAGTTCATTCATATATCATTTTAAAGTGCTTGGATAGATCTATAATTTTATTTCAGAATATTTTTTTTCAATGTCAAATTAAAAAAGTTGACCTTGACCTTAACTTTGAACCTGAATTATCTAAAAAAACCGTTCTTTCAATTTCTTTTAAATTTTGACAGAAGATTTGTCTATCTTATGATATTCCAAATTTCATGATGGGCCTTTCACTAGAACTATCGTTACAAGCGTTTTAAAGAAGTGGGTAAATGCAAAATGGCGGAACCTAGTATCTGCGACTTCATATAAAACATTTTGATATTTCCCAATATGGTCAAATTTGATATCTTTGTAAAGCTATTTTGATGCTGATTAATATTTACATAAAGACCATGGTAAAAAACTAAAAAAAAAAAAATTGTTGATGAAACTGAATTTTCTTCATTTGTTTTTTGGTACTTTGGGCACTTTTTGAATCATGCTGAAATAATAACGTTATTTCGGAAGCCATTATTAACATGTGGATAGGACGGTGTTTTGTAACTAATGTGTACTTTCATCTAACAGTTTTATAATAAAAAAGAACATATCGTAAAACTTTAAATTTAGCTGAAAATACAATTTGAAAAATAGCGTGGTTCAAAAAGTGCATAAGCACCGATTTTTTACAGCACCACTGATTTTGTTATGGAAAAGTGATTTTGTTATGGAAAAGTGATTTTGTTATGGAAAAGTGATTTTGTTATGGAAAAAGTGATTTTGTTATGGAAAAAGTGATTTTGTTATGGAAAAAGTGATTTTGTTATGGAAAAAGTGATTTTGTTATGGAAAAAGTGATTTTGTTATGGAAAAGTGATTTTGTTATGGAAAAACTGATTTTGTTATGGAAAAGTGATTTTGTTATGGAAAAAGTGATTTTGTTATGGAAAAAGTGATTTTGTTATGGAAAAAGTGATTTTGTTATGGAAAAGTAATTTGTTATGGAAAAGTGATTTTGTTATGGAAAAAGTGATTTTGTTACGGAAAAGTGATTTTGTTATGGAAAAGTGATTTTGTTATGGAAAAGTGATTTTGTTATGGAAAAAGTGATTTTGTTATGGAAAAAGTGATTTTGTTATGGAAAAAGTGATTTTGTTATGGAAAAGTGATTTTGTTATGGAAAAGTGATTTTGTTATGGAAAAAGTGATTTTGTTATGGAAAAGTGATTTTGTTATGGAAAAGTGATTTTGTTATGGAAAAAGTGATTTTGTTATGGAAAAGTGATTTTGTTATGGAAAAAGTGATTTTGTTATGGAAAAAGTGATTTTGTTACGGAAAAGTGATTTTGTTATGGAAAAAGTGATTTTGTTATGGAAAAGTGATTTTGTTATGGAAAAAGTGATTTTGTTATGGAAAAGTGATTTTGTTATGGAAAAAAGTGATTTTGTTACGGAAAAGTGATTTTGTTATGGAAAAAGTGATTTTGCTATGGAAAAGTGATTTTGTTATGGAAAAAGTGATTTTGTTACGGAAAAGTGATTTTGTTACGGAAAAGTGATTTTGTTATGGAAAAAGTGATTTTGTTATGGAAAAAGTGATTTTGTTACGGAAAAGTGATTTTGTTATGGAAAAGTGATTTTGTTATGGAAAAAGTGATTTTGTTATGGAAAAAGTGATTTTGCTATGGAAAAGTGATTTTGTTACGGAAAAGTGATTTTGTTATGGAAAAAGTGATTTTGTTACGGAAAAGTGATTTTGTTATGGAAAAAGTGATTTTGTTATGGAAAAAGTGATTTATAATAAAAAAGAATTTTGAAATGTGTTAATGGTTTATTAAATTATACGATATATGTGATCTCAATGGTTTACTAAATGGAAATTTCTGTTGTTTATTGGTAATTTTTTTCAATGAAAAATTTTTAAAATGCATGTTCTTAAAAATTCTTGACATGTTGAATTTTATGCAAATTCTGGTTGTGAAGTCTTACTTTTCTTATACAACACAGATTTTGATACAGAAAGTGATGCAATAAAAATTTCTAAAAAGTGTGTTAAGATTTAATTAGGTTATACTATCAAAAGAATAAACAACATTTGATGGCGATGGTAAACCGTTTCTTTGACATTTTTAGAAGTCTTAAGTATACACTATATACACAAGAAATCAACATGTGTTCATTAGGATACATTTTAAAATGAAAAATCTTTTTTACTGAAACATTTTTATAATAATGAACATTAAAGTATTTATTTAGATTTTTCTTTCATAATCTTTCTTTCTAAAATATATGATGTATTTTTCATCTCATTTTTTGAAACTTTATAAGATATTCCTGTTTCAGTTATTGGATCAACTGAGCTAAGAATATCAGAATATTTCAAAATTGATATATTTGGATGTGATCGATAATAGAAAGATGAAGAGAGTTAATTTGGTTGTAAAAATGTCACTTTCATCTCACTATTATCTGGATTTTTGTCAAGTACACATCATAACCACCAATTCCTCTCATAAGGTGCTGTCACAAATCCGTTAATGTCTTCGAACTCCATATTGTTCCATTTTGTGGTTCGAACTATTCTTCCTTTCTTTTGTGCTGACACTGTTTTTATTTTCACTTCTCTCTAAAAGACAGGAATGAAAATATGTAATTTTTGTGTCCTATAATCGCGGAGGAATTGCTAAATCTGTCTTCTAAATGTTTGCTTCCTTTGTCCATTCTACAAAGGAATATAAGAAATGTATTCCAGAAATATTTTATTGCATAAAAATACAGCTGCCTTGGCGTCATTATTTGTTCATTATAGGGTTGCTGCAGGCTAGCTTTTGCTGCTAACCTTTTTACAGTGCCACCTAACCCATCACATGGTTCTTTCCCATGAGAAGTAACAAAAAAGTGCCACTCTGCATCAATACCAAAATCAGATTTATGGTTGCACAGATTTATAAAGTTTTTAAAATTGTTATAATGCGTAACAGCCCCATCAGAGAAATCTATCATTTTTTGTACATTAAAATTTATAATTTCTTTTAATTTTTCTATAACCTTTCTTTGAAACAAATGGACAGCTACTGCATCATGCTTAAGACAATCAGATATTATAACAAAATTAATATGCTCAAGGTCAATTCTATTTCTATAATAGCAGATGAATGGGTGAAATGTAGCTTGATCATTATTCCAGTGGAATCCTTGAGCTGAATCTTGCAAAATAAATGAATAATTCTCAGAAAAATCTGCTATTGCTAAGACTTCACCAAACTTTAAAGAACCTTTTCTATCAGAACAAAATGTTGACTGTGCTTTGCCATTGAAATTATGCTTCTTCAATTTCAACCGTATTTTATAGTTAATATATATATATATATGTTAAGAATGGCTTTCGAAATAATAACATTATTTCAGCACAGTACCTAAAATACATAAGTACAAAAAATAAGCAAAAGAGACAAATTCATTTCCGTGATTACAAAATAGGGTATCGATTTACTATAACGTCGTAACTAAAAAGTGAGCACCTCTTACAAATGTCGAAATATAAACTTTTAATTTTTTTTTCTTTAATAATCTTGCATATAAGTGTCCATTCAATAATAATCCACTGAAAAATAGCAAGAAACCGAACAGAAATATATTTTTAGTAGGCTCCTACAGGTTCACAATTTTAATAAAAATATCTACTAAAATTCTACACAAAATTAATGAAAATAGAACTTACATTTTTATGGTGACTGGCAAAATGTCAATCTTGTAGCATGGATTTTCTTGTCTTATCTGTTCCAAGTCAAACTCAACTGGCAAAACGATTTCAATAATATTATTTTTTTTATAATTTTTTATTGCTTTTTATCTTCACCAGTCCCTCTACTACATATATAGAGAACTTATTTTTATAACAGGCAGTAGTCTCAAGTAAAGGGAGGGTGACTTCAAAAATGAAAAGATGTCTAACATAGAGATGATAAAAGTTTCACTTACTGGAAAACCAAAGTATTTTAATATCTTTTAGCACTTTCTTGTCAGATTTGTTAATGCTGAAGGACTGGGCAGGAAAAAGGTAATGTTTTATGGGTTTTTTTCACAAAGCTAAAATAAATCCACATCGTATTTTTATGTTCTAAGCTTTTATTTTCACGAGTAGCTTAAAAATAAATGTTCTACATATTATCTTCTAATACAAACAAAAGAAATGGTTAACATTTTTTGGAATCGTTTTTTTCAAATAAGTTTGCAATACTACTTTTCATTGGTTTATCACATATAAGTTTTCTGGTTCCTATACATAAAAAAGTTCTAGATGTTCTAGATCCTGATTAACTGCCTCAGCACTAATTATATCACTATTTTACATAACAAAATCAGTGCTGCATTAAAAAATAAAAATAAAAATAAATAAAACAAATGAAGAAAATTCAGTTTCATCAACAATTTTTTTTTTTTTTTTAGTTTTTGACTATGGTCTTTATGTAAGTATTAATCAGCATCAAAATAGCTTTACAAAAATATCAAATTTGACCATATTGGGAAATATCAAAATGTTTTATATGAAGTCGCAGGTACTAGGTTCCGCCATTTTGAATTTGCCCACTTCTTTAAAACGCTTGTAACGATAGTTCTAGTGAAAGGCCCATCATGAAATTTGGAATATATACTGTCATAAGAAAGACAAATCTTCTGTCAACATTTAAAAGAAATTGAAAGAACGGTTTTTTAGATAATTCAGATTAAAAGTAAAGGTTAAGGTCAACTTTTAAAATTTGACCTTGAAAAAAAATATTCTGAAATAAAATTATAGATCTATCCAAGTACTTTTAAATGATATATGAATGAACTTTGTAGACCCATAAACAACAGAGATATCGTCTTATAAATTTGGCCATTTCTTCATAAAAATTCACATTTTTGTAAAAGATCAAGGTCATATCTCAGAAACCCCTTGACCTTGGCATGTTTAACAAGTGCCATTCAATTCCTTTCATGGAGATCTATAAGTGTAGCAAATTTGAAAAAAATCCGTGTCGGACACAGTTTTACCCCTGTCGATTATGGAATGATATATATATATATATATATATATATATATGTATATATATATATATATATACATATATATATATATATATATATATATATATATATATATATATATATATATATATATATATATATATATATATATATACGAGCAAACAGTTAATAAAACATGTTAAAAACACTTTGAAATGAGTTAAAAACATTTAATCTGAAAAGGAAACACTAGATAAATGGATAGTCCTCAATCCGCGGAGTTTCGAAGAAATACTTTCCTTCTCATCAGAGGGTAGGAATTAGCAAAATGCGGGATCGGATTTCGCATGTGAAAGTATTTGATGAAACAACAAGTAATCAAAGATCTTACTTAACAAAAAGTGAAGCAGAGGGAATATGGCGAAGAAAAAGGTGCTTACACGTGAATGGATAGTCTGGTGGAAGATAAATAATCCAGTGACGGTAAAATCCAAATATATAACTTCAAGAAAGTTAATTGAATTTCCATTTGCACAAGTAAAATCCAAGGAAATCCCGTAATTGGAAGATGGTCCAAAATAATCCAAAGGTAGAAATCCATGGAATAATTCACAAAAATGTGTGCAAGGGAAAAAAGGAAAAAATTCCAATAATATTGATAAAAGAAAAATAAGATATGCTTTTCACTCTACTGCCGAGACATAAATATAAATAAGAAAGATCAGGGAAGAAAAAGAGGAGAAAAAATTAAATGGTGATAGAGTTAAATATAAAATAGAGAAACAAATGTCAAAATGACCCAGACAGGAAATGTTAAAGGCGCGAAAAAAATAAATAGGGCAAAATAATATAGGTCAACTGAAATGTACAGGTCATCACTTAAAAAAATGTCAGCAAGACTTGTTAGAAGACACTAAATGGAAAATAAATAAATAAATTAATTAATAAATAGAAAATAAATAATAAATAAACAATAAATAAATAAATAAATAAATGAAAAAATAAAAAATGAAAAATAAAATAAAAAATAAAAATTATTTAAGGAGAGAGGATGGCCGGTATCTGCAAATTCAGGAAAAAGCAAGAAAAAAATAAGTAAATACATATATATATATATAACTATTAATATTGACAAATATATATATATATATATATATATATATATATATATATATATATATATATATATATATATATATATCCTTCAACCACGGTAGTGGTTGAATATATGCTTAAGTCCGAAATTGAATGAATCGAGACACATTCAAACCCCCACCACTAATTCCGTTCGCAACCAAATTTCAGACAGGTTATATAGCTGGATAGAACACCTCATTAGCTACATTTTGAAAAGAAAATTTCGAAAATTGGTTCAGTAGAAAAAAGTTACAACAAAATATGTGGGTTCATAAACAGGAGAGTAAGTACATAAGTGACTAACGCTTTTTTTTTTTATTTTGCATAACTTTTTTTGTATATAAATATTTTTTACTGAAATTTTTCGTTATCACATTTGATGAAAAATGTAGTCCCATTTTGGCAATGCGTCTGACCAATGATGCTTTTGAACCCGCGACCAGCACTGCGATGTCATCAGCAGCAGCCTGGGCATAAATATTCCTATTTTTAAACTCCTTTAAAAGAGGATTCAGCATACAGTTCCATAGTAAAGGTGATAAAATCCCACTTTTGGGTTTCATTTAACTACTTCCCTTTTAACAGTTGCCCTCAGTAGTTCTACTTGAACTGTTCTGTGCCTCACCATAACAAACGGTTCCCCAGTTCGATACAAAATACCTGACGAACGCCGGAGGGCAAAACGGCCGAAACGTTGTGACAATAACAACCAAGATGAGGAAGTCAGTCCGACAATCTCAATCACTGAAGGGTATGTTGTCAAAAGCTCCAACGATATCTAAAAAGACACCGAGTGCCATCTTCTTTTTTGTTAGTTTACGCTCTATACAGATCACGAATTCATGAACCGCAGTCTTAGCAGTGTCAGAAATTTCGTGAAAATAGTGAATAATTCCACCCCATCTTTCCAAGCTTATAACTCCTCGAAAAATGTAATTCAAGCCCTAATTTTTTTTTCAATTAAAGGAGCAAAGACCAAGGTTTCATTAACAAAAAACAAAAAAAAATGTGTTTTTTTTTAAAAAAAAGGTTTTAAACTTCGGACTTTACAGGTAAATTTCTAAAAAAGCGATTTTTCTTTTGTTTTAAATTTGAATATATTATTTATTGACCTTTTCTCTTCAATTTGTGATATATAAACTCCCCGACATAAATTAATTATTTACTTTTTAATGGACATTTCAAAATGAGAGGCGTAAATTATTCGACCCCCTGTCTTTCCAAGCTTATAACTCCTCGAAAAATGTAATTCAAGCCCTAATTTTTTTTTTCAATTAAAGGAGCAAGGACCAAGGTTTCATTAAAAAAAAAGACAAAAAAAACAATGTGTTCTTATAAAATAAGGTTTTAAACTTCGGACTTTACAGGTAAATTTCTAAAAAAGCGATTTTTTTTTGTTTTAAATTTGAATATATTATTTATTGACCTTTTCTCTTCAATTTGTGATATATAAAACTCCCCGACATAAATTAATTATTTACTTTTTAATAGACATTTTAAAATGGGTGACACTTGGGGGGCGTGAATTTAAAAAAAAACGTTTGTCTAAAATATTATATTCGGTTTATTGGAAAGAACATAAAATTTCACATTGACCCTGAAAATACCGTAAAAATAGAATCAATATAAAAATTTTGATAGATTTTTAAAGTTTAAAAATTGAAAAATATTGAGTTCGGAAAATTCATTACTGTTTTAAAAAAAAAAAATTCTATTACTTTTAAAACAACTGTAATAGTTTATTTTGGAAGTATAATCCATAAAGAAAATAAATAACCCACTTTTAACAGAGAAATTACGAGATTTTTATATTGTATTCGCAGTTTCGTGTTAGGGGTGTCAAAAATTCCTACAAAAATTCTGATACTGCTACCGCAGTCTCGGTAGAGACCCTGGCTCGGAACTACTGTGATTGAATGATAAATATTGCATAAATGTGTGTTTGAGAGCTAATTTTTTCTGACAATCACTAATAAATATTATAAATTTATATATTAATACAATAGCAATGCCTGGAAAAATCATGGATTATATGGAAAAATGCGCGCATGAAAAGTAATATTCTTAAGATTTTATTAAATCTGGAAAAGTAAAGGACAAGAAATTCAACCTGGAAAAGTAAAGAACAAGATATTCTAGTAAAGTAAAAAATAAGAATTTTTTAGACTTAAAATATTGCAGCTAAAAATAAAATTTGAATATTGATAAATATTTTATTTATTATTTGCATATATTGTTGTTTATTGTTGAGTTAGAAAGAATTAAATGATCCTTATTATGATATAATAACATTATTAATTTTTATGTAAATTATAAAATTATTAATTCCATCTACTAACTAACTAACTAATGAATTAATTTTATTCAAACAATTTTCACTACATAAATATATGCAAATAATAGGGGGGAAATAAGTTCAATCCAGCGACTGACACCCTTTCTAACTCAACAATAAACAACAACATATGCAAATAATAAATAAAATATTTATCAATATTAAAATTTTATTTTTAGCTGCAATATTTTAAGTCTAAAAAATTCTTATTTTTACTTTACTAGAATATCTTGTTCTTTACTTTTCCAGGTTGAATTTCTTGTCCTTTACTTTTCCAGGTTTAATAAAATCTTAAGAATATTACTTTTCATGCGCGCATTTTTCCATATAATATATATATATATATATATATATATATATATATATATATATATATATATATATATATACACGAAATATTTTTGTCAATATTAATAGTAATTAAAGTGATTTAATCAGAGTAATGGCAAACTATTACAAATTTATTACTTTTCAAAAAATCGTGCGCAAAAATGATTTCCTTATAACTTGATTTCAACATCTCTATCTTTTTTCCTGTTCTATTTAACTTTTTAACCGACCATCTCTATTTCGCTTTAAAAGATTGTTTTTTTTGGGGGAGGGGTGAATACGTTTTGCATTTTTTATGAAAAATAAATATTTTATCATTTTAATCAGCTTACTTGTAAAGTTGTTTTTTTTAAACAAATGTATTATTTGATGTTTATAAACCCACTCTGTTTAGTGATATCCTTCCAATAATCCGATCAAATTACGAAAATAGATTCATATTTGATATAATTGTAGATAACACCAACAGCTAAATCACTATACCTCCTACAATTTTAATAAAATACATGCTACATTTTAAGGCGTTTACGTATAAACATCCTGAAAAATTTTGTGGAAAGAAAAAAAAGAAAAAAAAGAAACAATGATCTCAGAATTATTTTTCCATTAAATTTATATACGAAACTGATCCTTCACTCTTTAGGATTTTGTATATAATTCTCATTTAAAATGATGGCAATTCCCCCTCCCCATTTTTCCGGCTATTCTAGCGTTTTAGAGCTATCAAACAATCTTCTTCTTTTTTATATTGAGAGCAAAATCTCCGGGTTTTTTTTTTTTGGTTTTTTTTTGTTGATTTTTAGGGATTGCGATATTTTTGTTTTGTTTTTTTTTTTGTTGATTTTTAGGGATTGCGGTATTTTTAGATGATTACATGTTATTTCATGATCTTGCCACTCAAACTTAGGTTTAATGATAAAAAATTGTGACTGCCCTAAAAATTTTGGTAAATGCGAAGAATCTTTCCACCCTCGAAAAATCCTTTAAATATACCATTTAAATAGGATTTCGAGGGCGTTGAAAACAAAAATAACGTTTAAAATTCCGGCAAACGAGTAGTTTTCAAAATATGAAGAAATGTTAGTTTAAAAAGGGCTGATCACATTTCTATAATAATTTAACATAAAATGAGCACCCACTTCATGGCCACTTATTGGGGGGGGGTTCTTTCCACCCTCGAAAAATCCTTTAAAATTACCACTAACGTTTAAAATTCCAGGGAACAGATAGTTTTCAAGATATGAAGGAATGCACCCACTTCATGGCCACTTTTTTGGGGAGAGGGGGCTGCCGGTTTACAAAAACATATTTTTATGTTTCTTGTTTTTTTTTTTGTTTTTGTTTTTTTACACGTGCTTCTGCAATTTAATTAATCGTTTTTCCGTAAGTAACGCGCCGACATTAATCGAGCAGAAGAACCGTTTAATATTTCACAAAAATTCTGTTTACATTTGGGGGAGATGTTATGGCGGCTGCTCGGTTAATGCATCACAACATCTTTATGCACCAAACTTACACAACGAGATTGCAGATTGCAACAATTAAAAAAAGATCAGACATTTAAGCTCTCGCATATATGCATTCAAAGAATTTCGCTAGTCTCACCAAACGCAGCATATATTTACTAATCAGTAATTTTCTTTATATCTTTTCGAATCCATCAAAGTATTAGGTTGGTAGAAAAATAATGTCTCTTTTTTTGGCGTTTAACTTCAAAAGATCATAATTCCTTTCATAATAAACTTTATTAATCGAAATAAGAACCACTAAAATTGATACATGTTTGACAACGAGAAACAAGTTTATTTATTCCATTTATTTAGCATAGAAATCTGGCGTTCTGGAAGCGATGAAGTCATTTAAGGCCGATTCGGCATTACCTCGGCTTTTGAAGCATTTTTCGCGCAAGAAGTTGTCGAGGTGCTTGAAAAAGAGATAATCGGTAGGCGAGAGGTCCGGTGAATATGGCGGATGAGGCAGAGTCTCATACCTCAATACGTTCTGCTTCTGCAGAGTCAGTTGAGCAACATGCGAGCGAACGTCGTCATGGGGGAGAATTGGTTCCTTCATATTGATCAATCTCATTGGAGCTTCTGGTGCATTTCGTCAATTTGTCGGCAATACTTCTCTGTCGTAATTCAAGAAGCTATGATGGATGAGATCAGCCACAGGCCACCAAATAGTCGTCATAACTTTTTTTGATGCAAATTTGGATTCGGGAAGTGTTATGGAGCTTCTCCGGCATCCAATCACTATGTTGAACGTCGCCGATTGTCGTAGAGGATCCACTTCTCATCACACTTCACAATCCGTTCGAGAAATGAGTTGTTTCTGTTGCGCAGAAGGAGTGTAGAGGACACCTCAAAATGACAATTTTTTTTTTAGATTATCGTTCAACTCATGCGGCACCCATTTATCGAGCTTTTTTGAATTCCCTATTTGCTTTTAATGGCGACCGACTGTTGAGTGGTCGACCTCGAGTTTAACAGCAACTTCTCATGTGGTTTTGCAAGGATCGGCCTTAATTAAGGTATTCAAATGTTCGTTATCAACCGCAGTCTGTCGGTCGGCCGCGACCGTCTTCAACTTCAAGGCTCACGTCACCATTACGAAATTTCTTGAACCACCGTTGTGTCACACGTTCGTTAGTGGTTCCTGGGCCAAACGCATCATTGATATTACTAGTTGTCTCGGCAGCTTTTCGGCCTAGTTTGAACTGGAACAAGAAAAGCGTGCAGATTTGAATTTTTTCCATGATGTCGAAAAGCCTGCAAAAAAAATGAATGAAGAGATTGAAAATAGTAACGAATAACACGATTCGTTAGAGCAAAAAATGCGCTTCAAAATTATATATATATATATATATATATATATATATATATATATATATATATATATATATATATATATATATCTCAATGAATCTATTCAGAAATCTACAAGTTAGAAAAACATTTCATCCAAGGCATGAAAATTGTTAAACAAATTGTTTTTACAATAGGCTTTAAAAATAAAGGTACAAGTTGAAATTTATTTATCTTCAAAGTGCACTTTTATAAATTTTACAAAGTAAGGTATAAAAATTTAATTCAAATTGAATAAAAAAAAATTACGTTGGATTTATTTTATGTAATGTACATTCTATTGCACTTAAAAAAATCATTGAAAATTTTATATCTATATTATTAATTGCTAGATGAAAGACAATGTTTTTAAACTGCAACAAAATGTACATTACATAAAATAAATCCAAGGTAATGTTTTGATTTAATTTAAATTAGATTTTTATACCTTACTTTGTAAAATTTATAAAAGTGCACTTTGAAGATAAATAAATTTCAAATTGAATCTTGTACAATTTTCATGCTTTGGATGAAATGCTTTTCTAACTTGTATCATATCTTTTTAAGATTATATTTTAAAACTCTCCTTCTCAGTATTTCAGTTTGTATTTCTTCTCACACCACAGCTCATTTTTTCAACTCCCTTTTTGTATTATTACAGGTCTGAATATTCTCTCTGTTTCAGTTTGTATTTCTCTTCACACCACAACTCATTTTTGCACCCCCTCTTTGTATTATTACAGGTCTGAATATTCTCTCTGTTTCAGTTTGTATTTCTCCTCACACCACAACTCATTTTTTTGTAACTCCCTCTTTGTAATACAGGTCTGAATAATGAGAAAAATCTGAATTTTTTAACAAAAACTTTAAAATAACATTTTCAGATTAAATTTTTTTAAACTTCTTTCAGAATAGAAAATCTTTAAAATTTGATATTTAATAAGGAACATATTTCATGTAGATTTCATTAACAAATATTCAATACATAACGAGAAAAATAGAGATGAAAATTTCAAAAGGATTGTATAACTGGTTACGGTCAATAGTAGTCCTCGCCAGCGAAAGTCTTTGTTATTGTTATTCTATTATTATTATTATTATTATTATTATTATTATTATTATTATTATTTAAAACATTTTGTGTCCTGCTCTTTCGCATGAGGACTAATAATATAAAAGGCAAAATGGGCACCAGCGTTCGTGTATATCCGCGACAAGCTTTTTTCGTCGGCCTTCTCACATCGCTTACATTTATGGAGAAATTTCCTCATACTTTGTAGATCATAATATCTCCAATTTGTGAACAGACGTCGTCTCTATCTTTTATTTGATCGAGTTTTTTTTTTAAATCCTCGATTTCCAGTGTTTGTTTGTATTTTTCGTATAAAAAAGTGAAATTGATCGAAGCAAACATAAGTGTCTCCTGGCTTTCCTGACCAGGACGTCTTGAAGGTGATTAGCCTTGATTAATGTGGGGGGAACCCTTCATATCAGACAATTGCTATTCATTTGGACATTGCCAGAGTTCCCCCTTTTTTGGAGGGAACTGGTTTTCCTCAACATCGTGGGGAAACAAATACAGCAGGAAGTGGAAATCATAACCGGCCTACAGCCAAATTTCTCATTCATTTCGCTGTCCACTGTGACGCAATGGTTGTCATCACTAAATTTGAACGCTTTACATTTCCAGTCATGTCACGGCGTAGTCAGGTTTTCTTTCACTTTCTTTTTCCGTTTTCATGTCGCGGGTTCGAGCCTGCCTGCCTACTACCACTTTTTTTTTTCGATTAACACACACCTCCAAACACCCGGGCAACGCCGGGCACCACCACTAGTCTATTATATAAAAGGCAAAATGGGCGCACACGTTTGATCGAATTTTTAAAAAATCCCTAATCAAAGCTTGTGTATATCCACGAAAGGCTTTTTTTCGTCGGCCTTCTGCATTTGTTAGATCCCGGGAGAAGTTTCCTTATACTTCCTAGATTGTAATATCTCTGATTTACAAACGGACATTGTCTCTATCTTTATTTTGATCGAGTTTTAAAAAAATTCCTTCGTTTCGAGTGTCTGTTTGTCTTTTTTGTATGAAAGCGAATCTAATCGAATGCAAAAACGCAAACGCCTGGCTTTCCGGGCCGGGACGCTTTGCAGTCAATTAGGTTTGATCAATGTGGGATAAACCCTTAATATCAGACAATTGCTATTTATTTTAACCCTTTTGGGGAGGAGCTGGTTTTCCCCAAGATCATGGGGAAACAAAGGAAAATCGGCAGAAAGCGGGAAACTTAACTGGCCTTCAGCCAGGCGTTCATTTTGCGCCTGCGTGATTACCAACTCATTCATTTCGCTATGGCGTAATGGTTAGCGCGTCTCACCCCCCCCCCTCTATCATTTTTTTTTTTTTTTTAGTTTTTTATTTCGTCTTTCATCACCCAACCAAAACTTAATTCCCAACTCTTTTTTCACCTTCTTTTCCTCCTTCGCCATATAGGAAGATAAAAAAATAAAAATAAAACACCTCCAAACACCTGGGCCACGCCGGGTACCCCCGCTAGTCATATATAAGAGTAACATATATGAGAAAACGACATTGTTTTTCCACCAATCTAATAGCATTAGTTTGTTTCAAAAAATTATGTGATCTTTTTCGTTCTCTACACGTTTTCGTTTATGCGCCTGGTATTGTTTCATTTGTATAGAAATGGCGAAAGTCTGCGTTACTTATGTGATTGTCAAATACAAAAGCAACTGCGAGCTGCCAATATTTTTTTTTCTTTTTTCTTTTTTTGTCAAGTGATCAAACCCTGCAAATCAAACACACACGCTAACTCAGGTAAGTTACGATTTTCCATACAGTAGCAGTATATAAAAAAATAAACACTAAACAAACAGAAGGTCTAGATATACAAGACAAAACAGAAAAGAAAAAGAAAAATACAAATGGGTCTATCAATGAAATTTAATAGTAAAACGATTAATGAAACTTTATAGTTGTAAATATAAAAATATATACTAGTTGAGTTATTTGTAAGAATATGTGTAGTAGTTTGGTTTGGTGGTGCGTAAATATTTGTTCTACTGTGTGATCTGGAGGTAGATGTCTTTGGTAGCGAGTGCTCTCATTTTGAGGCAATACGTTTGTGATATCTCTTACGTTTTTGCGTTATATTTCTGATGATTGATGAGAGGTTTGTAAAAGATCTGCGTGAAGAGCGTACATCTTTGGTAACTTACGTTCATCCTGATATAAGAGATGGGCGAAAGAAAAGTCGTAATTATATTAAGTCTAGAAGATGAAGTTTTTGGAGTTAGGTAACATGGAGGCGCAATTATATTTAATTCTGATGTTACCTATCATCAGCATACGGTATAAGATGGCACATAAATTCGAGAGGGGATAACTTTGGACGAATTCGATTTGCTATGAATCTCCAATATGTAATTGTATCTTACTGATCTCAATGAAATCAGTACTCCTCACCTCTTTCGATAACCTTTGCAGATAAATTTGCGTTATGGTAACAGCCGCTTACCATTGTTTCTCTTTGGAGGCGGCCATTGGTCTTCACTGGAATTTGGGTGGCAATAAGTCTCCCCAAGGTCCCAGTGCTCGTTGCACTTACCAGCACATGTCTGGAGGAGGAGGAGGAGGATCATCATCATCATCATCATCATCATTATTATTGGCTCAAAAGGAGCTTTCACACAGATCATCAAAGATCTCTTCTTGATAACAACCTGTGCTGTTCCCTGGAAGCTGAGTGACAACAAGTCTTCCCAGGTTTCTAGTACTCTCCACCTCTCTTGATAACATTTGCAAATGACTTTGCATTATCACAACAGTCGCTTATTATTATTATTATTATTATTATTATTATTATTATTGGCTCAATGGAGCTTTCACACAGGTTTTCAAAGATCTCTCCCTGAAAACAACCTGTGGTGTTCCCTGGAAGCTTCTAGATTGATCGTAATGTTCAGAAATAATATAGTTTAGCTTGCCACGTAAGTTAGTTTATGGATAGAAAAGATAAACTTGTAATAATCATAATGTTACAAATGTATTTATACTAATCAGATTCCAAATATTGATCTAAAAATAAACTGTATATGTTGAAACAAGTTGATTATTATTCGATTGATGTGTGGTCCTAAATATATTAGCTGAATGTGTTGTTAGAATGGATGTAAAAACAATATTATAGTTATAATAAGGTATATCTATTGAACATCTATTAAGATAAACTATATATTTTTTAATATATATATTCATTAACTAAACGTCTATAAATTTATTTCGGAATTATAAATTAAATTTAAGGTAAAAAAAAGGAACGTATAGGATAGGAAGGGCTAAAGTAAAAGGAAATCAGAAGTAAACATAACCTATAATATTATGCCTAAATAACATTTATGATTCTTAATTAACTTAAAGTAAAATTAGAATTAGATTTCACTTAAATATACATTTGTTTAATTAAAACTAAAAGAACATATTATTATGAGATTAGGAAATTCTGAAACCTAATTATTAGGAAATTAGGATCTATGTTAAACTAAAACTATACTTAACTAAGTAACTAGTTCGAAAAATGTTTATTAATTCTAGATTGTCGAATATTGACTTAGTAATTATGCATGGTTTCAATTCAAATTAATAAATAATTTTATATAACCGTAAATGATATACTGTTTTTTAGTTTTGTTTAGTTTCATATATGCAAACCTATGTAATAGTTTATAATTATTGATGTTTTTTTATAAGTATGCATACATTAATTAGAATTAATAAATTTACTAATTATTAAATGGAACATTTTGGCAGAATAGTCATAAATTAATAAAACATGTTAGTACGAATAGTTGGGTTTAGTGACTAAAATCTAAAATTCAAAATGGCATAATATAAACATATAATAAGGTATTTACAGCTTCTCTTCCAATTTGTGGATTTTAATCATGTCAAAATGCACTTTAGTCTAAACGGAAACTTTGATTTAAACTTCTTGTTCTAATTGAAATCAATAGTGTTCTCTATTATATTAAAGCACTCTTAACCATAACTTTTAAATCGCCAACTCTAAACTCTGATTAGTTTAAACCTCTCACAACCACCAAGTATATTATATATTTAAACTGTAAACAATATGCATCGTTATATAACATAAACTGAAAGACTAACTCTGAAATATTTTTATTTGAATGTACTCCAAATGAATAAAAAACATTTGTGCATATGTATATTTATACGTGGATACCTTCAGATCAATTATCTAGACTTATTTTATATCTTGACTTATTTTATCTTTTGCCGTTTACACCTTATCTTCTATTTTTTGAAATCCATTATTTTTTACATTTTGATTTTTTAATTTTACTTCCTTCCCACTTTTGTTACCATTATTAATCAATATAATTATTATTAAAAATTATCATTACTAATCATCATAAATATCACAGGCACCAACATGTTCATTACCTTCTATTTTTAATTATCATTATCCCAATTAGAGTGAATGATTATATCTAAGCATGGAGATAAATTAATTATATACATTTTGAGATTTTATTAATATTATTATTATCATTATTGCTGTACAACTTTCAAAGCTTTACAAAAAGCTATGATGAGAGATGGGAGTAAGGTGCGGGAACAGGGAAGGGATGTGGGAGGAATAGGAAGGAGAAAGTAATGCCTTAGAATCACCACCAAAAAGTTATTTATGATTTCCCCTTTTCATTCTTCTTTTCTTTCTTCCTTTTCTCCCTTGTGTCTTTTCCTTTTCTTTCTTATCTCTTAACTTCTTCACTAACGTGTGTATGGATGATAGTGGTGGGGCGGGAATATACAAGTACATTTTCTGACAACAAAAATTCTAGTCAAATTAAAAGCATTTGTATAACTGAATAAACCTGAAACTCCCTTTTAACATAGATATGTCAAATTTGGGGGTCCATCACACCCACATAAGAATACTATTCTTTTTAGTCTTCCATTACCTTTATCTCGATCCTTAACCCTCTACCCTATCCCATTCATTCCTATATCTAAACACAGACTCAAATCCACACCCCCATTGGGTTTTATTGTAACATGATAAGGGCTGTCCCCTTTTCATGTAAATATAAAAATAGAGAGATTAGTTAAAATGAAAATGAAATAGCAATAGACGAAATTCGAACCTCGTAATTTAGGTTTAGAAATAGATTACGTGTGAGAATTTAAAAATGTAAAACAAACGTTTGTTTAGAATAGAGATAAAATATTTCAAGAAAAGAATGTGAACTGTCAAGTTTGTTATGGAATTTTAAATTGAAAGAATGCAGCTTATAAGATAATGTTTTTAACATATTGGAAAAATAGGTTACTGAGTATAGGTTAAAATTCCTTTTGTAGAAATAGGAAAAGTTTTGGACACGCATGTCCAGAACACGTGAAAGAAGGCACATGTTTTAACATGTGTATGACGTCACGGAAAATAAAAAGTTCTAGGGATAGAGAAAAACTTTATAGTAAAAGAAGCCAGTCAGTGAAAAACTCAGAGAGAGTCTGAACGTCTAGAAGCGAGACGATCACTTTGAAACTAAAATGTGAAGCTTTGAATTCTTGATGATGGAAATCACGGCCGGTCGTGAGAAGAATAAACTCATCTGTATTCTGGTAGAACGTCGTCTTGTGTTTGTGATTCCTACAAAAAGGTAAATTGTATTGTTATTATATGTCAGTGTTATAAAATGTCTTTTCATACACATCTTGACATCTCATATCCACAATGTGAATCAACATCAGCATATCTACACTAAGACTGTCTGACCACTATGTCTTCACTCAAAGAGCTTCTCCTTCTTCTCCTTCAACACATCTAAGAATGAACTTCTAAAATATAGGAATCGTTATAAACGAACAATCTCTCTAAGTCTCTTACAACAACATCAACATCTCTATCTCTCTCTCTCTCTCTCTCTCTCTCTCTCTCTCTCTCTCTCTCTCTCTCTCTCTCTCTCTGGGTCTTCAACATCCCTCTTAATTAAACAATCTCTCTCTAAGATACAACAAGCAATATAATAAAACTCTCTACACGACATCACTTGTAATAAGACTCTCTCTTACAACAACCTCTCTTCTCTCTCTCTCAACAGCATCACTTATAATAAGACTCTCTCAAGGAAACCCCTATATAACAAACACCCAATTTGGTGCCGTAAATGACCAGACCACCCAGCAAGGGTGGGTTTAAAAAAAAAAAAAAAGAACTTCGGTTACCACGGAAAAAAATTAAAAACACAACGTTTTAAAAGGGTTCAACATAATTTTAAAAAATAAATAAATAAATAATACCACGGAAAAAAAATTACACGATCACAGAAATGCGAACAAAAAAGAACAAAAAAAATTAACACACACGCACACAGAGAACAAAAGATACAAGAAATATTAAAAAAAAAGAAAAAAAAGAAAAGGCCGATATGCCGTAAAAGAAATCAGTAGTAATGAATAAATAGTAATAAACACAAGTCACCGTGCATAATTCATTGAAATGAATTCTTTTGTTTATGTAGCACAGAAATATTTAAAAAAAAAAAAAGAAAAGGCCGATATGCCGTAAAAGAAATCCGTAGTAATGAATGGAAATATAGTAAACAAGTCATCATGCGTAATTCATTGATAAATGAATTGGTTTGTTAAAAAAACACACACACACACATACACGCAAATGCAGAGATTGGGGGTCACCCATTATTGTTTTGAAATTTGTATGGAGTGTCAATTAGAAATTTGTGTCAATATGAAATCGTTTGGACGAATTGTTGAATTTAATCTGTCAATCAAACAGGAATTTTTCAAAGGTCGTATGTAGTCTCTGAAACAGCGTGTAAATTCTGTTTGGAAATGCATTTTTGTGTTCATAGTTGAACTTTTCGGCTTTTTTTGTGTGTTTCATTTGAATTGTTTTTGAAAAAAGGGACAATTGTTTTGGACAGACTTTGTTTAATTGTTGTTTGTTACAGATAACTTTTTTTAAGTTATAACTGCTGATCATAGTATTGTGTAAATCATAGTTAAATATAATAAGGTATTTTTTTGAAAATGTTTTTATGATGTTGAACAAATATTGTAAATTGTCTTAAATGTATCTAAATGTTATTGATTTTCACAGCAAGAATTCAAAGTCAGCAGTAAATATACATTAGATTTAAACAGTCTAGGAGAAAATAAAATTAGTTAAGACGAATGGTTGGCTTAGAAATCAGTTAGACTTTTAAGAGTGGGACAAAATAAATTACGTGAACGGGTATTTGGAGAGTTTTTAGATGTGATAAGCCGTAAGAAAGATGTTTTTTTTTAGTAATTGGTTTTTGTTGTTTTTTTTTAGAGATCCTAAAAATCTTTCTCCAAGAAAAGTGACTTGGTAGGGATTGATAAGCACAAGATGTGCCCCTATACGAAAAATTTGGGAACCTGGTTAATTAAGTGCTTAAAATAAGCTGGTTGCATGTAACGACTCCAAGCAAGTGGTAAATCTTGGCTTAATTAATAAACAGGCGTTGGAAAGAATACGAAAATTCTTAAGGGGACCAGTAAACCGATGATAGGTAGTCCCGAGGCAATCACATATAGCTTAATGAAGTAAGAGACAGGCAAAAATATGCCGTAGATTACGTAAGAAAGATATAACCTTGTATTTTTATTAGAGACACATGAATGTGGGATATATCTGCTGGATGTTGGAAGCTCTGGTGAGAGAAAAGAAAAATCACAAAAATCGGGCAATTAGATAGAATTTAGGCGCAATTAAGGTGTTGGGCGCGAAAGGTGTTAGTTAGTTAGGGGTGATATTTCTAAATCCTCGTCGAAGTCTCAGGAATCCAAGCAAGGAAATCCGAGTGAATCCGTATGAGAGAAAAAAAGGTATATCTTAAACTTCTGAAGCCAACCACAAAGATTTAAGTATATGAGCTTTGTTATGTCCCATATAAGATAGTTATAGAATAAAAAACAAAGCCATACTTGATAAGACTAACCATGCGGAAAGAGAGATCAGGACTTTTGGGACGAAGGAAGTCGTCCATTTCGAGAAAGGTGAAAACCTCTAGTCTGCGGCATATGGGTGGCTGGAAAATAGCTGATGTGAATCATAGGTAAAGAGCCTACACCCAAAAAGTAAATGCTACGAAGATCAGAAAGGTTCTGATCTTATAAATAAATAAATAATTGTGAAGTCGGCCGTGGAGGGCTGACTGAAAGAGATTTGTTTTTTTGTTGTTGTTGTTTTTTAGCCTGATCTTTCTAGCCGTGTAGTTGTGTAGATGTAAAAATGAAAAATGTACTAAATTTAAAAATGCATGCATTTTTTTTGTGAAATATGGAAAGGAGGGATGTTACATGATAAGGGCTGCCCCCTTTTCATGTAAGTATAAAAATAGATAGAGTAGTTAAAATGAAAATGAAATAGCAATAGACGAAATTCGAACCTCGTAATTTAGGTTTAGAAATAGACTACGTGTGAGAATTTAAAAATGTAAAACAAACGTTTGTTTAGAATAGAGATAAAATATTTCAAGAAAAGAATGTGAACTGTCAAGTTTGTTATGAAATTTTAAATTGAAAGAATGCAGCTTATAAGATAATGTTTTTAACATATTGGAAAAATAGGTTACTGAGTATAGGTTAAAATTCCTTTTGTAGAAATAGGAAAAGTTTTGGACACGCATGTCCAGAACACGTGAAAGAAGGCACATGTTTTAACATGTGTATGACGTCACGGAAAATAAAAAGTTCTAGGGATAGAGAAAAACTTTAGAGTAAAAGAAGTCAGTCAGTGAAAAACTCAGAGAGAGTCTGAACGTCTAGAAGCGAGACGATCACTTTAAAACTAAAATGTGAAGCTTTGAATTCTTGATGATGGAAATCACGGCCGGTCGTGAGAAGAATAAACTCATCTGTATTCTGGTAGAACGTCGTCTTGTGTTTGTGATTCCTACAAAAAGGTAAATTGTATTGTTATTATATGTCAGTGTTATAAAATGTCTTTTTATACACATCTCGACATCTCATATCCACAATGTGAATCAACATCAGCATATCTACACTAAGACTGTCTGAACACTATGTCCTCACTCAAAGAGCTTCTCCTTCTTCTTCTTCAACACATCTAAGAATGAACTTTTAAAATATAGGAATCGTTATAAACGAACAATCTCTCTAAGTCTCTTACAACAACATCAACATCTCTCTCTCTGAGTCTTCAACATCCCTCTTAATTAAACAATCTCTCTCTAAGATACAACAAGCCATATAATAAAACTCTCTACACGACATCACTTGTAATAAGACTCTCTCTTACAACAACCTCTCTTCTCTCTCTCTCTCAACAGCATCACTTATAATAAGACTCTCTCAATGAAACCCCTATATAACATTATTTGCATACAACCAAATCTTATTTTTAGCAACATTTGACTGAACCTCCTTATATGATAGTATTCATGTTTTTTTAAATTTAAAATCAGAGTGACAACATTTCACAGTCAATTGGATAAAATTTGTTATAGTCTCAGTTGAAAGAAATTTTGTCATTCATCTTTTTTTACTAGTCGTTACTTTAGGGTTTTCTAAAGTCTGTTTGCGTTGGCAAAAGAGATAGTGTTATTATCTGTTCTCAATGTAGTATTGGTATTGGTTATAAATTTCAATTTGTTTCTTTTTCCTTTTAAAATATATTTATTCTCAAAATGTTGGATGCAGATGACTGAATTTTTCATAAGAAACCAATTAATATTAACAAATTTGATTCATTTTTTCATAAAATCAGATTTTCCAGTTAATAGGGAAGCAAAATCCAGCAAGACATTTGTTGTAGTGTTCGAAGAGGATGGGCTAGTTTGGTATGGCATTTCTTTGTTATTAATGGAGAAATAAGACCAGATTCACATGCTTTGGAGGTGTCAATTTTTATTTTTATGATATTTCTTCTCATATGAAGGTGTAATAATTAGATCATCAAGTATGATTGCTGTCCATAATGGTAAATTTTGGAGAGAGTGATTTGTGGTGTATGTAAAAAGACCTTCATGCCAAACCTTGCCAAAGGTTTTGCCCAGTTTATGGCATATGAATTCAGAGATCATCGTTGAGATATTCACAGTAGAATAGGTTTGCCGAAATACATAATGTAGATCAGAAAGAAGTTTAGTAATACCAAGATGGTGGAATATTTCTTAATGATCGAAACATTTTAATAAAAAGCAGGAGGATACTAATGGTCGATAATTTTGTGGGTCAGTTCTTTCACCAGAATTCTTGAACACTGGTACTACAGAGGTAATTTTCCAGCTATGAGGGAAGCAAAATTCGCCAGAGCATTCATTGAATAAGACAGGGGGTAACTCAGGATAGAATTTCTCCAATACTTTATCACTGGTATTTCTAAATACTAGGCAGACTGATAAAATTTTACAAGTAGATGGAAAACACTCCTCCTTTAAAAAACAATAAAAATGTTTCGTAAGGATAGGAACAAGTTATAGTAGCAGATTCTTAAGCAATAAATCGAATGGTGTCAGGACGAATTGTCTTGCTGGTATCAAAAATTTTTTTATAAGTTTAGCAACATTCCAAACAGACATATGAATGTCGCAATATTTTCAGTTATAAGATAAAATTTTGGAAGTTGGTGGCTGTGATCACAAAGGGTAGAATTTACAGTGGAGTTCATTGAAAAAGGTTTGTCTTTCCCAGATAGGAAATCACCTTGGGTTATGGTCAGAATAGAAGTCTTTCTGATGATCAAACAAAAACTGCACCAGCTTGTTCTTTCAGGACTGGACTTGTTGTTGCAGGTCGGATTTAATCTTTGAGGAGAGCAGAAGAACATCTAAATACAAGAGTGTCTAAAAGCATGGGCGAGTGTAGTTCCTTGATGAAGGCGTCTATGTTAAAAATGCAGAGCAGTGAGGAAAGGTGTACTCCAGTCATGATGAGGAAATTCTTAGACATATCAGCAGCAGTTTGCATAAGACTCTTTGATGAGTTTTATTTTATTTTATTGCTTTTTCACTCAAAACAAAGCACAGAGTCACTTGGATATAAGGGGCTATTATTTGGTACAAAATTTGTAGGGATACGATGTTGGAAGTTGAGCACCAAGATGTCTGCTTACTTTACATTTGAACTTCTGCATGTACAGTCAGGGAAGTAGGGACCCGAAAGGGAATTCCAAAGTTTAGCAGTTCAAGGAAAGAAACTATTTGAATAGAAGGCTTTCTTTCATCTAGGGATCTCTACAGTGTAAGGGTGGGATTTTGCTGTTTGTTGGAGTATTTAAGTTGAGGGGATATAAAGACTTGAACACCTTCCATTATAATACTTGAAAAATAGGCACAGGGATGCAATATTTCATCGATGGGACAGAGGTTGTAGTTTGGTTTACAGTGTGGAACCTATTAGGTTGGCGATTTTTTTTTACCCGATCTAAGAGTGAGAGACTAGTAGCAGATGCACCAGCCCAAATGTGGCAACAAATGTGGCAACAAATGTGGCAACAAACGTGGCAACAATACTTCATGCATGAACGAATAGTGACTGTGTGGAGGTACAGGATACTCTTAGGTGTAACATTTTAGCATGGTAGAGAGAGCTCAACTTCTTCACAGCAGCCTTGGCAATGCCCTCGATGTATTTGTTCCAACTCATGTTCCCTGTGAACATTAAGCCGATGAGTTTGAACCAAGAACTTTCAGATAATGTATCATTAGCCATGGCTATCAGTGGTTGGGAAGGTTTCTTGTAATTATTAAAGGAAGCTTAGTCTTGGTAGCATTGAATGTTACCATCCATTTATGTTCAAATTCCACTCCAGACTGGACGTCTGTCTAGGGTTTCAGCCATCGCCTTAGATATGTGTTAATTCGTTTTCACTTCATGTCTTTTAGAGAGCATGTGTCATCAGCAAATATACCCATCTCAGAGAAGATATTCTCGGGGAGGTCATTTATGAATAAGAAAAATAATAAAGGTCCAAGAATCAACCCTTGAGGTATACCCGCATTTAAATCATATTATTTTTATGTATGACCATCAAGGACAGCTTGGATTTTTCTCTTATATAAGAAAGATTTGATTATGTTAAGTATTCGTCCTGTAATACCATATGATTTAATTTTCATGAGAAAGCCATCGTGCCATATACTGTCAAAGGCCTTAGATATATCTAGGGCTACTGTCCCAGCTTCCCCCTGCCTTAACTAGTGCTTCGTATATACATTCAGAGATTAGTTAGGATATCCGCAGTAGAATGTTGTAGAATAAATCTAACCCAGCTAATCAGTTCCTCAGGGATAAGTTAATTACTATATATATTATATGCAGGCATTGTTGAACAGTGCAATTCCAGACATCCAGCACAGCATTTTGGTTTCCATAACACTAACTCTTCTCTCCAACTTCCTCATTGTCAATAAGCACTGAAAATCGTACAAAGCTATGTTGCTGTTATAACTGTCAAACCGAGACATTTGAAAGCATGTATTTGTGGAAGATCCTGTCTGTGAACTTGAATGGTGCCATATTCCTTTTTATCAATGGTTAAATTTTCCTTCAGTCTGATATCCTGTCACAAATCAAACTGTATCCGCCTATCCTTCCAGAACTGGACTTGTTGTAGGTCAGATTTAATCTATCAGGCAAGCAGAACATGATCTACATACAAGAGTATCCAAAGCATAGGCCAGTACAGTTCCTTGATAATGGCGTCTATGTTAAAAATGAAGAACAATGGGAAAAGAATCAAGCCTTGGTGTACTCCAGTCATGATGAGGAAGTTCTTAGACGTACCAGCAGCAGTTTGCATCATACTCTAATGAGTTGTCTGACCCAGCTAATCAGCTCCTCGAGGATGAATCACTTACTAGATCGCATCATATGGCATGCAGCAAAAGAAAGCAATTCGTAGCAGTTTTTATCTCTTTTCTGCCAAAAGCAGTGTAGTATGGAAGGTATTCATTATGCCACACTTCTTAGTGAACCTGCACTGATTTTGCATAATTGTGACAATCTCCCATATTCTGTGGTTAACGATTTGCTCAAAGTTTTCCATTATCTGTGAAAGAAGTCAAATTGGTCTGTGCTTGCTGCATTCAGTGCGACTGCCTTTCATCTGAAAGATTTGCACTGTCAGACTATGATTACAATTAATGAGGGATCTTTTCTGCAATCTTTTGGTTGAACAGCTGCGCCAGCCACCGGAATGTTCTCACAGTCAGTTGCAATGTCATCAGGACCAGTTCCCTTTCCTGGTTAAATTACAACCCTAAAGACACTATAACAGTCGTAATTAGGTGTACACCACCCTGGACATGGTTATCAGCAAAAGTTGACTCCAGGTTAACTCCCCTGTCAAGATTTTCTCAAAATATTAACACTTGCAATCAGTGACTTTGTTAATGTCAATATTTAGCCTACCATGCTCGTTGAATGAATGTGAAACTTTTGGTGTAACATAATTTTTATATAATCTTGAAAAATAAATATCTATTTTTAAAATTTAAAAACAGGAACACAGAAAAATAATTAAATTTAAAAAAAAATGGTAAAAATGATGCAAAAATTCACGATAGGAATGTACAGATGCACAGCTTGGAAAAAAGAAAAAGAAAACCAGCATCCTCTACCTTAAACTACCTGACGTCATTTTCAGACAGGCTTTTTTTGACTGTCTGACATTTGAGTTTCCGCATAATACATGTTTACAAAACTTTCGTTTGTCGTGATTCGTGATTCGTGATTCTCGTTTTTGGGGGCTAGTAAAGCTTTTTTTTTTGTACAAACAAGGTCGTTTTTTTTTGTTTTGTTTTTTTTATTCAATTCAATTCAATATATTAGGACTTTACTAATTATCTTTGAAATAGACACAGAAAACTAATATATTTCTTTTAAAAGATTTTTACAATGAGTTTATTTAAATTCAAAATTTCACTGAAACTGTCAGCCGTGAAAACATTTTTCATTACATTTTTTATTTTTTCATAACTTTTTTTTTTTTCACGTGTACAAGTATTATTTTTCTTTTGGGAATTAACTTTAGTCTTTAATATTTCAAATACAATCAAAAAAAAATTTTGTTTGAGGTGAAAAATTAGTAAAAAGAGAAATTTGTACAAAGAGAGAGAATAAAAAAAAAAATCAACAACAAATTAAAAAATAAATTTAAACACAGTCTCCATTTTTATTCAACTTTTATATTTTCCTTAACTCCTATCTTTCTGAAAATTACAATAGATTTTAAAATTGGTTACATGTCCTTTATGATAGTCAAAAATTTGAATGAAAATACAAAATGTGTTGTAAATATTTGAATATTTTAGCAATTCTTTTATTTACTAAAAATCAAATATTAATGTATCGTCAGCTTATAAAGGATTTTATCTTGTGTGTGTGTGTGTGTGTGTGTGTGTGTGTGTGTGTGTGTGTGTGTGTGTGTGTGTGTGTGTGTGTGTGTGTGTGTGTAAATAATGTGCTTAAATTAGGAATAAATAGGGTAAAATTGCGGAGAATGCTCTGTTCTCCGGTTGCTGTAAAAATGAAATTAAATTTAAATTTCGTTCCGTTTTAATCTTTTTTTTTTTTTTCATTATCCCCCCGCCCCACGAATGTAATCAAAAGAGTAACATTCAACAATCGTACTTTTTTGTTGGTTAAAAAAAAAACGAAATATTTTTTGGCAGGATTGCAGTTTACAGGGAAATCAAGGGACGCAACTCCTGCCAAACTAAAAAGGACGCAAACAGAATCACCGGGGGGCACCTGTTTCAATTTTTAAATTACGAATTTTAACCGAACCTTAACACGTGGAATAATATAACAAGTTTTAAGATTTCTTTTGAATAGTTCATTCCTTTCTAATTCCTTTGTTTTTTTATTTGTTTTACTTCTAAATTATTTTCTTCTTTAATTTTTTGTTTTTACAATCTTTTATTATACTTTTATTCTTTACGTTTTTATTTTTTTTACCAAAATGAGAACTACTATCGTTGACCACGTTATGTCTACGACTGAAGTGGAAGAGCAGAAGTGGACCTATGAGCATTTGTATAATTTGCTGCCACCAAATAATGAGGTACAGTTACAAACAGCGGCCTCATTGGGACTCATACCGAATAGGAGTTTCTGCAGCTCGTGTGAGAGAGATCGAATTCTCTATAAAAACGGAGCCAAAGGGGATGGTTTTGCGTGGAAGTGTTCTGTCTGTAAGAAGGGTGGTTTGCCAAGGATGGGTTCCTTCTTACAGAGAAGTCATCTGACAATAAAGCAGATTTTAGTTATTTTGCTCAGTTGGAGCATGGAGATGCCGCAGATTAAAATTAAACAGGAAGCAAGTGTGAGTAACCATACAATCGTAGATTGGATGTCATTCATAAGAGAAGTCTGTGAACAGCACATGCTAGACCATCCCATCATGTTAGGTGGGAGAGACGAACATTCGACACCTAAAGAAGTGGAGGTGGATGAGTAATATTTTTTCCGACGAAAGTATAATAGGGGACGTGTGAGGAAGGGCGTTTGGCTTTTTGGCGCAGTGGAAAGAGGCTCGAATTTGTGCAATTTCGCAATAGTGGAAAATAGGGATCGAGATACCTTGTTTCCAATCATAAATTCATGGTGCCTGCCAGGAACAAGAATTATTTCTGACGGTTGGGCGGCTTACCAAGGACTTGATCGACTCGCTCAAGGAATTTATGAGCACGACACTGTCGTCCACGAAGACAACTTCGTTGATCCGTTGGACCCTTCAGTGCACACACAGACTATTGAAGGACTATGGTCACACGCCAAAAAACATATGCGAAAGTTCGGGAATCGACAAAATATGTTCGGCTTGCATCTGATGGAATTTTTATGGCGAAAAAGAGAGAAGGGTGAATGTTTTCCACGAATCATCAGATGCATCCGCGAACAGTATTCGTTTTAAAAATTAATTGTTTAATAAAGTTCTATGTTCTTAAAATAATTCTATGTTCTTCAAATAATTCTTTCTTAAAATAATTCATAACTGTTTTTCGTTTTAAAAATTAACTGTTTAATAAAATTCTATGTTCTTCAAATAATTCTATGTTATTAAAATAATTCTTTCTTAAAATAATTTATAACTGTTTTATAAAGTTCTATGTTCTTCCTTTGTTAAAAAAATAACTTATTCAAACAGTTCATTTAAATTAACAAGAAAAAGAAAAATTGAAACAGGTGCCCCTCGGTGATTCTGTTTGCGTCCTTTTTAGTTTGACAGGAGTTGTGTCCCTTGATTTCCCTGTAAACTGCAATCCTGCCTATTTTTTTATGTAAAAATAAAATTTTATTAACAAAAACGAAATAATTTAAATTTTAAACGAAACATGTCACTTTGGTATACTTTCTTTTTTTTTCTTCTTCTTCTTTTTTTACATGAGTCCAACTCCAACTCACCGTTCACACTGAAAATGTCGACTTTTAAAGGTTTTCGGGTATGCTTACAACGAATCACCCCAACCTCCCCATGTTAAGAACTGCTTTCGGAATAGACACCTATAAATTTCCCATGTTAAGAACGGCCTTCGGAATAGACACCCTGAACCTTGTCAGCATACCCGAAAATCTATAAAAGTTGACATGTCGAATGTGAACGATGAATTGGACGTAATGGAAAAAATGTACCGAACTTAAAACGGAACGAAATTTAAATTTCCGTTCCATTTTTACAACAACCATAAAACAAAGCATCCGCAAGTTTTACCATAAATAGAAACTGTTAGCTGGAGGCAAAAAAAGTATTAAATAAATAAAATAAATAATCCATATTCCGAATAATTTGGTTAGAACGACAAATAAATGTTTAAAGCAAGGGAGACAACTTAAATACAGAGTAGCTTCCCTTGGATCTTTAAGCAGCAACAACAAAAGTTTTATTTTTATGTTAATTTTATGATGATCACACCCGAAATTTCGAACTAAAAATAAGATAAATCACTTTAAAAATCAATAATTACGTTATTATTCTAAATATTAACTTTATATATGTATTTTAAAAATTTCACTGATTTTGAAAAAGTTATTACAAATTGATAAATTTATGAAATAATTGATTTTTAAAAAAGTGTAGAATTGCAAAAAGTTGTGGGCATCATCACAAATGTTCGAAAAATTACTTGAGTATGTAGCAGAAGGAGCTTAAAAATTTAAGTATAGTCAGCTTTTGAAAGTTTCTTGGACCAGTGGATATCGTCCTCTCTGCTTTCGTTTTGTACAGTTAGATCGATTGTTAAGGTGTGTGTGTGTGTGTGTGTGTGTGTGTGTGTGTCGGTGAGTATGGCCATGGGGTTGAAACTGGGTGCGTCCAAGATGGCAGTATTTGCACTCAATATGGACATTCTTTAGTCTGTCCACCGACACCGCTTCGGTTCTGACCATTCATATTCAGCTTCAAGTGTCTTTTTTGATTGCTTTTGGGTTTTTTTTTTTTTTTTTTTTTTTTTTTCATGCTAAAACTTTAAATGGTCCAAAGGGTTGAGAGGTCCGAGCATCATGTCATTTCAGACAAAAACATGTATACATCTATCCATGTCTTGAGGGGCATGCGCTGAGGTCGTTTGTGGACGAGGAAACAAAGAAGGTAACTTTGAAAAAATATGACTGAAGTCATGAGACATACGATGAGATATCTGTACACAAAAAATATATTGCAACTAGCTCTCAGTCGAATGTGCTGTAGCAACATTCAGCGGGTTTAAACTGTATACGAGCCTTTTTCAAGCCTCGCACAAAACACACATTCATATTTCAAGCTGTCATATACATACGCGCACACAAATATACGCGCCCACGTCCACACATGTACACATATTCACGTTCGCATACATACACTCACATTCACATGTATATACGCACACATATGTACTCACACACGCGCACACAAACGCACACATGGACGACGTCACTTCCGCTTTCTAAGGAAATATACATGCGCAAGACACCACCAGAAAGGAGTATAAAACAAGGAGACAAGCTGTTTCTAAGCCTTTCTTTAGGACTAGCTCTCGACTAGAGAGGTTGGGCTAACCAACCGCCTCCCCTTTGGGAGGCGCACGCTCGTGCGCGTCAACACCCCTGCGACTATGTATGGGGCACAAGCTAAAGACCGTCTGTACACAGTCTCACTCTTTCTCTCTCTATCTACTACTGTTTCCTGATAACACCTTCGCGTACCTGACTACTAACTAATGTCAACTCTCATATCCACTCTTTTGTCTACACGCTGGACTATCATTCTCAATTTTCACTACAACATTTATTTCTCTTCCCACGCGCGAACAAACGATAGTGACCCGAACTTGAGATGAAAACACATTTCCTTTTCTTGCTACGACACCAGTCCTGCAACGAACATTGGTTACATACGCGCGGACATGTTATAACTAAAACGTTCATTTCTTTCAACAGCAAATAAACGACGTTTATCTCTACCCATCAATTGAGTCTTGGTTTCCTTCAATTCCCATTCGTTTCATTATTTTCTTGTGGCGAGCTAGGGTATTATACACTGGTCCGCTACAACTGGCAAGAGAAGAATGCCAGTGTTCGGGTTACTCTATCTCAAGTATGCTGGAGAACTGATCTAACAGCAGAAATGGGAAGCATCTATTGTCAAAGATAAAAGAACATCTGGTACAGGATGTGCAAAGAAAGGAATAGAAGCTAATTCCTTTTTTACTGACTCAAACGAAAATAATTTATCTTCAGTCAACTCTATTTGAGCATTTAATTTCTTTTGTGCTTCCCACAAGGCAGTCAATGGAAGAAGTTTATGAGCACAATTGGGTATAAACCTTCTATAAAAATTCATCCGCCAAGAAATTTACATAACTGTCATAAAGTGATGGAAGGTGAGATCGTTGAATTGTGTCGAGTTTCATTGATAGTGGTTGAAAGAGTCAATCAAATAACCCTAAAATTTGTGAAAATTTTGTCCAAACGCACATTTGTCTACATTTATGCGTACATTGTTTGAAGAGCTGAGCGAGGTATTTTACATGATTTTCTTCTGTGTCACTAGCAACTAACAAATCATCAATATAGACAAATACAAAATCTAGTCCCCGGACAATTTCGTCAATAAATCTTTGAAATGTATCGTCAGCTTATAAAGGATTTTATCTTGTGTTGCATTGTGGAGGCCAAATAGCATAAAAAGGAACTCGAAATTCCCGAAGGTTGAATTATTGCTGTCTTAATAATATCCTCTATATTCATAGAAATTTGATGGTATGCTCGATTGAAATCAATCTTACTAAATATCATGCAACCATGAAGATTAGCTGAAAAATCTTAGAGGTTTAGGATTAGATATCTGTCGGGGACAGTTATAGAATTTAGTCAGCAATAATCTCCAACAGGGTAAAAATCTGTTTCACCCTTCCTTACTAAATGAAGAGATGCCTACAGACTTTTTAAAGGGTGGATTAACCCAAGTTGGAGCAGGTGGTCAAATTCAGCCTTAGCCTTCTGGAAACGATAAGGTGCAAGTTGTCTTAAGGATATCCTCTAATTTCATAGGAATTCGATAGTATGCCCGAATCAGATCAATCTTACTAAATATTGTGCAAACATAAATATTAGCTGGAAAATCTTAGAAATTCGGGATCGAATATCTGTTGCAGACAGTGATAGAATTTAGTCAGGAACGGAGATGCCTATGAACTTTTTGAAGGATGGGTTAATTCGAGTTGGAGCATGTGACCAAATTCGGTCTTAGCCTTCTTGAGACGATCAGGGATGAGAGTAAACAGGAGGTCCAGATGTGGTGAACAGTCGAATACACCACTTTAGTGAAACTAAACATAGGATTTATTAATTTTGGATAGGATGACAGAAGACTATAAAACCAGTCAACAGTAGATGTGATAAAAAATTTGGGACCATATACAGTGTTAGTTAAGGGATGTGCAGAAACACACAGGGATGTTGAATTATCTATGTCTCCGCTTGATCTAGGAAATCAGCACCTAGACTGGATAGGGTAGGTATGGAGTACTTGGTGAAGTTTGAGGTCGAGAGTCAATAAAATTTGACCATATGTGTCTATCTTCAATGAATTCACGGCAAGTTGAGAAATGTCTGATTTTTTCTGTTTATTAGAAACCAGATGTAATGACCAAATAGAGTATGAGGATCCTGTGTCTACTATGAACGAACTGTTCAACACAGAATTACATAGGGTACGTCTGCACTTATCAACACCCAACATTATGCTCAGTGAAGTTTGAGGTTTGTGTATTTTCAAGAATGCATCTACCTGCGTGAACCACAATTTTGCATTATCTGTATATGGAGGCAGTGGCGCAAAACACATCGCCATTGTCTAAACACAATGAAAATTTATACAACAAACAAACCAATACTTTCATTAAATAGACATTTTTGTAACAATTTGACGACTTTTAAGAAAATAATTTGAATAAAGTTCTAACAGCTGAGAACAAAATTGTTCTGTTCATTGTAATTACTTGGGGTTTTTTTTGGGGGGGGGGGTTTGAATAAGCCGAAATTAGGTTGACACGTGTTTGTCAGCCTAACATGTTCATTCGTTAGGGTCTCCATTTGTTACAGGACTTTTCAGGTAATGTGTTTGTTTGTCGGAGTCACCATTGTAATAAGTTTGTAGTTGTTCACTGTGTTTTTTTGCGAGCCGTTGAATTGAGTGTGTCATGTCGACTGTGGGTTATATCGTCAAGAGTATGTTTACTAGTTTTCGCAATGAACGAGTCTGTAGTGAGTTGTGTTTCTCTCTTTTTGTAGGTAGGAACTCTCGTTAGGTAAGAACTCTCATTTGCCAGCCATGATATCACTCCGCTACAAATTACTCAAATTTCTATCAAAGTCAGGCAGGGGGGGGGGATAAAACGAAGGATTTTAATTTTATGAAACGTTTTGAAAACGTTCAGAGTCAAAGTTACCAAAATAAAGCAATCGAGACACGGAGATACTTCATTTGGCCCCAAATTTTTATTGGTTTCATTTGTTATATCTTTTTAAGTTTTGATTTAAAGTCTAAATGGAATGTATGTCTTTCTAATTTTTAATTATTTACATGAAATATTTTGCTGATTTTAGAAGTTTTAAAATCGATAATCTTCTTTTGATCTGAATTTTGTACATTGATTTTTTTTTATGATGATGATCTGAATTTTTCGGATTAAATAAAACTATATTAAAATACAACTAATTATGTTATTATTCAGAATATATATAAAGAAATCTTTTAGTGAAATTTATCATTTTTTTCTCTCCTCACACCCAGAAAATGCCACGTTATTAAATTACTGATAGTAATTGAATAATAATAATTGTATAACATGTTAGAATTTGAGTCAAATTTTCGTATTGTGTGACAAAATAAACTTGTTAATATTATTTTGTAATACTAATCAAAAACGATGATACAACTTTTCACAAAGAGTTATTTCCCTTTGACCATGTTTTATGGTTTATTTATTTCCGCTTTCTCGGTTTTTATTTTATTTTGTAAGATTTCCATTGAAATATTAAAATAATGAAATAAATGAAAAATTAATAGTAATTGAATTTTTAATTTGTATTTGATAAATTCTCAGAAATTGCATTTCAACAAGATATATTTATTAACATCATGTTTGTCAATTTCAATTTTAGGTTCCTTCAAAGCGCACCAGCGCACACCACGGTGCAAGTCTATAAATGGTCCACAAGTAATCTTTTTTACTATAAAAATCTGAAAAAAAATCTTTATAATGTACGCATTTGTCACTGCATGAAAATGTCATATTCCAAAAATCATGTAAATCGATCATGTAGTTTTTTTTTTTTTTCACCACAGATTTACTCTCTCCTCCTGCTTACCTGTAATTTTAAGTTAATATCATAACTTTTGTACCATTTAAAAGAAGAAGCCTAAAATAAACTGATATATTTAATTTTCAGCGTAGGAAAATAATGAATATGCAAGACTAAAATCAAGTATGTTTTTTTTTTTAATTTATTATTATTATTATTATTATTATTATTATTATTATTATTATTATTATTGGCTCACAAAGAGCTTTTACACAGGTCATCAAAGACCTCTCCTTGAAAATAACCTGTGGTGTTTCCTGGAAGCTGAGTGATAACAAGTCTCCCCAGATTTCCAGTACTCTCCACCTCTTTCGATAATATTTACAAATGAATTTGCATTCTTGCGACAGCTGCTTACCATTGTTTTCTCGCTGGCAGTAGCCATTGGTCTCCACTGGAATTTGAGTGGTAATAAGCCTCCCCAAGGTCCCAGTTCTCTTCGCACTTTTCTAGTGGAGGTCTGGTCAGTGCTCTCTGCTCGGTCTTTCCATCCTCTTTGACCCTTCTCGACTATTTGGTATCACTATTTTGGGGGAGGGGCAATTGGAGGGGATTAGGGAGGTGATAGCGAACTTATAGATATGCAGCTTTAATGTTCTTCGTTCCATGTAACGCTTCTTTGTGTTTTGTCTCTGAAACAGTTTGTCTGGCTGCTCATGTGGCTTGTGTGTATTAGTCTCCGCATTCAAAGCTTTTCCTTAATATTTCAGCTGTTTTCATTATTGTAATTCATTGTATCTTTCCAGCCATTCCTCTGATACCAATTTCTGCCATTCTTTTTTCAAAATTGTTCCTAGTGCTCCTACTATTATAGGTATTATCCTGATTTTTTTCATCATCTATATCCCTTTCAGCTCTCTGGTTAGCTCTATGTATTTGCTCCATTTTTCCTTTTCCTTGATATTTTATCCTGTGTTCAGCTGGAGAGCAAAGTCTACGATTTGACAGGACTTTTCTTTCTTGCTAATCATTACAATATCCGGGCTTCTTGCTTGGATGGGGTTATCTGTTTGTATGTCCATGTCCCATAGGATTTTGTGATTCTCGTTTTCAAGTACTGTTGGCCGTTTATACTTGTACCATTTTTCTGTGCATTCAAGATGCAGTTGTTTGCATTCCCACTGTATTGCCCTCATCACTTGGTCATGCCTGTTCTTGTACTCATTTTGGGCCAGTTTTCTGCATTCGCTTACTATATGGTTTATCATTTCGTCTTTATCCACAGAGTCTGCATTTGTTGTTTTCTTGTGTTTTGTTGATATTTGCTTTGATGTGGTTGGTTCTTATTGAGTTGTTTTGTGCTGCAGTTATTAGGGATTCACTTTCTTGGTTTACATGTCCATTTCGCATCCATGTCCAAGTGTTTTCGTTAGTCTCATCTTTTATCCTTCTTATGAATCTTCCATGTAGTTTTTGTTCTTCCCATTTTTCTTTTCTCATCTTATCCTTTCTCTCTGTTTTGTTGATTTTTTCAGTGTCTCTGGCTGCCATAATTATCTTTTCAGTGTTCTGCATTATGTATTTTTCTAATTCTTTTTTTTTTTTGTGTGTCATTCACACAGTCTTCTATACAAGTCAGTCCTCTCCCGCCGTTTTTCCTTTTCACATAGAGTCGGTCAACATCGTCCTTTAGTGTAGTGCACTGTGCATGGTCATGAGTTTTCTCGTCTTCTGATCGAGCTGTCTCAGTTCTTCTTTAGTCTACCCAATAAACGGTCCAGAGTATCTTACTAGTGATACTGCCCATATATTTATACCTTTTATTAGATTTCTGCTGTATAATTTAGTTTCGAGTGTTAATGTAGACATTGGTTACCTCCCTTGCTTCAGTTACATGGTTACCTCCCTTGCTTGTGGTGATATAAATAGGAGTCGGCCATCTTGGTTTAGTCAGTTCGTTCGTACAGTTTAGACAGACTAGAAGTGTCTCAACAAATGGTAGCAGAGATATCCCTCTGTGTGCAACAAAACGAAAAAAAAAAAAAATAAATAAAATAAAATTTTTTTTTTTTTTGTACAGCTTGTCTGTAGCACTAGACAGATCGGATATCGGATATGGCAACTTCGAACAAGCAACCTCCATTGTTGGAGGGGGAGGATGTTTACGAGAACTGGAAACAAGACGTTGAAATGTGGTCGTTGTTCACGGATCTTCCTGAGGAAAAAAAAGGGCCAGCAGTGTTTTTGACGCTACCACCGAATATTAGAGAATGTGTCCGTGAATTGCCAACAAGTGACATCGGCGGACGAGATGGCTTGAAGATCTTAATAAAGAAACTGGATGACATATATTTAAAGGATGAACACACGCGCGCTTACATGACTTTTAAGGAATTTTACACTTATAAAAGATCGTCAGGTACCAGTATAAATGACTTTCTTGTTCGTTATGAGTTTTTGTACCAAAGATTAAAAAAATTCTACATTATTCTACCGGAAGGAGTGCAAGCTTTTCTTGTTTTGAACGCGGTTAACATATCGGAAGAGAACGAAAAATTAGCGCGGACAACGTGTTCTGTTTTGACGTATCAAAACATGAAGGAATCGATAAAGAAAGTATTTGGTGACATTTATCGTGATGAAAATGTACCGGCAGTGAAATCAGAGCCCGAAATCATCAACTATAATTATTCTAAACCGGGTAACAACAAAAGGCGTTTTCGTCAAGGACAATCTAATCCATGTGACCGAAGTGGAAACGTGTTGTTGTGTTACAAATGTCAGTCTCCGAACCATCTAATTAGAGAGTGTCCTAGAAATACGCCCAGGTTTACGGAAGCGACAGAACAAATACACATTACGTTGTTCATTCAAGAAAATATTTATTTGAACAGTACAAATGAAAAAATCTCAAATCTTGTAAAGGAAACATTTGGAATGGCAGTCTTGGATTCTGCTTGTACTCGCACACTGGCTGGCGAAGTGTGGCTTGATGTTTATTTAGATACTTTAAATGAAAGTGACCTGCAACTAGTGAAGTATACGAACTCAGACCGGAGTTTTTGTTTTGGTGATGGAGTGGCTGTCACAGCAATTAAAGTTGCTAAATTTCCGGTTACACTCGGAGGTATAAGAGTTTATATCGAAGCAGATATTGTGAAAAACGACTTGCCTCTTCTATTAAGTCACAAATCAATGAAGACAGCAGGAATAGTGCTAGATTTCCGGAAAGATATGTGCTGGATTTTTGATAAATGTATTGAACTAAAGACCACAACTTCAGGGCACTATTGTCTCCCCTTAACAAATAAGTTGTTGGATCATAGTGGTACTAAGAACATTGTATTACATGTTCAGAATTTTGGTCAGTGTTCTTTCACAGAAAAAAAAAAAAAAGCAGAAAAACTTCATCGACAGTTTGCTCATGCCTCGAAGGAAAAACTTGTTTCCTTGGTTAAAAAAAGTGGCAAATTCAATGACAAGGAATTTATAAAGGCGATTGAGGAGGTTTGTGAAAACTGTCAAATTTGCCTTAGATTTAAAAAAGCTCCACTGCGACTGGTTGTGGGATTGCCTCTTGGCAATAGATTTAATCACACAGTTTGCATGGATTTGAAAGAGTTCATCCACAATGAGGTGTGGATACTACATCTCATTGATGCCGCTACCAGGTATTCAGCGGCAACATTGATCAAAACAAAGAAGAAGGAGGAGATCATCAAAAACATCTTTATGATGTGGATTACCTATTTCGGATCTCCTGTTCGTTTTCTGAGTGATAATGGGGGTGAATTCAACAACGAACACTATAGACAGATGAATGAAAAACTCAACATAGAGACCTGTACTACTGCCGCAGAAAGTCCATTCAGCAACGGTACTGTAGAACGTCATAATTTGATAGTTGCTGAGGCAATGAAAAAAACAATTGACGATGAGAAGTGTGAACCTGAAATTGCCTTGGCATGGGCTATTTGTGCAAAAAATGCCCTCCTCAATTACTCTGGACACAGTCCAAATGAACTTGTATTCGGTTTCAATGTAAATACACCCTCAATTCTGACAGACCAGTTACCTGCTATGGAGTCCTCTACTACAAGTGACATGGTGAGAAAAAATTTAAATGCTCTCCATAGTGCAAGGAGAAACTTTTTGGAAGCTGAGTCCAGTGAGAGAATTAGGAGAGCTCTCAGGTCTAATGTCAGAACTTATGCTGATGAAGATTATGCTACCGGAGACCAAATCTATTATCGGAGGCAGGGTTTTAAAGGATGGCGTGGTCCAGCAAAAGTGTTAGGCAGAGAAGGCCAGTTTGTCTTAATCAGACATGGCGGAGCATTTTATAGGATGCATCCGTGCCAATTGATGAAAGTGAATAAAAACAACGAAAAAAGAACAAAAAAAGCTGAAATGCTGGGAAACACTACAGAAGGGAAGAATGAATACCTTTCAGTTGAGGAGGAGGAGTTGCAGAATCAAGTGGTAGAAAGTGAAGATATAGACAGAGAAGAAGTTGTTGATAGTTCTACCAGTTTAAGAGATAAGACTGAAAAACCTGGCCGAAATAAGACCATAACTTATAAAAAGTGGGGAGTGGAAGAAAGGAAAGGTTATGTCAGTACAGCCTAAATCAACTGGCAAATATAGTCATTGGATCAATATAGAACCTGAGGATGAAAACGAGGATCAAGTTTGTATCAACTGGAATCATATTGATCATTGGAGAGAAGTGCCCCAATATACTGAACAGGAAAATGTAGTCCTGCTCACCGCTGAACAAGAGCAGTCGAAAGCTGTAATGGATGCCAAGCATAAAGAAATAAAAAACATGAACACCTATGAAGTATTTGAATGTGTGCCATACACAGGTCAAAAAACAATATCCACAAGATGGGTGATTACTGAAAAATTCAAGGATAATCAGAAAACAATGAAAGCTCGCCTTGTAGCACGAGGCTATGAAGAAAATAGTAATCTGAAAACGGACTCCCCAACATGTAGCCGTGAAGCTATGCGAATGGTCATGCTAACCGCATCAATAAAGAATTGGATGCTGCAGACCATAGATTTTACCTCAGCCTTTTTGCAAGGTGGTATTTTAGAGAGAGATGTGTACCTGAGGCCACCATCTGATGTTTGTCCTAAATATCAAGTGTGGAAATTAAAAAGATGCATCTATGGATTGAATGATGCTCCACGGGCATGGTACAAGAGAGTTACTCAGGCTTTGATTGAATTAAAAGGAGTAGCAAGTGCTTATGATAATGCATTGTTTTTGTGGCATGATATTAAAGGAAATTTGATTGGAATTCTTGCTATGCACGTGGATGATTTTGTTTTCTGTGGAAACACAGAGTTTGAAAGGGATGTGATTGCAACATTGAAAGAAAAATTTAAGGTGGGATCTCATGAAAGTGGAACATTCAAATATGTTGGACTGAATGTTAATCAACAGGAAAATGGGATCACTGTAGAACAAGATCTATATGTATCTTCCATATCTCCAATAGAAATAAGCAAAGGGAGGATACTGAGGAAAAATGATGAACTGAATGAAGAAGAAAAGCATGAGTTGAAGAGACTTGCAGGTCAGATGATGTGGGTTTCAACTCAAACACGCCCTGATATAGCTTTTGATGTGTGTAAAATGAGCAACACTGGAAAGCATCCCAAAGTAAAAGCCTTATTTGAGGCGAATAAAGCCTTATCAAAATTGAAATCCAAGAAGGGTTCTATAACATTTCCAAAATTGGGAAAGCCCTCAGATTTACTCATTTTGTGTTATACTGATGCCTCTTATGCCAGTCTGGAAGATGGATCTTCACAGGGTGGTTTTGTTGTCTTTATTGGAGGAAGTACTGACAAAATGGCCCCCATGTGTTGGGCGTCAAAGAAATTGGACAGAGTGACAAAAAGCCCATTGGCCTCAGAGACTCTTGCTCTGAATGAGGGAGCTGATGCTGGTGTTTTGACTGCGGTTATGATACAAGAGGTATTTCAGTTATCTAAATTGCCAGACGTTCTCTGCAAGACAGATAATGCATCACTTGTGGAGACATTGAATTCCAACAATCTGGTAAGCGATCGACGATTGAGAATAGATGTAGCAAGGCTGAAGGAAATGAAGAGTAGAGGAGAGATACAGATAGAATGGATCAAGGGTTGTGATCAGGTCTCTGATTGTTTGACCAAGGCAGGAGCTTCGTCTGAGCTTCTAAGGGACTTGTTAAATCAGAAATAAATTATTCACTTGAGGACAGCAGCAATGTTAATGTAGACATTGGTTACCTCCCTTGCTTCAGTTACATGGTTACCTCCCTTGCTTGTGGTGATATAAATAGGAGTCGGCCATCTTGGTTTAGTCAGTTCGTTCATACAGTTTAGACAGACTAGAAGTGTCTCAACATCGAGGAGTTTTCTTGTTCTCCTGGGGTATTTCTGTCGAATTCTCTCTTTCATTTCTGTTGTTTTGATGGCATCTGCTTCTAGAACTCCCAAGTATTTATAGGTGTCTTGTTCACCTTGTGCTCTTATCTCCATTTGGTTGGGTAGTTCTATGCCTCCTGTCGTCTCCATTTTTCTCTTTACTATAATTAGTAGTGCATACTTTTCCATACCAAATTCAATTTGGATATCACGGCTGAAGATTCTGGTAGTATTTATTAGTGTCTCTAGTTCCTTTCAGTCCTTGCAAAAAGTTTCAAATCGTCCGTGTACATCAGGTGGTTCAATTTTTTTTTTTTTTTACACAGGCATCGCCACATTATCAAGGTCAAGAGGCCACTCGAGGATAAGGGTTAAAGCGTGTACAGTAGAAATTGGACAATATAGTAATCAATTCGGTAAATTTGTTAACTTATATCGAACGGCTCATCAAGGACCTATTTACGTTAGACTTGAAGACAACCATATTGTAGTCAGCCGGAAAGCAGGAAAACGGAAGACAATTCCACAGGCATGCAGTTCTAAGAAAGAAGCTTTGTTCATGGAATCTACATTTAGGTTTAGGCACAGATAAAGAGTGGGGGAAATTAGTGATAGTGTTTTCAGCTAGACGAGTGTTTCTTCTGAAAGGTTGGCGAGGAGAGACTATAGACTGAAGCTCAGTCGAATACTTTCCATGAAAATAACGATACATCAGAGACAAACTTGTAACATCTCTTCTGTGAGATAGAGGTTGCAGGGAAGAGAAAAGGACATCTCCTATGAGGCTATTTTTAACTCTATCAAGGCAGGACAAGTCCTTTCTAGCAGCTCCTGTCCAGATGTGGCAACAGTATTCCATCCTTGGACGTACCTGGCTTTTATATAGATAGAGAATTGCATCAGCAGTGAGATATCTACTGGATCGATAGAAGGATCCCACCATTTTTCCAGTGGCTTTGGCAACAGATTTGATGTACGTGTTCCATTTAAGATCAGGAGTAACGGTCAAGCCCAGAAGCTTGCCAAAACTTGAAACCTCCTCAAGACGAGAGCCATTCATTTCAATTGATGCCAGATGTGGATCAGAGTGTTGATGATGTAAAGAGAGAAGCTTGGTTTTAGATGCATTAAAAGTAACCAACCATTCCTTTCCCCATTGTACCACATGCTCAAGATCAGAGGAGAGAGAATCGGAGAGAACTTGGTCGTTTACTGTCTTAGATGTGCTACCATAAATGGTAGTATCATCAGCATAAATTTCTACAAATGATGTAAGGATGTGATTTGGGAGATCATTAATGTAATTTTTCCTCTGTATTAGAGAATTTGTATCCGACTTGCACTTTTTCAGTATATTGTTCAGGAGCATCATGGCTATGATGAACGATAATGATGATAGTGAATCTCCCTGGAAGATGCCTCTTTATATGTTAATTTCTTTTATGTGTGCCAGTCTCCATGTTCTCATTGCATTTTCAATCACGTTGATGATTCTGCTTGGTATTTTTTAAGCATTCTACTATCCATGCTTGGAGGATCCTGTCATATGCTTTTTTAAAGTTGATCCATGCCATGGCTTAATTCTTTATCCTCCTTTTTACCTCCTTCATATTCAAACTTAACAAAACAATAGCAAAAAAGATTTCATTCCCATTATTCATTTTTAGCATGTATAACTATCTGTCAAATTTACACACAATTTACATATAAAATAATGTCATTAATTTTGTGTAAAAATGTTGTAATTTTGTACAAACAAATGGTGATACATAATGAACATTCTGTTAGCATATATGTGTATGTATATATAAAACGATGCACCTCCATCTCCATATCTATGCACACGCACATAGACATTACGTGTGCAGAAAATATAGCATGTTATGGACAAACAGAGAAAAGCGAATGTTATTGTAATATATATTTGTCTCCTTTTTTTCGTGGCTATATTAACAAGATTGCTTAACCTGTTTTACAGCATATCATCTGGGGAGTCATTTATAAACCAGTTGTAAAGTATGTGCTTTTTAAGATGTAAGAGTGGGGAGTGTTCATACCTCTCCTAACAGTATTAGTGTCAAATTGAAAATAGATTTAACTGGATTTTAGCTCTGCTTGTCGATTTTCGTCATTTTGTTGGAATTTTATTCCTATTTAATCTTTCTTCCTCTATTTTTCCTCTTGTTCTTCATCTTTCTTACTCTTTTTATCTATTTCTGATGTAATGATGATGATTGTTGTATCACGTGACTGAATTGTACTCGCTGATTGGTTTGAGAAGTTGCCGCTTATTTTTGGAAGGTTTTCATTATTTTGTCAGTTGAAATTTGGCATCCACTGGTGCAAACTTTGTCTCCATCAAAAAAGACGTAAAAATTAGAAACAGTCTTAATTGGACTTTAAAACAGTTGGAAATCAAGAAATTTTGGAAATAAGCTAAGCAAGTGATGGTTATGTTTTATCCTGATGTCGTGGCTAGACTTTGAAAAGTCAAAGAAGAAAGCATGTAAGTAAAGACATAAAGATCAGTACATTCGTGCATCTGATGTTAAAAGACAGAATATTTCTTCTAGGAATGAAGAAGTTTAATGGCATACATGAGGTCGGAATGCTGAGGGGCTAAATTTAGCCAGATTGCAAATGGAAAGTCAACATTCAATGTGCACGATAAGAAAAGAAATTCTGCTGACCGAGGTGGTGGAACTCAGCTACTGAAGAGACGAAATTACGAGAATTACTAAATGAACTTGATTGAACATTCAAGGTTTTATTTTCGTCATTTACAAGGAACTAACATGGATTTATTTACCCAAAGCCAAAAAAAGATATTGTAACAACTAAGGGGAAGTAACTTATGTTGACTAATATTCGTCTTCATGTTAAAAGATAAAATGGTAGTCCATTGTAAAAGGCGCTGCAGTAAGTAACTTCTCTTTATCTATTTCTCCTTTCCATCTTCTATTCCTCACTCTTTCTAATGTTTTTTTATAGTTACTTAAGGCTGTTAGATCTTATAAAGGGGCAAATTTAGCAGTTGCAGATGCAAGTGAATACTTTACATCTTCTTATTTTTTAACCTCTTTGTTTTACCTTTTTTTTTCCAATAAATTATTTTATCTTCCAGACGGTTGTTTCTTGCTTCTTTTTTATTTTTATTGTTGCATTTTGTTTAGTACCTTGGTAACTATGATTAGCGGGATAACTGTCGGTGAACATGGCCAATTTTTCTGCATAATTTGTCATTTGACTCTGTTATTTTATAAGTGAGAAAATTTAACTTCAAAATAAATTTGTCAATTCTGGATGAATTTCTCATTAAGTAAAAAATTTCAAATACAATTTTTATTTTATTAACTTTTTTGTTTACATATTTCTTATTTCTTTGGAATAGAATTTGGAAATTTAATCTATATCTTCATCTCATATGTATATACGAAGATGTCGGAAAATACTGAACCTTACACAGACATCTGTGAGATAAACAAAAAGATATGCCTTTAAATTTTGCCATTTTTTTATGTTTAACTATCAATTTTGTAGGTCATAATATTTTCTGTTATTTATTTTTTTTTTTTTTCAGTATTTTTCTTTCTTTTCTGTCTAGGTAAAAAAATAAATGACTAAAATATCTGGATTAGTTCTTACATTCAGAAGGTTCAATACTTTTCCGAAAATAAAAATGTTTTTTTCAAAAGATCTGGACTGGGTTGTGAAAATAGAGAGATAATAAAGCACTAACCAAGCTATATCACAAAGCACCCCATAACTGCAAACATTAGGGCCGAAAGGTTACAACAAGTTTACAAGAAAGTTACTATTCTGAGTTTTCTGATTGGTCAACAGTTGACTAATTTCAGTTTGGCACAACGACTCTACACATACAGAAAGTAATACGTTGACTGTTACATGTTCTTGCAATTTTTGTAACACATTATAACAGCTTACAATTCCTCCTATTATTGTTATCATGTGAAAGATGAAAATTTCTCTATTGAAGAGAAAATTATGTAATATTGTTACATAATAAAGTTTTAAACTAATCTCAAAGAGATTAATGCTACATGCATATACAGCTTTTGACCTATTATCTCCCCTACTGTGTTTCTTATTGCGACTGTTTTCTGTGATAATGGTCAGACAATAAATATGTCATTATGTCTTGCTCCATTGTTATCTTCAATACATAACAAAATATAGTGGCAGTTGGTTACCAAAACACGTTTCTGACATTTTGAAGCAATTGCAGGTTTTCACCAGCTGTTTGATTTTCATTCTCTTTTTGTCCAGGACTGATGATGTGCTATCGTATTGTTAATGTCAGTGATTTTCCTGACTGACTACATGCTATTTCCCTATTCCTTTTTCCTCACTTGTATTTCATCAACAGATAATATTCTGTTCATTTTCTTTTTTATTGAATTCCCTGTCATATCAGAACATGGTTTGTGCATCATGTCTATGAAGTTCAACAAATACGAGTATAAACATACCCAAGGAAAAATGATCAACCAAGAGAAGTCATAAAGTAGATCACTATATCAGGTAGTGAAACTAAACAAAAACAACTAGTTACACTGAACAGATGAAATTCGGCCCAGCAGGACAACTGTGGCAGTCTGATTGAAAAAGTACAACTACCACAAAAATGAATTTATAAACAGAAAATTGAACATAGACTCCTCCTCCTCCTCCTCACCATGATCATCCTCATCGATTTACCTGTTTTACATCGTGGCATGCTTTTGATGGCTTTGAGGAATTGATTTCAAAACTAACCTATACCTGGCTAGGTCTTTATTTATCCCTTTTTTTCTTCAATATATCCTTATCACTTTCTCCCACGTTTTTCTTATCTATTACCCTGTGAACTGATTCTACTACATTAACTGTTCCACATTTCTAACTCAAACACTCCCGTTCATTCTTCTAACTAACTGAGTCTCCTGTTTTTCAGGCATCTCTCGATACTCTACAGATTTAATCTTCCAAAGTCATCAGATTTAAGGCTCACGTTACACACCCATATTATTCTCACATCATTCCTATCCATGCAATACATATCCTCTACTCTCACTGGCCAAATTTCATTTTCATACATACCTTGTGCACACATGCCTGAAAAATCCTTCATTTGATTGAAAGACGTAATGCTCTGCTGGTTAGTAATAACAGTTCTTTGAACTAATGCCATTCATTCTCCACTCTTGTTATCACACCAAGTTTGGCAAGGTCTGATATGAAGGGCTTGTATGAAAATTAAATCCTATGGTATTTCTGGATGAATACTCAACATATTCAGATCCTTCTTAGACAAGAAAAAGATTCAGGTTTTTTTCAATAGACGCACGTCTAAACAACATGACAACATGATGTTAATGCAGGTGTGCTTCAGGGGTCGATCATTGGATCTTTATTATTCCTGATATTCATAAACAACCTCCATGATAAAATTGTTTCTAAAATGAATATATTTGCTAATAACACCACATTCTATAATAGACATGAGGGAAAGACAAATGTAAACATATCCAAACCAATGACAGAAATGATAGAAAACGGCCTTTGATCTACAGTGGAATGGGTTCCTAAATTGATGGTAACATTTAATGCTACTAACACTAAGCTTCTTTCATTTAATAATTACAAAAATCCTTCTTAACCTCCAATTATCATCACTAATAACACTTTATCTGAGAATTCATCGTTCAAACTCTTTGGCACAACATTCAAAGAAAACATAAATTGGAATAAATATGTAGAGGACATTGCCACAGTTGGAAAGAAAGTGGGCTCCCTTTACCAAATTAGATCTGAGAGTATTATATATCTCTAGAAAGCCACCATTCACTTATGCATGGGATATTGTTGCCACATTTGGGCTAGTGCATGTACTAGTAATAATTTATCACTGTTAGACAAGGTCCAAAAAAGAGTCTTCAATCTAATAAGCCCTGCACTACCAATCAAACCCCAGCCTTTGTCTCATCGCTGCAATGTTGCATTCCTGCCTATTTTACAAGTACTTTAATGGAATGTGCACTAGTAAACTTATTGTACTTGTGCCTTTACAACGTACATACCTCCAATTAACCCACAAAATTCCACTTCTTCATTGTTAAGGTCCCTAGATGTCAGAAAGCCTTCTACACTAATAGGTTCTTGTCCCAGACTGCTAGATTTTGGAATTTCCTCCCTGTTTCTTGCCTCCCTGATTGCACTAACATACAGAAGTTTAAATGTAATGTAAACAGAGATCTTGCTGCTCAACTCCACATATAGTCCTCTGTAGACATGATCCTAAATAGTAACCCCTTACATCCACGTGGCAAATTGCTTTGCTTGAAGTGAAAAAGAGTAAAAAAAAAAATAATTAAAAGAAAAAAAACACACAGTATTACAGGTGTTTTTGGTTATTCAGTAGGTTCTAAAAAATGTTTAAAAAATTAAAACATTTTTGTTAATAAAAAATACTTACTAATATCATCGATAATTAAATTATAAAAAAGTTAAATATAAGACATGTTTTTTTAAACTTTTTACAAATTTTAGAATCAATTTTATGTTGTTTTTTAATGGTGGGTTTCTGTCCATTAAGTTTTGGTTCAATACCCAACATTGGCAAGCTTTACAAGAGATGAGCAAAAATCTTTGAACATTTACAAGAGATGAGCAAAAATCTTTGAACATTTTGAAATTTCTAGTCTCTATTTCATTGCAGGGCAGATTTAGATACAAAAAATCCAACTTCCAAAAACGGATTGAGACAAAAATTTAAATTACTTCAGTTTATAATTATTTATTTATTCGCCTTCACTGACAAAGGACAGAAAAGATGAAGATGGGGTGTACTATTAGAACAGGTTTCAATGAGTAGGCATAGAGATTTAATCATGCGTTCAAAAATAAATTACAATTAGAAACTTTTTATATTAGCTAGACGTTCAGATTTTGTCTGCTTAGCACTAACCACTGTAACATCAGCAGAAAAACAAGACTCAACAAAATGGTCTTCTTTTTACAAATGTTTGAGCATCAATGATGTATTTCATCTAAAGAAAAAACAACATATTTCTAGAGAGATTGAACACTTTCTGTTGTGGACACTCTTACTGCTTTGCCATAAAAAGTATTAGTACAGTTTCCCAAGGAGTGATAGTGTATATTTTTAATATTTTTACACGTATGTGTGGCATGTTCTCTGGCTTTGGTGGAAGTTATCTTTGCAGAATCTTAGTGCATAGCCAGAACCACACCAACATTTAATATGAACTGGGGTAAAAAAAAATCTTTGCGTGTAGCCATAAACCACACTAACATTTAATATGAATTAGGGTAAAAGTTATCATTTTTAGCAAAGGAAGAAAATGAACGGAAATATATATATAAACAGGCATGCATAATAAAATGAAATATTGGAATAATAGAAGGATCGCCAGTTAACAAGTGCTACCTAAAGCATAAACAAAGGTTGGCAAAAGAGAAATTGGAGAAATACGTAATTTTATAATAAAACATTATTATTCCAGAAAACTGATAAATTTTTTTATTTTTTTACTCATGTAAAACATGTGCTTAAGTTAAGTGCATAGTAGTTACAAAGCAAATTGTTCATTGTGTGAATATGTACATATTTGAGTATCTGACAGCATGGCATTGTGTACACGTGTTTGTTAGCTTTGTTCTTGTAGTGTGTGCATATGTGTGCGAGATGAATTTGGTATGTGGATCAGCGGGTCCTTTCGCCTTGCTATCCATGCCAGGGTGAAGTATGTAGCAGAAACAAATAGAACTCTTTTTCTTGTGCGTCAGTGCCTCCCCTGACTGTGCGATATGGCACATACTGACCAATCAGAAGCATAGCGCAAGGGCCTTCCTTACCCCCTAAGGAACTCTAACTGCTTCCATTCCAGACGAGAAAAACTCCCTCTCTTTTCCAGCCAGACGCCAAAGAGAGTGGACATGTTTCCTCACTCTCCTTCTCTGCCTACACCGGTATCAACGATTCCCACTTGGGAATAACTACCGGGCAAAGGCAGACAAGTTTTATCCGAGTTATATCTTTTGAGCATTTTACCCTGACTCGCTTCAATAAACCTTTTCCTTGTTAAGTTTTATGAAGTTGTTTGTTCGTTTATTCAGTAGCTTGTGTCGAATTATTTATTTTATTAGGGAGTGCCAAAAAAGCACTAACTCAACTTCCTAAAAGTGTTTAGTAGACCTTTGAGTTTCCTTTCATTTAGTTGATTGATGGAATCTGGCTCAAACTGATTTTAGTGACCTGGTCTTACAGGAGTTTCCAATTTTTACTGGCTTATTATTTTCGCATGCAGATGTTTTGGGTGTGCAAATATTTCCATTGGCTGGAAATACTTTTGAGTTCACACGTCCATGTTAAAATTACTAGCTTTGGGAAATGAGGAGGAAAGCGAATTCCAACAAAGCATAAAAGGAAAGAATATAAGCAATCATAGACAGTTACATTTTAGTTTCTGCAGGAATCACTTTGCAGTTCAATCACTGCATATGTTATGTCTTTATTAAGTTATATAGCATAAAATTAGAATTGTATTTACAGTTTAACTGTAAAAGATTTGCATGATTTATTTCCAATCAGAGATACCAAAGTTGAGCATGAGAGAAATCAAATTGAAGAGTCAAAGTTAGTCACATTGAGAAGTTCTCTCCTTTATGAGGTCAGAAACCTGTTACAATACCATTACTTATGTTTTTATTTAAGAATAAAAGGTGTATCTACTTTGCATTTAAAAACGTGATCATCATAACTGTATGATGGTAAGATACCAGGGTTAATAATATTTAGATCAGGGGTTTGAATCGTACAACTAGTAATATGGTTATGTAATTCCATACTGATGAGTGTAGGAACATGAAACATATATATGTATGTCTACAGGTATTAAAATATTTATTTAATTAATAATATATATATATATATATATATATATATATATATATATATATATATATATATATATATATATATATATATATATTATTATTATTATTATTATTATTATTATTATTATTGATGAAATCAAAGGGATGTAGTGTTTACCTGGTATACGCAATGGTAAACTTCAAACTAATATAAATAACAGTATTTATATATAGAAAATGTAATCCCAACCGAATTAAAAAAGTTCAATATGCAATAGAGACTAAAGCTTATTATAAGAGAAAGAAAATTTAAACTGTAAGTTGAACTTTACAATCAAATTTATTGTTCGACTGAATACTCCAAAAAACAATTTACAAAGTCCTTATTTCGCAGAGTTTCAAAGAATGCTATTCTTGCTATTCTTCTCGTCAGAGGACATAAAGAAACCAGCAAATTATATTTGTAGCAATGCTAGAATTTGCTAGTTAAGGCATTAAGTGAAACCACAATTTATTGTAGTTATAAATTGCCAAATAAAAAAAGAAGTGAAAAAATGTTGGATATGTAAAAAAAAATTATATATATATAAAAACAAACGACGCATAATATTTCAGCTTCCATGAAAATCCTCTCAAGAAATGCAAAATCATTCTTTGGGGAGAATGGAGTCAAAATAAGTCCAGTCGGACAATAAATTTGGATTTTAAAGTTCAACTTACATTTTTAATTTTCTTTCTCATATATATATATATATTCAGAGTGGAATGATAAAAGTGTTACCCTAAAGAAAACAACACTACAGCTTTATTTTAAAACTTTTATTGAAAAAAATCAATTCAAGTAACTTGATTATGAAGTAGAGCTGACATCTAGTCAATGTAGCCGCCTTCAGCCTCAATCATAGCCTCAAATGCTAGTGAAAGTTCAGCAAATACTTGCATTAGATGCCAGTGATCAGACTGGCTTTGGTGTTGTGGGAGGTCATGTTGGTGATGTTCTCAACGTATGTCCAAACAAAGTATTATAGCGAGTTCAGGTCAGAGGGCATTGAGAGAAGTGTACAAAGTTGTAGCACTCCTTCTGAAGCCAAGGCTGGGTCTCTTTGGACCTGTGGGCCGGTGCTGAATCCTGCTGGCACACCCAGGGTCTGTCAGCGATCACCTGATTCCATCAGTAGATCACAACACTCTTCAGCATATACAGGTACAACGTCTCTTCTGTGGGAGAGAGGTTGCAGGGAAGAGAAAAGGGCATCCCCCACTAAACCACAAAGTCTATTTTGTACTCTGTCAAGGCAGGATAGGCTTTTTTTAGCAGCTCTTGCCCATATGTGGCAGCAGTACTCCATCCTTGGATGTACTTGGCTTTTATACAGATAGAGAATTGCATCAGTAGTTAGATATCTTCTGGAGCGGTAGAAGGATCCCACCATTTTCCCAGCATCCTCAGCCACAGATTTGATGTACGTGTTCCATTCCAGATCAGGAGTAAAGGTCAAGCCCAGAAGCTTGTCAAAACATAGAGCCTCCCCAAGACGAGAGCCATCCATTTCAATTGATGCCAGATGGAGATCAGAGCATTGATGATGTAAAGATAGAAGCTTGTTTTTGATGCATTAAAAGTGACCAGCCACCTCTTCCCCCATTGTACCACGCGCTCAAGATCAGAGGAGAGAGAATCAGAGAGAACTTTGTCATTTACGGCCTTTGATGTGTTGCTATAGATGGTCGTGTCATCAGCATAGATGTCAACGAATGATTTAAGTATGTGTTTTGGGATATCATTGATGTAGATCAGGAAGAGAGTTGGGCCCAGGATGGACCCCTGAGGAACTCCAGCATTAATACTGTGGGCCTCTGATTTCTGCCCATCAACCACTACTCTTATGAGCCTATCAGAGAGAAATGATTTAATGATTGAGAAAACATTTCCAGTAATACCGTAGCTGGAAATCTTGTGAAGTAGGCCCTTATGCCATACCTTATCGAAGGCCTTCGATATGTCAAGAGCAATTGCCCTGGAAAGGAAACCTTTGTCAAGAGATTCACTAATCCTATGTGATATAACCGTTAGCACATCTGTTGTAGATCTTGCAGGGCGAAAACCATATTGCATGTCACTAAGAAGGTTGTTTCTGTTGAGGTGGTTGACTACTTCTTTATTTAATATGGATTCCAACAACTTACTCATGACATACAGGATACTTATTGCTCTGTACTGAGAGGGAGATGACTTTTCACCTGAATTCTTAAATACAGGGCATACTGATGAGGTTTTCCATGGTCTTGGAAAGCACTTCTCCTTAAGGCAACGCTTAAACAGTTTTGTAAGTATGGGGGCAAGTTCTGGTTGGAGCTTTTTCAGCACTATAACTGGAATGCCGTCAGGGCCAGTTGCTTTACTAGAATCAAGGTTCTTGATTAGCTTGGCGACCTCACGCACAGATATTTGTATGTTGCATAGCGTGTTGTCTGTTATAGGATGAAATACAGGGAGTTGATGGTCATTGTCGCATAGGGTAGAATTAGCTGCAAAGTTCTTGGCAAATAGTCTGGCCTTGTCTGATGCTGACGAGATGACCTCAGGTCCATTGATGATAGTTGGGATAGAAAGCATGCTTCTGTTGAAGATCCTGTTAGCTATTTGCCAGAACTGGTGGGAACCAAGCCGCTGCTCAGCTACTTTGGATTTAACAGACTGAACATATAGCTCTCTTGCATGTTTTATTACTCTTTTACAGTGGTTGCTGGCAGTCATGAATATATATATATATATGATGAGAACAATGGAAATGGTATTCTGACGAGATAGAGAGATAAAAAAGAACAAACCAAGTCACACGTCCATCAACGTTTCGTCTTTATTGTGAGACTTTTTCTGGATGAATGAATTGAAAGAAAAGAAAATGCCAGTACCATATTTTAAAAAATATTTGTTGTAATGAAAAGTATGACACTCTTCCATTTAAGAAAAATACAATAATTTGCTGGAAATTCAATAAGTCGCTGGAAATTCAAAAAAAATTATAGCATTGTGAAAGAGAATCAGATTTTTTTTTGAAACGTCATATAGCCGTTAAGATATTTAGAAAGATACTATGTAATTTATATTCTTTTTCGAATAAATATGGCCATTATAATTCAAATGTGGGCGTGTCACTGAAATGAAATGTGTGTATTTTTGTTATGCAATTTATTGACTGATTTATTAATTATTACAGATGGTGCTTTTAAAGTGTGAGAGAGTTTACCTGTATCTAAAATTAAATTATGTACTTATTAATGGTGATAAATTATAGAAACGTCCGCATTGTTTAATTGTGCTTGAATTTGCGATAAGTGCTGATTCAAGAAATCTCTGTAGCAGTTTATTTGAAATAAATTTAACTATTTTTGCTTGTTTGAAGTCAAAAATATGATTATACTGCGATGAAAGAGAGAATAATGCATTCAGAGAATTGCTATTTCTTATATCTCTTATGTTCATTGAGCCTTTTCTCTAAACTACGTTGGGTTTCACGAACGTATATATGATGGCAATTTTGGCAAGGAACAGTGTATATGCATACATTGGAAATTGGTTGTTTTGGGGATGTTTTGTTGTTTTTTAATGTTTGTTTTATAGTTTATGATGTGGTTTGTATTATTGGAATCCCTAGTTTCTATAGAGTGTTGCAAATTATTGTATTTTTGGTGTGTGTGTAGGTAAAAGATGTCTGTTTATGAGAGAAATGTCGGGTGTATATGATTTTTGCTTATTTATTCTTGTAAATATTTGTGTGGCTTTTTTTCTTTGCATTTAATATAAAATATGTGGGATATTGCAAAGTTTTCAAAGTATTTGTGAGGTATTTGAATTCTTCGACCAGATATCCTGAACTGCAAATTCTTAATTCACGTAGGAACAAACCAATTATCATACCTATTTTTATTTTGTTATTATGTTGTGAGTAGAAATGTATATAATTATTTGTGTGTGTAGTTTTGTGGTGAACTTTGAAGGATAGTTTATTGTTGGATTTTATAATAAGTATGTCTAGAAAAGGTAATGAGTGATTGTTTTCTGTTTAATAGGTGAACTTTATGTAGGGTTCGACTGAGTCTAATTTGTTTTTAACATTATCTACAGTAGCGTTCAAAAGTTAAGGAACGATCGATCATTTTTTTTTTAATGGCTTCTAACTTTCCTAGAATCTGGTCCTTTCAAGTTTATATTACCTCCAAACACAGAATATTTTAGATATATCGACAGCAAATTTATTTTTCTTCTTGAATTGTACATACAGTAGCGTCCAAAAGTTTAGGAACGATCGATCATTTTTTTTTTAATGGCTTCTAACTTTATCTATGAAAAAGAAAAAAAATATTTTTGGTGAATTTTCCAATGTTTAATAATGGTAGTTAAAGAAAAAAAATTTTTTTTAATTTTTGATTTTAATACATATTAGTTTTTTTTTACATATAAATAAATTTAATTAAATTACAGGCGTCCAAAAGTTAAGGAACGAGGGAAATTCATTATGAAAAAATAAAGAATCCTTTCAGTATTTAGTGAAAAGCCCCTTGTTTTCAATCACACTATGGCATTCTTTGCTGCAAGACAGAACCAATCGTTATAGGTGAAATATTATTCCAGGATGTTTTTATACATTCCCATAAATCATCAAGATTTTATGGTTTTTTTCTGTGATCTTATCACCAATAATTTTCCAAACATTTTCAATTCGATTCAGGTCTGGGCTCTGAGCTGGCCAATCCATAATGCAAATATTTGATCTATTTAGCTCTTCTAAAACTATTTTTGCTTTATGGCACGGTGCGTTGTCTTGCATAAAGATATCAGAATTAGAAAGATTAGGTACCACATGTTCTCTAATCAATTCTCTGTACATTCGGGCATTAACTTTTCCATGAATTCTCACAAGGGGGCCAGTTTCTTTTGAAGATATCATGCCCCATACCATTATACTACCGCCTCCAAATTTTACCGTACTTTTAACCTACTTAGGGGACAGTCTTTCTCCATTTTTTCTTCTGACATGTGGTCTTTTGTCTGATTCGAAAAGATTAAATTTAGATTCATCAGTAAAATGTTTTTCGGCGAATAACAATCTGGTCTTTTTATTCTTAATAGAAATTAAAGGCTTTGAGCATGGACTTCTTGAAAATAATCCAACTTCGTTTAATCTTTGTGAGAACGTTTGTCGGGAAATCTTGTGTCCAGTTTCGGATGTAAAATCCCAGGATATCAAAGTCGCAGTTTTAAAGCGATCAGAACGAGATGATCGAGTGATTTTTCTATCCTCCCTTTTAGTTGTTATTCGGGGTCGGCCCGATTTTTTCTTTTCAGTCAATGGTAGGGGAAGTCGGGGTAAGTTGAGCCAATTTTCCATTTTGGCTCTTCAGAACCCAAACGACTAATTATTTTGCAAAGATGAGTGTATTATTATAAAATTCTTTTATTTGGGAACATTTTGAAACAAGTTGCAGTTTTCTGCTAGTACACCTAAACCGACCATGTGCTTTACAAAAATGCATATCAAATGGCTCAACTTGCCCCGACCATGGGGCAAGTTGATCCAACCTCTGGGGTAAGTTGTGCCACACAGGGGTAAGTTGTGCCACGCAAAAATGTGTTGCAAATAAAGAAGGAACAAGCCCAAAATTGTTGCTGTGGTTATAAAACAAATTATAATAATGAAGTAGAAATGTTAATTACAGCGAATGAACCAGCACAAAATTTGAAACATATATCTGAAAGTAAGTTAATGAAGAAGTCACAGCTGAAAACGAGCTGGCTAGAACAACGGACAGAACTGCCAACACTATTTGCCTGTGGCAGCTTGTAAACAACATCTTCTGCATTGAAACCCGCTTCGTCCTTTGGGTTTGGAACAAACACAGGCTTGTCCGTTCCTACCTTCCCAGTAACTTTTTGAAGGAAAACACCTTCAAACTTAAAGTCCTCCCCGTTGAGAGTGTCAACCCGGGCAATATAGTTCACAGTTCGTGATTTGCCAGCACATTTGACAACCACAAAGTCACCTTCGATTATTGGGCTATCCGGATCAATATCACCATCACTATCTGATGACACATCATCAAATTCAAAATCTGAATCATCAGTGTCACTTGAACATGGGGTTTTAGATCTCGGGGGACATGGCTTTTTCCCACCAGCATTGAACAAACACTGCTTTGTTTTTGTTAATAGGCTCCTCTTTCTATTTTCAGAAAGGGCTATAAGCTTCTGTCGTTCAGGGCCGTCAGTCAAAATCTTTGAGCTGCCTTTTTTGTGACCACTTCTTCTTGCCTTTCTTGGTGCTGCTTTCGGAAATGGCTGAATTACAGATGGTGAAATGTATGGACGATGCATGACATCATGTGAGCTAGATGAAACACAAGACCCAGATGCGGATGGTTGCATAAGATCATCTTCTTGCTGTTTTTGTGGTCGGACATCATCACTGTGCACGGGAAAGACTGCTCCAGGAACCTCACCTGATGGCCCTGCATCTTCCACAGTAGAATTTGCCTCAAGGCTTTCTGCAGCCACATTTTGCTCACGGTCAGTTGGAAGAGAAGGGGAAAAGTCAATTTCACTAAAGATGTCCCGGTTAAATGGATGAATGCCCGAGGCTTGGAATCCAGCAGCAATGTTCAATGGTGTTATGGCAATCATCTGGGCTTGGTTCACTAGAGCTGGGATTTCATATATTGTTACTGTTTTCCCTGGATTGGATCGTAGCCACCCATTCATGGCTCTGTTGTACGCTGTTTTGAAGGGTCCATACACTGACCGGTTGAGCGGCTGGAGACGATGGGAAGTGTGTGGTGGAATGGTCAGTAAGACAACGCCATGAGATCTTGCTGTGTTCACAACATTCAAAGAAATGTGTGTGTCATGGTTGTCGAGGATTAAGAGGATTTTCTTTCCTGGTGAGCATCTGGTGTGCTTGATGATGTGATTTAAATATTCCACAAACACCTCTTCATTCATCCAGCCACTTCGTGTTGCCCTCCCTATGCACTGTGTTGGTCCACCTCTGATGAAATGATCTCTGTAGTGGACTCTGGGAAAGATGAACAGAGGAGGCACGACTGATCCAATTGCACTCACAGTGTACACCACCATTACCAATTCCCCGCATTCAGCGGAGGTGATTGAACCAACTTGTTTCTTTCCTTTTTCTATGACAACGGCTCCAGGGTTTTGAACGGTGGTGCACCCAATCTCATCAGTGTTGTAAATGTCACTTGGTGAGAACTTGTACTTGTCCATTATCTGACTCAAGTTGTTGAAAAATTTATCAACAACTGGGCAGTTGAAGGCTGTGGCACGCCTAAAAGATGTTGCTTCTGTCACTCTAATTGACAAGTTCCGGCGCTTCTTGAAGCCTAACCACCAATCATGTCCTGCTTTTTTCTCACGATCCCAACTTGGTGGCAGATTGAGACAGTTTTTTTAGCAAACTCATATGCCAGTGTGCGACATCTTCTCAATGACAAACCATGAAACATGTCTGACAATTGTTTCACGTGGTCAGCCAAATCCCTTTCCATTTCAGGACTAAAAACCAATTGGCATAAGGAAACAGGTGTGTAAGCAGTCCCTGCTGGTTGACTGTCTTGTTTGTCCATGTACCGCTTCAGTGTCATTCGATCAATGTTAAAGTCCTTTGCAGCACTCCTCACACTCTGACCTCCAGTAACAGCGGCAGCAGCCCGTTCCATAACATATGTAGGACTTTGTCCACGATTTGTCTTTCACTCGTAATGGCGCATGTCTGGTGGGCTTTTTTTCTGTGAAACACACAAAAAAAAATGAAGTTAACACAATAAATCCGATAATGATGTAGAATATTACTAGAGTGAACTAGTTGATTCAGTGGAGTTCCTGGCATAAGCCTGGAACATTGAACAATGAATGCCAGAACAGCTGGCATTTGTAGAGAGGTGCCTGCCTCTCCTGGCATGTTTAGCCAATCAGGCGCCTCCAAATGGAATAACCCAGCATTGTAGGCTAGTCCATAATGGTGGAGAGGGGAGGTAAGTGCATTCTTGATTCTACAATGATAATAATAATAATAATGTTAAAAATAATAATGATAATAGTAATAATAAAAATAATTATTATTATTAAAATAACAAAGCGCCTGTACAGCATGCAAATTCCTATCCAAGCACGGCTTACACATCTTAAACATTTACCAGGTAACCCATAGATCTAATTCTTATACAAGTAGAGCATGTAACTTATACAACATGCATTTTGAATTCACTCTATAACAGGCCTACTGATGTGGTTGCGCATTCATCTGTTTCTTGAAAACGTGTAAAAAGACATATGGGGTAAGTTGAGCCAGTGGCACAACTTACCCCATTAGCATTGGCTCAACTTACCCCAGTCTGACCTCATTGAATTGTCTGTTCAAATGCATGCATCTCATGTATGGTGAATGTAAAAATCTTTTACAGGTATGAAGGCAAGTAATTGAACAAACAACTACCACATATTATATCTAATCAAACTATTACTACACACAAGAAACATGCACTCACCTCTGTAACGCTTTATTTTACTTTTTTGGCACGAAATCTGATTTTCTTTTACTGCATCAACCTCCGATATTGGTTCAGCAAAACAAAATGGTGGAGGTTAAAGTCACGTGATCAGTTGTTTATAGATTGCATACAAACTTGGATTGGCTTAGTCAATTGTAGTTAAAAGGAGGTGGCTCAACTTACCCCTATGCTCAACTTACCCCGACTTCCCCTAAACCTTTTTTTCTATTTTCAATAATCCGAAAAACAACGCTTTTAGACCTTTTCAATATTTTAGCAATCTCCCCTATGGACGTTTTTTTCTTCATAATGGTCACAAATAAGCTGTTTTTCTTGTACAGATAGCCTTTTTTGAATATTCGAAGTCGACATCTTGTTGTTGTTAATAAAATTGTTAACGTTTGTATGAATTTTCTGCGTTCCTAAACTTTTGGATGCCTGTAGTTTAATTAAATTTATTTATATGTAAAAAACTAATATGTATTAAAAAAAAAATGTTTTATTTAACTACCATTATTAAACATTGAAAAATTCACCCCAAATTTGTTTTTCCTTTTTTATAGATAAAGTTAGAAGCCATTCAAAAAATACAAGTGGGAAGAAAAAAAATGGGAAAAGGTTCATTTTACTGATGAATCTAAATTTAATCTTTTCGGATCAGACAAAAGACCACATGTCAGAAGAAAAAATGGAGAAAGACTGTCCCCTAAGTAGGTTAAAAGTGCAGTAAAATTTGGAGGTGGCAGTATAATGGTATGGGGCATGATATCTTCAAAAGAAACTGGCCCCCTTGTGAGAATTCATGGAAAAGTTAATGCCCGAATGTACAGAGAATTGATTAGAGAACATGTGGTACCTAATCTTTCTAATTCTGATATCTTTATGCAAGACAACGCACCGTGCCATAAAGCAAAAATAGTTTTAGAAGAGCTAAATAGATCCAATATTTGCGTTATGGATTGGCCAGCTCAGAGCCCAGACCTGAATCGAATTGAAAATGTTTGGAAAATTATTGGTGATAAGATCACAGAAAAAAAACAAAAAATCTTGATGATTTATGGGAATGTATAAAAACATCCTGGAATAATATTTCACCTATAACATGTGAACGATTGGTTCTGTCTTGCAGCAAAAGATACCATAGTGTGATTGAAAACAAGGGGCTTTTCACTAAATACTGAAAGGATTCTTTATTTTTTCATAATGAATTTCCCTCGTTCCTTAACTTTTGGACGCCTGTAATTTAATTAAATTTATTTATATGTAAAAAAACTAATATGTATTAAAATCAAAAATTAAAAAAAAATTTTTTTCTTTAACTACCATTATTAAAAATTGGAAAATTCACCAAAAATTTTTTTTTCTTTTTCATAGATAAAGTTAGAAGCCATTAAAAAAAAATGATCGATCGTTCCTTAACTTTTGGACGCTACTGTATGTACAATTCAAAAAGAAAAATAAATTTGCTGTCAATATATCTAAAATATTCTGTGCTTGAAAGGACCAGATTCTAGGAATTCTAAGAATGGGAAAGCTAATACTCCACTAAAAGTGTTATCTATAGGAAGATCAATATTTTGCTTGTAGAAATTGTTATTAAATTGAAAATAAGTCATGTCAGTTATAAACCTGATAATTTTTATAAAGGATCAAGAGGAAATGGTAAGTTATTATTTGATCATTTTAGGCGTGTATGGAATAAATTTAAACATTTTTTAATGGGGACATTAGTGCATAATGATGTTATATCTAAACTGTGTATAGTTTTGTTATGTATATTAATGTTTTTTTATCTTGTTGAGTAAGTCTCTAGAGTTCTTTATATGGGAGGTGCTGATAGTGCATATTAGTGGAGTTAGGATGTTGGATATGTCACATGCAATTTTGTGTGCTGTACTACTGATGCGAAATACTATGAGGTGCATAGGGATATATATATATATATATATATATATATATATATATATATATATATATATATATATATATATATATATATAGCGCCAACCCTTTATACAGAATTCAGCTCCCACTGTGATTGGTACTTGCTGGGCATATTTTCTTACCTTTATTGACTTTCTTACTTAAGGAATATTGCATTTTCTTTATTTATTTGATGTAAGTAAATATTTGCTTTTAATATCCCAAAAACGGATATATTTGTTGAATGGTCTTGTCTACAGTAATCGAATAATCCAATTCAGTAAGTCATGGTTGTTCGTAGTTGTAGCTGGCAATATGCTTAAGCTTTATGCTGTAGGCATATCTTTCAACATCCTTCCAGGCTGCTATATCCATTCATATTTATGGCTTATACCAGCCAATCATATTCAGAGGAACCCAGATGTATTCCTATTCATTGCATCAGTTTTTAAATTATAACTTGGTTGTTTTATGTTATCTCTTGTTTTTCGTTTTGTTTCTTATTTCTATATTCAATATCTGAGACTGAGAATCCCTTACATGTTTTCTTACTGATATCTGGCCCAGTGACGAATGAACCGATTTCAGATTTTAATTTTTTTTTATTATTAATGTCACATGTACACTGCCATAGTCGAAATGAAGGCGAGCATGAAATTGCTTGTTTCTTTGTTTTATTCTATATTTAAATAATATTGAAGGTAAATTATCTCTATGCATGAATACTCGCCTCAATTTTGCACCCCCTATTTAGCTATTCCTTTTTAATTGGTAATCTGTTCATTAGTGTCCACCTTGCAGTTTCTGAGAAGCCTGCATCACAAGTGACTTGTGGCTAGTAATACGTTTCTTAATTTTTTACAGGTATATGTTAGAATCATCTTTACGAAATAAAATGTTCAAGCGTTTACAAGATACAACATGCACATGAGTGAAGGAGAAGTCAATTTGCAGAAAAGTTGTTTGAAACAAAAAGATAAAGAACAAAGAAGTGTGAATTCTAATGCATAAATATTTTATTTCTGTTTAAGTTCATTTACAATTCATATTCGATATTCATATTATTATTTTTTAAACAATTATTATAGCTTACATTTATATTTTATTGATTAAAATATATTATCATGATATGTAAGATAATTCAATTTGTAATTAATTATTTTCATCAGAAATAAAAGTAAAAATGATTAGAGCTAACATCAATTCTCTGATGTTATGATTTGGAGTTTTGCCACTTTTCGGAGCTGGTGCATTTGTTGTCTACTTATTTTACATCTACCTGTCAAAGAAAATAAAAAGACCAAAATTTATTTGAAATTTTTGAGATGAGGATTGATGATTTATTTGGACTATTCTCATCTTGATTGTTTTATTCTCAATGATGCCACCTTCAACCTTCTTTGAGTGCGTCTTTTTAAACACAATCTTGCTGAAACAGTGCGAATATAATAACCAAGATAAGAATAGTAGTCTAATCCACAAAATTAATACTATGAAAGATATCACCAATGAAATCTGGTATGATGATGAATGATGTAAAATTAAATTTATTTGCAATGAAAACACCTTGATAGATGAGTTTAAAAAGTGAAAATGAACACAGTAATGAAAACTAAATTCATTCAGCAAATGTTAAACACAATAATTTTACATATTTAATTAGGAACTTCCGTTCTTATTTTACAACTGAAATATTTTTTGTTGTTTTTTATCCGCATCAATTCTATTTTAATATTCTGCTTATGTCAATAAGTGCTTATAAGATGAATGATTTTATAGGTGGTTACATAAACTATCTTTAAATTTATTATTTATTTGTTTTGTTTTTACTGGGTTCTACAAATCAATTAACTTGTTGCTGAGAGCATCTAATATCTTATAATTTTCTGATGCAGATTGTCTTTTTGCATCATTTTTTTTCATAGAACTAGACAAAAACTTTTATAATTAATTCACATTTAAGGATATGATATAATATCAGCAATTATGTTCAGTGATAAAACACTAATTGCATCTTATTCAGTCATATTAACAATTATCTGTACCGGTGTGGTTTTAGTTTTGTTTTGCCTCTTTTTTGTTTTAAATAAACCGTTTGTTTTAGTAAATTATAATTTTTAAATGTTCTTTTGAAAGTAAAAAGTAATTATTATGATATCGTTTGATCATTAAATTGTTATAAAAATATATGACAAATTTTGTTAAGATATAAAAGTTCTTTTAATATTCATTTATAAAATGATTGGATGTAAATAGTTTTCAAAATTGTCAATCATTTAATACACACATATTTGCAGGAAGGACTTTGTATTCGACAGTTTAAGTGTTTTCAAATTCCTTTTACATTTCAAGAGTTATGAAGTAATTCATTTTTATTTTCAATTATTAGCAAAAATTTAAAGTAGCTGCCTTGCTTATGAAGAAAACAAAATGCATTGTGGTTGATTTAAAATGAGATTTTAAATGTTTATTTTAGTATTTTATGCAAGTACATTTTTGATTTCAATAAAATTTGATTACTAGTAGATAAAAACTGTAAATCATGTAGAGATAAGAAATAGTCACACAATTTTATTAACATAGAAAATAAAATGTGTTCTTATACTAAAAAAATTGCTTTTCTTTTGATTCCTTGTTAATATTAGAACCAATCAAATTGCGATTATTGATGAAGGATGATTAGTGACTCGTTCTCTGTTTAAAATTTGACACCTCACATCTATTTGATATTAATTTTTTTCATGAGAGATTAATAAGAGAAATTAATATTCTCTCATTTAGTGTTGTTTATAATAGAAAAGCACATTCTTAATGCCGATTATTAGCTTATTTCCATCAAAATAATCTACTCATGTTTATTTTATCTTGTAACAATAGTGAAAATGTAATTATTAAAACTAAAGGTTTCCTTAAATAAATTTGATTTGGTTCAATCAATTCTCATCTAATTATTTTTTATATTGATGTTATTTTAGCTATAAGAGAAAAACATGATTGTTTTTGCACTGAAACAATTTTAAAAAATCACATTAATTTAATCTGGACAATTGCACAACAATACGATTTTTAGTTTTTAATAATTTTTTTATTTAGTTTTAATAATAGAAGAAGATATACTTACACAAGGTTTGCATTCACAATCACAGACATTGGGTAATTTCATCAATTTCTCTTTCCCGTTTTTACATTTGAAATGGACGATTTTATCTCCTTTGAATTTCATTGTACAACATTTGCAATCTGTTTTCACTTTGACTGGTTTATTTTCATAAGCATTATACGGAACGGGCATAGAAGTACTGTTTCCACAGGTTCCTTCACAATAACCATATGTTACTTTATCTTTACTCACACAGCCGTCACTGAATATATAGTCTTCCTTGTGCCGCAATGAGCATGATCCATCTAAGAAGAGAAAATTTTAGTCGATTATGCTTTATTCAAATTTAAAGCGAAATCAAAAATAACCACAAATATTTACTTTTATAAATTCCTGTTAAAGGTTGAGCTTGTAAATGTTTTAACCATTGAAAATAACTTTTGATTTGAAAGTTGAAGAGTTTGTGCAAAGTAAACGGCTGAATTATGTAATTGATTATCTAATTTCATTGTGTTATTTATTTATGTATTTGTTATGTTTCAACCTCTTGTCCATGACCCAATGCTATATCGACTTAAACACCCTTGGGCAAGGTGTTTGCCTCTACCTCATTCACCACATTGAACTCCATCTTCCCAACACCTTTTTTTTGCCTACCGTATCTCCCAATCCTATCAACTAATCATTCTTCCCACTCCCTTCCATAATCTTGGATGTGACACAAAAGCTTGATGAAACCCCAATATGGGAGCTTTTAGAAATTATCACTATTTACAGGGTTCCATTTATGAGTTAAATAGAAACTATTGTTTACAAATCATTTTAAAAATACACACCTACAAAATAAATTATAAACTAAACGTATGCACAACATATGCACGCTTTTGACATAAAATGACAATGTTTCTTGACATGTCATAAAACTCAATCACCAACTCTGTTCATGTACATTCCCATGCATTTCTTGAAAACAATGTTTTATATCTTTCATCTTTTAAAACAACACTTGTTGGTAAAACATGGACAAATACATGTTATTACATAAGTAATTTCTCAAATTTGTTTTCAATAGCAAAGATAAAAGTTTTTAAAATATTTTTTGGAATTATCTAAAACATAAAAAGTAGAAACTTATGAAAATAAAATATTAATATCCGAAATGTCTCTTAAAAAGTATATGTAGAAAGCAAGAAGATTAATGGTTAATGTAATATTCATACTTTAACAGCAAATAAATATTTTTAAAAGCAAATAATAATTAACTCTTATTTGATTCATTTCAAACATCCGTTTTGATTTAAAGAAAATCGTTAAGTTTTAAATTCAGCATTTAAAATCCTTTGCTTTATTAGTTTAAAAAAAAAAAGAAAGAAAACAAATGCGCTTACTTTTCTTCGTTCTGCAGCGAGGACAGCAAGGGCTAGCTGGATCTTGATAAAGTTCTTCATCCTTCATGATAAAAAAAATTCCGTGAGAGATATGTGAATAATTGGATAACGCCTATATCTAATGAAAATAGGGTCGTTTTCTTGTCGCTAAAGAAAATGATTAAATATTATTTTTTATTAAGAGTTCATAATTAGTACATAAAATTGAATTGAAATTAAATGTCTGTACTAAGAAAAAAAAAACTTATATAAATAATTAAATATTACTTTTAGTTTATTTGTATTTAGACACTGTCATAAATATTTCATCTTTGACATTTATTTAATCATTTTTGTTCTTGCAATTCTCTAAAATATCCAGTGATTATTATGTATCATAGGTTCATTGTGACAGTTTATTCAACACAAGTTTCATCTTGTGAATGTGCGTTTGCATACTATAATGATAAAGATTATTATTAGGCACATATTTTTTACTTTGAGGTTTCAAACTATTTTCAAACGGCATGGAATGTTATACTCCATGAAAGAGAAATATGCAATCAGAACTCAGTTCGAATTTGGAGATAGTAAATGGTTTTCATAGAAAAGTTGACTTAAAATTGAATCCAGTTCAATAATGAGCTGTCCGTTTACTTTGTATAAATTAATAACAAGGAAACTCATTATACTCCAATTATTAATCCGTGTGTATATGTTTTCCTGGTAAAATCAAATTATGAAAATCTCAATCAGTATATACAAGAATAGGCGTGTTATCTTAATGTGGTATTGTACTTGAGTAATTAAAATGAAATTGTTGCCTCTATAAAAAAAAAGAACGAGAACTAATGAGATAGTATATGGTTTGCTAGCTAATTTAGTGATTTGTAACTTTGTAACTTTGGTTTAGTAAACCTTCTTTTCTATCCTTAATGTTTGTTAGAGTTTTCCCTAATTATTTGATACCCTTATTATAAAGCTTAAACAGGTCAAATCCTATGTCTCATAAAATTCTTTATATTATCAAGTCTTATGGCAATGTTATCCATACTAGTCGAGTCGATATGTCCTTGTAGTCGAGTCAATACATTTGAGAGTCGGCTTGCTTTTGTTCGGTTGAGGTATGGTTCCGCTTAGCCCTAGGAGGTTCAGCTTTTCAGGCTTTACCTTCTATCTTTTAGGTGAGTTTTGTTTATTGCTAAGCACCTGATGGCCTTTCAACCAGTGGGGCTAGTCAGACATTTTTTGTAAGTCAGATTGCCCTTCTTCTAGTACATTTGCTTTTCAAAACACCACGTGTTCTTGTATTTAACCTCTGAGACTGACTCATTTAAAGGTTTCAGTTAATATAGTTAAACAAATTATGAATGATTCTCTAAGTAGAATCTAAACAATTGGCTATGAGTTAATAGAACATGTTGGAGGCTATGTAAGGAGATTTTCTGTTGAACTGCATCTTTTGTATTCTTTGTTCCAAAAGTAAAATTTTTTCTTCTTAACAAGTTTCCTATTATTACAAAAAAATGTTTTTCATTCATCTTCATATAAATACTAGAATAAACTTTCAACTGAAATAAAATGATTAAATTATAAAATGAAGTTATTATTTTATTATTAATATAATTACAATATATTATAATTACATTTAAATGTAACTACAATTATATATATATATATATATATATATATATATATATATATATATATATATATATATATATATATATGTTATACCGGCCTTCCTTGAACAGAGGAACTTACACCGATTAGTACTATAAATAGCGCTAGTAATTCCAACACCGGTGAGAGAGATGCGACTGCACTTCAACTGCTAGCCGAGTGCCCAGCAGATATAGACTAAAAATGGGTCTGAACACATGAGTGCAAAGAAGCATTTCAGGAAATTAAAGAGATTTTAACGTCTGAGTTGTTTCTAGCACATTATAATCGCAAGCATGAAATTATAGTTGCAAGCGATGCCAGCTCCTATGGCATAGGAGTATGCATTTTACACAAAATGGATGATCGAAAAGTGAAACCCATAGCACATTCATCCTGATCACTTTTGCCAGCCAAAAAGAACTACTCACAAATTGAAAAAGAGGCGCTAAGCATTATATTCACGGTAAAGAAATTTCATCATTTCCTGCACGGTAGGCAATTTCTGTTACAAACAGACTACAAACCATTATTAACGATTTTCGGATCGAAAAAGGGACTACCACAACATACGGCGAATAGACTGCAAAGATGGGGTACCATACTTCTGAATTACAATTTTCAAATGGAGTATGTACCATCTAAAAAATTTGGTCATGCAGACGGGTTATCAAGGTTAATACCTAAGCAGACAGAACGATTGGAGGATATTGTAATAGCAGCCATTGAAGTAGAAGTTGAAGTAAAAAATATGTTATGTGACATAATAAGTGAATTTCCAGTAACGTTTGGTGAGATTAAGAGTAAGGCAGAGGTGGACGCATTTATTATACGCATGAAAGAAAGGATCAACAATAATGAACTGGATGAAGAAATTTATTTAATTTGTGATAACGTCCTGTTATATAGCGACAGGGTCGTAATTCCTATGACATTACAGAAAAGAATGCTCAATGAATTCCATGTAGGACATCCAGGTATATCAAGAATGAAAATCCTTCCTCCGACTCAATTCAGATCGTGGCCAAAACCGGGCCGACCTTGGTGTAGGATTAATTTAGATTTTGCAGGACTGCTAGACGGGTTCTACTATCTCATTGTAGACAGCCTATCTAAATGGCTGGAAGTATTAAAATGTAAGAATCCCACATCCAAGGTAACTATCAACTTCTTTTATGAACTATTTGCTAGGTTTGGAGTAGTAGACTGCATTGTTACAGATAATGAAACGCAATTTACGTCTACCGAATTTGAACATTTTTGTAAGGATCATCTACTCGAGTATATAACCATTCCACCATACCACCCAAGAAGTAATGGACAAGCAGAGAAATTCGTTGACACATTCAAGAGAGCTCTGAAAAAAGCTAGTGGGTCGCCAATGGATAAGTCAATCTAACAGTTTTTACAAGTCTACAGAGTCACTTCGAATGTAAACATCGAAATGTTGAAGACACCTGCTGAGGTTATGTTCAGACGCAAGGTTAGATCGATTTTTCACAAGTTGTTAACAAAACCAGGATAGGCAAAACCTCAAAAAGCCGATAAAAAAAAATGGTATAAAGTTGGCAAAAGAGTCTTCTACAAGATTCATAAAAATAATAAGACTTTCTGGGAGTCCGGCATGGTTGAGAAACAAATAGGCAAAATGGTCTACATGACTGAAGGACCAGACTTCGTGCACAAACGACACACTAACCAAATTCGGAAAAGATACTCGAACAGTGAGGTGACCAGATCGCCCGAGGAGGACATCATGGACACAGTGTTTGATACTTTTCCGGTGCTCATACCAGAGACAGCTCCGGAGAACAGAAGATCAAACAGAAAACGGAAATCAACAGAATTGATTAGGGTGAACCCAAAACAAAAACGTTATTAATCCCAGACAGGATATTTTCAAAGGGGGTGGGGGTGTTATACTGGCCTTCCTTGAACAGAGGAATTTACACCGATTAGCACTATAAATAGCGCTAGTAATTCCAACACCGGTGAGATAGATGTGACTGCACTTCAACTGCTAGCCGAGTGCCCAGCAGATATACACGCTTTCCTATCTTTGTACATTATTGTTAATACACTTGTTCCTTAACTGAACCTTGACTTGATTGTTCTTATTTTCACTGTTGTTCCATGACACAACAATATATATATATATATATATATATATATATATATATATATATATATATATATATATATATATATTATTAATTATAATTATATTCTATATATTATTACATTATATTAAAATAATGAACTTTATTTTACAATTTTTATGTGCTGACTTTTTGTATGCGTTAAAAATTCCATCATCATCAATCTAAAAATGAAAAACATTTTTAGATCTCATAAAAATGTGTAAAAAATAAGTTATAAATTTGAAAAAGTAATTACTTACGACATCACATGTAGGTATTGGACATATTCTATGTCGAATTCTTGAGCCAGAAACACATTCATATTTATAGCAAGCCTCTTCAGAATCCCAAATCATTCCATTCTATAAGAAAATAATTTTCCATAACAATTATTAGCATATAATTTATATTCAGGTTACCATAAAGCATAACTTATCTTAAAATAAAAGTGTAAACAAATCTTCAAATGCAAATAATCGAAAAATATATATCATTCTGAAAAGATAATTTAATTTTAGATATATATATTGTAGACAAAATATACAAATTAAAAAATGAAATAGAATTTACTTTTAGGATTGCTTTGCGTTTCATTATAGATCGAGTAATATTTCATGACATTAACATTGACGAATCATATTCATTAGAAAAGAATTTGATTTTCTTTTTCTTTTTATGACAATTTTTAAAGATTATTAGAATGTAGACTTATTTAATCAATTTTATTTTTAAACTAGAAATATATAACTTGACAACTTCATAGAACTAAATTGCATATGTACATATGAACTAAATATAATCCAGATATACTTAAAACAATGGAATTAATATCAAGAGTATTTTAATTTCAATTATTAATCAAAGTTTTGACTGAATTCAACATAACAGTCACTTCCTTAGTTGATTTTTGCATTGCATATATATTTCAATCATCAATTTTTGTCATATTTAATGTTCGTATTTGGAACAATAACATTTTAAAAAAATCTAATAAAGAATGAGAAACAAATTTTGAATATTAAATAATGTCAGCAACCTTATATCGTTTTCCATTGACAATGCAGTCATTACACTCTTCCAGTGATACACATTCACCAAGTGAATTTTTGTATTCAGGGCATGCACATTGTGGAGAAAACACTTTGACTATGTTCTGGTTGATATCAAATCGTTGATTACATGTGAGTTCATTTTTGGAATAATTAGTCCACACTTGTCCATTAAAGCAATCTAAAGATAAAATGAAATAAAAATTAATACAACAATACAAAGAAAAAAACTGATGCATTCTAGCTCAATACTGTTTATCAGTATTTTCTACTACATACAAATTGTCATATAACTAAAGAATCTCTACATGTTTGTAACTGAAGCAGGTTAGCTTCAGTCTCCAGTCTGAGTTTATGTTGGGGATGCACCCCTACTGCAGGAATAATGAACTCGATGATGTCACTTCCATCCATGATGTTACTTCCGGGTAACAAGGACCGGTTTACCAAGCCAGTAGAGACGAATCCACGGAGAGTATGGTTGTCACCCACTAGTCCTGCAGTTGAGAGAAGATATTACTCAATTTACCTTTTTCATGTATTTTCGTTAATAAATATTTATTTAACTGTTGCTGTGTTCTTCCTCGTCAATCATTCAAATACTAACATCACAGCATTGGTGAGCGAGGAACCCAAAAACAACTGTTTGGAGGCGAGATAATTCAATTTTACAATAAAATAACTTATCAGTGACTATTCGAAATAGCTTAGCTAGGACCCCTAAAGAAAAAACAAAAATAGAAACAATGCAAGTAAGCTCTGAGTTAAATCCGAAAAAAGTTCGGACTAAATCGTAAGTAAACCCTTTTTGTCTCTTTACAAAAAAAGTGAAAGAACTGTAAACCAGACGTTTTTTGGTAATGTTTTTTTATTTTTTTTTAAGTTGTGCAAAAAAGTAATTTTTGTTTCTGAAAAAAAAAAACACCCCGACTTCTGTTATAAAGCATTTTGTAGTTTGAACTTTTTTACTTGTGACAAACAAAAAAGAAATTAAAAAAAAAACATGATGCTGTACTTTGTGAGGACAAGGAAAAAAAAGAATTGACCTAAATTCTAAGTACAACTGTCCACTTTTTATGCAAATTAGGCTTTTCAGCTGGAAGAGAAAAGACAACTTCCCTTTGAAGAATATAAACTGTCTATTTTTAAAGACTGACCTAATTTTGCGCTCATGTATTGCAGTTGACTTGTTCATTGATTAATTCATTGCGAACTGGAAAACTGAAATTTTTAATTTGCTCAAGTTTTTTTTCTCCTTGAGTTTTGAATATTTTTTCTTTTCCTAGCTGTCGTTGGAAATGAACATTTTATTTTATGAAACGAGGACATTTTGTTTGCTAGTGGGCAAAGAAGCTATTTTTTGTTGCAGTAAGTTTTTGGAAAAAATTCTCCCCTCCCCCCACGTTAGTTTACCTTTAAAGTTTTGTATACAGAAATATCTAGTGAGACTTGATAGCCTTCACACACAAACACAAACAAAAAAAAAATTTTTGTCATTTGTCTGGGAAGGATATCCATTATGGAGGACTTCAAGGTTATAATTGCACAATTACTAAGGGATCAAATGGATCACCAGCAAAAATTGGAGGGTAGTTTTAAAGACCAAATGCAACAACAAGCACAGCGGCAACATATGTTGGAGGAGAAATTGCTTCTTCAACAGAAGGAACAAAATGAGAAATTGCTACTTCAACAGAAGAGACACAAAGAATTGTTTTTAAAAGTGTTGTATAAGACAGAACACAGTGATGACAGTACTGCATTTTCCCAAAACAACATATGGAATTCCATCGATATGTTTAACTACCTATCCGAGTAGGATATGACGTTTGATGATTTTGTATAAAAGATACGAGGGCTTATTCACTGTTGATTGCCAATAGTGGAGCAATGCCAAAAAAGTCTGTCTACTTCTACAGAAGCTGGGGACCACAAAATATAGTAAGTGTTGACTATATTTTACCCAAGAAGACGAGTTGAAATTCACTGAAGCAGTCAAGCTCTTATATAAACTCTTCAGCCCAAATACGACGCCTTTTAACAAGAGATGGAAGTGCTTCAACATGGCAAAACGTGACGACGAAGACTATATCCCCTTTGCATCTATTGTTAACAGACACTGTCACGATTTTCGTCTAGCTGAATTATCAGTGGAGGATTTCAAATGTTTAATTTTTGCACAGGATCTCATCTCAGCAAAAAACTCAGAGATAAGATGACAAATCCTAACTAAAGTCGAAAGTGAACAAGGGCTTACTCTCCAGAAGTTAGCTGAGGATTGACGATGTGTAGTTAGTGCAAAGAACGACTCACAAAACATCGAGGAATCAGGAATGTCATATGTGCGAAGGACTAGTTTCAGATCAAGATTACTCTCCTGGAAAAAACAAACAAACGAAAAGAAAAAAACATGCACAAACAAAGAGTGACCATACAATCTCCAAACTTGATTCACCCACAAGGTCATGCAACCATTGTGGCGAACATTGGTCCGTTAGATGTTTTTACAAAAACAATATATGCAATGTGTGTGGCAGGAAAGGCCACAAAGCAATGTATTGCAAAAGGGACAAAAACAATGGCCCAACAAGCAAGATCTGATAGGGAAATGGAGAAGAACTGGCGGAAATACATCACAGTTAGCATTCTCAATAAGATAGTGGAGTTACAGTTGGACTCTGACTCAGGCCAGTCCATTATCAACCCACTGACATGGAAAAGGTTGAAAAAAACAATCATACGTCAGATAAATAAGTCAGCTCAAGCAGTGACAAGCAAAGTAAAATTTGAGGGAGAGTTGACACTCTCTGTGACATTAACTGGTGCTACCAAAAAAGTGAAAGTTTATGTACACAAAACATCTGAAAACCTCTTTGGAATGGATTTAATGGTGTGATTTGAATATGAAACTAACTTATGAACAAATTCTGCCATAAGGTAGAAGACTCATCTATGGGGGCACAACGACTGAAGGACGAGTTAAAGGAAAAATTTCCAGAGGTTTGCTCATTGGATCTCAGAAGATGTACCAAGACTATAGTCAGATTCGAACTGAAGGAAAACTGTCTACCTGTTTTTAAAAAAAAAAACGAAAAATTCTGTTTGCGGTAACTGAGAAAATCAATAAGGAACTGGATTGGCTACAAAATGTCGGAATACTATCGAAAGTGAGCATTGGGCAGCCCCTACCGAATATGTGATCAAAATGACTAATCAGAGTCGTGTATGTGCAGATTTTTCTGTGGGCCTGAATGCAGCTTTAAAAGATTACCACTATCCCCTCCCCACACCCCAGGAGATATTCAACAAACTAAATGGTAGTAAAATATTTTCTAAGGTGAATTTAAGTGACGCATACTTACAGATCTCCATCAAGAGGGAATGTTCTGAACTCCTCTGCCTAAATATGCACAGGGAACTCTACAAGTTTGAGAGGTTAGCTTTCAGAGTCAAGATAGCACCTGTGATCTTCCAGCAAGTCATGGACACCAAGCTGGATGGTCGCGACTTCACTTTCACCTACTTAGATGACATCATCATTGCCAGTAAATCCACAGGCGAGTATTGTGAACACATACCTGAGGTTTTTGAAAGAATTCAAAGCTTTGGTTTTAAAGTGAAAGAAGCTAAGTGTGACTTTCTCATGAACAAGATAAAATACCTAGGTCATATAATTGATCAAAACGGTAGACACCACGACCCTGAGAGGGCAGAAGCCATAAAGAACATGCCTGCTCCTGATAATATGCAAGCTCTCCAAAGATTTCTGGGATTGGCTAACTACTACCAAGTTTTCATAAAGAACATGCATGATTTGTGTGCCCCACTGAATAACTTAAGAAAGAAAAGGCCTAGAATTTTACGCCTGAATATCAAGTGGCGTTTGAGGAAATCAAGGATACTTTAACATCGGATCTTTTTCTTACACACTATGATCCAAAGCTGAAAATAATAGTAGTGAGTGATACAAGCTCATATGGTGTTGGAGCTTGTATACTTCATATAATGCCCGATGGTACATAAAAAACGATCACCCATGCATCCAGATCTCTACTACCAGCAAGAGACAGTACTCGCAGATTGAAAAGAAGGCACTAAGTATCATATTCGCTGTTACAAAATTTCATGGATACTTACATAGCAAAAATTTTACATTGTAATGGACCACAAGCCATTGCTTACGGTCTTCAGATTCAAAAAAGGCTTACTGACATACAACGCCAATAGACTGGTGAGATGGGGTACAACCTTACTGAATGATAATTTTATACTGGAGTACTTATCATCAAAACAAATTTTCATGCTGATAGCCTATCTAGTCTGATATCTATAGAAAGGGAACCTTTTGGGGATTACATCATTACAGTTCTTCATACTGACTGCACAATAAAAACAATGATAGGCAACACAATTAAAGAGCTTCCGGTATCCCTACTTGAAATTAAAAGAGAAGCAGATAAGTATGACTTTATCTGCAACATCAAAAACAAGATCGCCATGAAGGACAACAATGTTCCTGAAGTTTTTTCGCTTGGTGATGAGATCTTACTATATGGTGGAAAAGTAATGATTCCAAAAAGTCCCCAGAAACGAATTCTATGAGATTTTCACTCAGGACACCCTGGAAAAACCAAATGAAGAGCTATATGAAGAAGCTATATATACTGGTCTAACATGGACAAAAACATTATGGAGATGATAGACTCTTGCGCAGGTTGTGCCCTCGCTGCAAAGCACCATATATCACATTCAAACCCTACCGAAGACTGACCAATTGTGGTCTAGAATTTATATCAACTTTGCAGGTCTGCTCGACGACCATTATTATTTAATTATATTTGATAGCTACACCAAGTTGCCTAAGGTATTAAGATGCAAAAGACTGACAACTGGGACAATAAATTTCCTGCATGAACTGATTGCTTGTTTCAGTGTAATAGACTGCAACATGAGTGACAATGGAACTCAGTTCATGTCTGCAAAGTTCAAAAGTTTTTGTGACACATTCCAAATTAAACACATCACTACTCCCCAATATTACCCTATCTCGAATGGGCAAGCGAAACATTTTGTTAACACTTTCAAAAGAGCACTGAAGAAGGCTCAAGGGATTCCAACAGATGAAGCCCTCCAACAATTCCTACACATGTATAGGATTACACGTAATCCTAACACACCAACAGTGGCCTCACAGGTGGAAACTATGTTTGCATGAAAGGTGAGATCCGTTTTTGACAAACTCTTACCAAAATAGTCAAGACCACAAGTGACCACTTGCATACCCAGTAAACGTTTCATGTTAGGAGAGAGAGTTTTCTTCGAAAGTTACAAAAATAACATCTCATTCTGGGATGTGGGTACGATCAGTAAGAGAGTCAGTGATATGGTATACATTGTTCAAGGACCGAAACATACCCATAAACGTCACCAAAACTAATTAAGAAGATGACACCAGCGATACACCACCTTTGGAGGAAGAACCGATCAACACTATTTTCGAAATATTTGATCTCGAACCTCCCCAAACAACACTTGAACGACGACAGTCGGTTTGGAAAAGAAAGGTCACCGATCCACTAATGATCGATTCTAAATGAAAGAAGTATTAACAGCTTTTATGAACAAAACACTTGCCTGGAATAATGGACTATTCCATGACGTCACGTCCGCCTATGACGTCACTTCCAGGTAACGAAGGCCGGTTTACCAAGTCAGAGACGGACTCATGGAGAGTATGGTTGTCACCCACTAGTCCAGCAGTTGAGCAAAGATATTACTCAATTTACCTTTTCATGTATTTTCGTTAATACATATTTATTTATCTGTTACTGCGTTCTTTCTCATCAATTATTCAAATACTAACACCACAACAGCTTATAATTTTTATTTTTTGTTCTCTCGTGGCTATCCAATATAAGACAATGGATCAGTAATAACTGTGGAGTGAACCACTATCTAACACCTAAATTACCGTGGATAGTGAAATCTGCTTCTGGACAACATTCTTGCCATGAAGACTTCACTATAGAAGATATAGCTATATCTTATGTATCTCATTCAACAACAAATGGCATGAAAGAATGTATGCTATTTAAAACAGTATCGACAAGGTATTTTTTAAGTGATTAAAAGTTGCAAATGCCACAGGACTCATGAGAAATAATTTAGTTGTAGAGAAGACATACTTTATCCAAAAATTGTGAAATTCACTTCAATCTTTCTTGATTAGTCTTAATATGTCCTCTTCGAGGTTGTACTGCTAAGAAAATTAGTGGACTTAATGAATATGACGAACTTTTATCTGTTGATGGTCAGTTTTTGTTTTTGTTTGTACAGGAGGTAAAAATCTGTCAACATTCTTATGTTACTTTTGGTATAGTCCACTTTTAACGTTCTTACATTCTGGAAATGTATGTATGACAGTTGCATTTCTTTACTAAATCTATGGACAGTTCTATGAAACATCAAAAGTCTATGTGTAAATTGATATAGCTTAATATTGAATTTGAAGATTGCTGAATATGGTTTATGAAAATCATTGATTTTGATTTGGTGGAAGACATTCAAGGTTAAAGGTTAACAATGCTTGATACTTTGTAAGGTCATTGTTTCAATTTTAGGTAAGCAATATGTGTTAAGTTGAGTATAGATATTCATAGTAGTTGAATAGTCTATATACACACATTTTTGTATGTTTTTAAGTCATCCATTAATACAACTATTTGTGCACATCTTGGTGAAGAATTTGGTAGTGTGATGAATCTTTTGATTTTCTGAGCAATGAAAACATGGCCAGCTGAAGTAATTTTCCTTAACAACTATAAGTTTTGCATTTTATATTTGTTATTAAACTATAAAGACAATTATTATGCACTGAAAGTTTTAAGTTCTTGTTTATATAGACTAAATTAATTGACAGATATAATTGCTGAAAATCCAGACCTAATATAACACTACAAAGATCCTCAAGAATTTTCGAGTTTGTCTCTGGGTAGAATTTTTTTTACATACAAGACTCTTCTGCACTAACCAATAGCAGATGTGTCATAAGAAAACTGTGAGATTGGGGGGAAAGGTTCAAATTGAGTTTGAGTTTTCAGGCAGTGTTTCTTAGCAATAAATTTCTCAAAGGTTCCTTAGTCAATAAAACCAACAATTTTATAACTATTCACTGCAAGGTCTACAGCAAAAAGAATTCAAACAACGGAGAAAAAAATTAATACACAGATAGAGAAAGGGAAACAATATTGTTGCAATCAGTTTTCTTTTGTTCTTGGATTGGTGCCGGTACTTTTTAGAACAATAGAGTGATCCAGCCATTTTCCCAGAAACATTAGCAGCAGACTGGATATATGTCTTCTATGTTAGATCTGAAGTGAAAACCAGTCTTAAGATCCTATAAAAAAAGCCGTTTCTTCATTTTGATTGTATAAAATAACAATCCTTGATTTTAGAGGTGTTAAAATTAACAAGTCAATTTTTACCCCAGTGCATCACATGTTCTAGCAATTAACAATGCTGTGGGGTGTAAATTGAGTTTCTCTGGACAAAAGATACCCTCCATGTTTACAAAATAATATGAGTTGGTCAAATTGTCAAAGAATGAAAAACTTTCTATATCTAAATTATTCAAAAGTATAATACATGCCAAAGATGGCATCTTTCATATTCGAGAGGGTCAGTCAAAGGGAAATAACTCATATATTCCAGCTATCCATATTTGTGTAGCACCAATTATAATTAAAATGTCAAAATTGTGGAAATACAGAAAAGACAACAAATCTTTAAATGCCAACAAATTCAGATATAACATATATAATTAATATAATATATATAATAAATGCATGCAATTTTGAAAACAAAATAAAAGAATCCCAAAATTAGTGCAGTACAGGCCAATAAGTCTCCTGTGCATTATGAGTAAGTTGTTGGAATCCATATTAAATAAAGTAGTCAACCACCTCAGCAGAAATAACTTTCTTAGTGACATGCAATATGGTTTCCATTCTGCTAGATCTACAGCAGATGTGCTAATGGTTATATCTCATAGGATTAGTGAATCACTCAACAAAGGCTCCTTTTCCAGGGCAATTGCTCTTGACATATCAAAGGCCTTTGATAGAGTATGGCATAAAGGTTTACTTCACAAGATCTCTAGCTACGGTATAGCTGGAAATGTCTTCTCAATTATTAAATCATTTCTCTCTGATAGGTTCATAAGAGTAGTGGGCAGAAATCAGAAGCTTTTAGAATTAATGCTGAAGTCCCTCAGGGGTTCATCCTGAGCCCAACTATCTTCCTGATCTATATTAATGATCTTCCAAATCACATCCTTACATCATTCGTAGACATCTATGCTGATGACACTACTATCTATGGTAGCACATCTAAGATAGTAAATGACCAAGTTCTCTCTTATTCTCTCTCCTCTGATCTTAAGCAAGTGGTACAATGGGGGAAAGAGGTGGCTTGTTACTTTTAATGCATCTAAAACCAAGCTTTTATCTTTATATCATCAACGCTCTGATCCTCATCTGGTATCAATTGAAATGGATGGCTCTCGTCTTGGGGAGGCTCCATGTTTTGACAAGCTTCTGGGCTTGACCTTTACTCCTGATCTGAAATGAAACACATACATTAAATCCGTTGCCAAGGCCACTGGAAAAATGGTGGGATCCTTCTATCGATCCAGTAGATATCTCACTACTGATGCAATTCTCTATCTATATAAGAGCCAGGTACGTCCAAGGATGGAATACTGTTGCCACATCTGGGCAGGAGCTGCTAGAAAGAACTTGATAGAGTTCAAAATAGATTTGTAGCCTTGTGGGGGATGTCGTTTTCTCTTCCCTGCAACCTCTTTCTCACAGAAGAGATGTTGCGAGTTTGTCTCTGCTTTATCATTATTTTCATGGCAGGTGCTCGGCTGAGCTCCATTCTATGGTCCCCCCTCGCCAAACTTTCACAAGAAATACCCGTCTAGCAGAAAACACTATCACTAATTTCCCCCACTCTTTATCTGTGCCTAAACCTAAGCTTAGATTCCATGAGCAAAGCTTCTTTCTTAGAACTACATGCTTAGGGAATTGTCTTCCGTTTTTCTGCTTTCCAACTGACTACAATATGGTTGTCTTCAAGTCTGACGTAAACAAGTTCTTGATGAGCCGTTCCATATAAGTTAACAAATTTACCGAATCTCCATTACTAACGGTTAGTATTGTCCAATTTTTACTGTACACTCTTTAACCCTTATCCTTGAGTGGCCTCTTGGCCTTGATAAGCGGTGACGTCTATGTAAAAAAAAAATAGGAAAAAAGATGAAAAGAATGAAAGAATAGGAAAATGATTGTAACATTTATTGGTATAAAAAATAGTTTATGGAAAAAATGAAATAGACAAAGTTATAAAAATAAAAACATAACTCATGAAATAAAATTAAGACTAAATTACAAAGAGAAAACTAATTCTGTTAAAAAGTTTAACAACATTATACACACCACATTGATTTATACACTGTACTGTCTCTGAAAGGTTAGGACAGTCAAAGGCAAACTTCGATGGTTTTCTACGTCTAACACGGACTCCAATTCCACACTTTCCTTTGCATTTTGACCACTTACTCCATTGAGTGACTCGGCATTTTACTAAAAGTAAAAAATAAACCAAATATTTTATAAAGCATACAATAGATTGATGATAAAAATTTTCTGAAATTATTATGCAAATAATATAAACTAATGTAACTCAAAATGTTTTGAACTAATCTTGCTCAAATTTTAACTGATCCAGCTTTAATAATAATAGAATGGCCACCTTCAATTTCTGATTTGAATCCCATTATAAATCTATAGTCAATTCTGAAAATGAAAAAAAAAAAAACAATCGTGGCCAAAAATATAAAAAAAAAATTTACCTTTGGGAACCAATGAAATCCATGTCAGAAAGTAAGTCTGAATTTACCAAAACTCAATTGATAATAAATTGCTGTAATTGGAAAGAAATGTCACTACATTTCGATAGAAATTGTTCTATTGAAGATGTTGATCATTTATAGATGCTTTCATTATTTTGTTATTGAAATAATTAACTTGGTTGAAATAAGAAATTCATTTAACCGTTTCACCATTTAACTTTGAAGCATGTAAACATCTCCGATATTTAGAGACAATTTCATCACTTTTACGTTTTTTATTTTATTTAATTCATCTTAGTTAGTATTAAAAAGTATGATAAACTATTTTATTAAAAACTCAGTATAACATAACTTAATAAATTATTGTTAAATTTTATGACAATGTTATTGCTTTTGTTGTTGTTTGAGATATTATTGATGCTGTTAATATCATTTGTGAATGCAAGTCATTCTGTTATGTTTAGAGATATATCTTTTATGTTATCAACTAAATAGAAAATTAAAAAGCAAATATGCATGACATGGTTGAGAGCATTTGTCAGTGACAGTCATCATGAATTTGAAGGCTCAATCTTTGCTACAGACGATAATGACTATGAATAATATAAAGTAACATTTTTACCAAGTCATGCCTGATGGGATGAGAACAATCTAAATAAAAGATTCAGTTTGAAATTCTGTATGGGTTCCTGGGTGACTAGAAGATTTCCAAGTTCAAAAAGTTGCATGTGAAGAAGTTTGGAAGTAAGATTGGTGGAAATGTTGGGAATATAATTACCAAGATTAGATTAGATAAAATAATAAAAAAACAATCATGTGGAAATGTCATAAGAATCTCATATTTCAAGCTAATCAGGTGTTTTATAAAATGTTATTCTTTATTTCTTAATAAAGATAAAAAGCATATTTACTTACTTGAGCATGGTTGAGTATTACATTTCTCCGTTTCTTCAGATTTCAGTTCGCAGTCAGTTTTCTTAGGCAATATGTTTCTTTGACGCTTTCTTGTACCCGTACCACAAGAAACAGAACATGGCTCCCAAGAGCCCCAAGGATCAGCCATACAACCTGTTTGGCCAAAGAAAATAAGTAAACAAGAAGAAATTCTTTATTTGTAAATTAGTATCGCCACATTAGTTTATAAATTAATAAAATGAAACTTGATAGAGTGTTATTATTTTTAATTAATAATTATAAATATTACAAACAGCAATTATTTTTCTATGTATGATTAAAATAAAGTGTTATAAAATGTTATATTTCATTACAGTAAAATTAAGGTCTTACACATACCGTTGTCTCATTAGTTTTAGGGGTTATGTTTTTGAAAATTTCTGTTTTTAAATGTATAATACTGTTTATTTTCTTGTGTATATAATATTGTAAATACAATATTATATATAAGATTTCAGCTCATTATATCCTATATACATTTTCTTTCTAATCGTTTGTAAATATTCTTTATAGAATATCAAATTGAAACTTACATGGCACATTGTCATTACAAGTGACAGTTTGAGAGTTGTCGCCCTGACATGGTTTTCCGTTGCATCGGGGTACTGGATCGGAACATGATCTGGTTCTGTGTCGAATTCCAGAGCAAGTTTTGGTGCATGTTGTCCAAGCTGACCATTCAGTAAAACCTCCATCAACTAAAATTGTAAATGCAAATGTTAAGTCGTTAAAAGTTAATGAATGTTAAGTGAATAAAATTTCATAAAGCCTAAACATTAATATACACAGAGCATTTTCTTTTCATTATGTACTTATTAAATAAGATAACAAAGTAATAATATAAACATATATTTAGTTGTGTAATATTTTCTCTATTATTATTGATACCTAAATGAAGTTACACATGTAAAAATATGCATTAGAAAGAGTAAAATATTTTCTAAATATGTTGGTCAAATGTTTTTAAATATTTTAGTATATCTTTTTGCCATTATTTGTCTAGCTCACAAATATGTGGATGTATAAAATCTTGTTAATCTGTATGATGTTAAAATTCTGTGGATCGTTAATGTTTGTGCATAAAGAATGGGTGAAGAGAACTAGTGAGAGATGGAATGATGTAAGTAATTAAAATAAAGAGAAAGAAGAGCAATAAGAGAAGAGAGTGAATAAGTGAGGGAAGGGAGAGAGTAAAAGAAATTCTGTTACAATTGCATAAAGCATTGATATTGTTGAACCTGTTTAGCTATTTATTAAACTTTTTTTTATCTAGTTAGATGATGCACACTGTACGAACATTGGCCAAATGGGTCACGGATTATCTCATTATAAAAACGATAAATATTGTGTTGAATAATTCATTAGAATTATTCAGCACAATATTTTTTCTCTTTATGTAACCGTGAAGGTTTTGTAAATGTGAATATGTCTCCTAAAACATTCTTAGGACATAGGAGTTTAATAGTGAATAATTTCTTTTCAAACATCTTATAAATTATAAATTATTTGGTATCAGGTTGGAGTTATGTGAAGATAATGTAACAGAGAATCAAAAACGTTCATTATACATACTGAGCATACATTATTTTTTATTTTAATATAAAACGATCATTTGTTAATCGAAAAAATTTTTAAAAAAGTATAATTACACTGAAGGTTTGTTATTTTTAACAGTATTTGCTTAAATATAAGATATATATACACACACAGATATATATATATATATATATATATATATATATATATATATATACGATAACCTCTTTGTAGTCAAAAATGCTGATAACATAGAATCTAACAAAAGTAAAATCTAAGAAAATATGTTGAATGATGTCAAGTTTCCAAGCGATAGAAACTGTTTTCCAATCAGTTTCTTCAATGGAAGTCATGTTAACACGCTCAATGACGAAGAAAACTAATAATCTCAGTAAACGTTACTTTGATGTCTGTCTGCAACACTCATTTCTTGAGTTAGAAAATCGTTTAAGAAGTAAATAATTAGATAACATTAGTCTTTCTCTCTCTCTCCTAAATTTATTATATCCAAATAAAACCTTGAAGATGTCAGCGAACGTTTCTTTGTGTCTTTCCTACATGAAATATTTTACTCATCTTATTTAAACAGGCGAAATGATCAATGGTCACTCATGAAATGCAATGAAGAGAATAAAAAACTTATAAATACCCACATGTATAAAAATTTTTATTTGGTTTATTGATCAGTCATTAATGAAAATGTTACATGATTAATTTCAGAATATAGTTAGTTAGAAAGGAGGGATCTATCTCCAAACTCCTAGGAGGAACTCACAACTTTAATATATAAATTTAATAATATAAATAAAAAAAATATCTGCTCATAATTATATGCATTTTTTACACTGAATATGTCAAGTGAATTGTGTGACTGCATAAAATTTTCTACTCACCAACTAAAATGGACTTAGTTACCAATTTGGAATTACGGCAATAGCTACAAAAAGAAAAGGTTAATCATTATGTGATTAAATTATTTCATTTACAAACTGAAAATGAATTACACTTTCTCATTAAATAACAGTCTATAAGAAAAAAATGTTTTTTAATATTTTTATCAAAATAACCTCTAGTAAACTTCTGATATAAAAATGATATAATCTAACAGTGAAATTCATTTTGCAATCTTATTCATTTTGAAATGTTGAAATAGTTATGCATAAAAATGGAACACTGATAAATATGTATTTCTAGTTTCTCTCACAAAAGTTCCATATATTTGGAAATATTCATTGTTTGTTCCAGGAGACAAAAATTTCGGATTCGGACATAAAACTACAAATTCAATTTGCTGGAATGTTTGATGATCAGAAAGATTACTTTAAATTGAATCTCTTTAGAAATGATTTTGGAAAGAAAACTTCATCTCAATTTTCAACTCTCCACGTTTTTTGCTGTCTAATAGCTGCTTGAATTTTACAAAAAAAATCTTAGCATTTGAAAGCTGATTGAAGTAAATTAATATTTATATATTTTTGAAAAAATTTAATATTTGCATCTATTTGAAATTTAATACTTATATATTTTTCAAGAGGATACCCATGGATTTTGTTTCAAGAACTTGCCAAGAAACTTGTTGCAATGGGCTTAATCACAAATTTTCCTTGGGTTGTTCTTTTTTTGCTTTTAAAAATCACAATTTTTGTCAAATTAATAACATTGTGTACAGTTGTTTAAGAACAGCATCCTTGTTTTTGTTAACTCAACATAAATTGTAGTCTTCATTGTTTGGATTCACAAGTTGGACACAACTTTCTAACGGAATGTTTTTATTAACTAATTTCGAAACTTCACTCAATAAACATCAATTATCACAATAGCATGTAAATTGGCAATGAAAAAGTTTTTATAACTCTAAACTATTATAATTCTGTTAATAATTGCTATTTCAACAGAAACGTGTTATTGCATCATACAATGTCATATGTGATATATTTCAAAAACAAAATTAACTTTATTCTAGCGATCTATTTTCAATTTGATGACTAATGACTAAGGTTATTGTCTTTCTCCTCATACCTTACAGTACATTCGTCCTCGTGTAGCTTTTCATTCTGTTGATAGAATTTGCCATTAATTTCACAATCTGGAGGACAGAAATCCAAGTTACACGTTTCGGATTCGGTAAGAGATTTTTCTTTGCAGCTTCCCTTTGATCCTTGCAACTCAATTTTTCTGAAATTTGAACAGAAATAATAATTTACAGCCGAAGTATTTTTTTAAAGAAACACATTAATTATTTTCAAAAAACGTAGACCATAATCATATGAATGAAAAAGAAAGATTATATATTAATTATTTAAAATGAATCAATACAAATGCACATTCCATTCATCCAGTCTAAATAGTATTACTTATCTTGCATTTATGTTTGTGATTTTAAACAACATTTGGTTTTAGAACAAGAAAAACAGAAAATGAAAAAATAAAATGCAAAATAATTTTTTAGTTTTTAAAATTAATTTCCAAAAAATTTAAAACAGTAGAAATATTCAATGCAGATTTATTTAAAAACTAATAAGAAATCAACAGATAAATGTTGTAATTGATAAATGAATTAAAGATTATTAGCCAATAAAAAATTTGGACAGGAGCTGCTAGAAGCAGCTTATCCTGCCTTGACAGTGTACTAAATAGACTTTGTAACTTAGTGGGGGATGCCCTTTTCTCTTCCCTACAACTCTTTCCCACAAAAGAGACGTCACGAGCCTGTCTTTGTTTTATCATTACTTCCAAGGCAAATGGTCGTCTGAGCTCCAATCTCTGGCTCCACCCTGACCAATCTTTCTCGAAAAACATCCATCTAGCTTAAACCACTGTCTTAAGTAATCCAATCTACCAAATTTTCATTAATAACCACATCTACGATATCATACCATTGATTACTGTACACTCAATAACACTTATCCTTGAGAGGCCTCAGGGCCTTGATGACTCCTATGTAAAAAAATAAAAAAATTTTAAAAATAAAACAGTTTTAGTATATACTAGAAGGGAGACCCGATGTTGCCCGGGATAGAATGATGATCAACGAATATTTTAGTTTCCCATACTTTTATTGCCAGTGAAATCACTCATTTTTATTGAATGCCTGCTCTTGTTTGGGAAACATCGTGGTGTACCAGGAGGAAACTTCACATGCCTCCCTACAATGACGTAGTCCAAAACTTATTGTTAGTGCACTGTAGAAAATCTATTGTTGATTTTATAAAATTATGTTTATTGTTATACCGGCTTTCCTTGAACAGAGGAATTTACACCGATTAGCGCTATAAATGGCACGAATAATTCCAACACTGGTGAGAGAGAGGCGACTGCACTTCAACTGCTAGCTAAGTGCCCAGCAGATATACACGCTTTCCTATCTTTGTACATTATTGTTAATACACTTGTTCCTTAACTGAACCTCGACTTGATTGTTCTTATTTTCACTGTTGTCCACGACACAACAGATTGGCGACAAAGAATCGAAACGACCGTCACTGCAGAGAATCAACAAAAAGGATTGGAATAAAGATTCGTGAAATCTTTAAGGCAAAACACCTTCGTCATTTCAACAGATATTTGGATACGCAAGGATTAACAGCAAAGTAATTACTACAATAGTAATTTGGCGACGGGAAAAAACTTGCTACCAAAATCTAGAAAACTTGGTTGATTTTTTTTTTTTTACTAAGGAATATTTATTTAATACAAGAGTAAATTGTAAACTGAATTCGTATGATGGATGCGAAATTCAAAGATTCACTGTTGGAATTGGAACAATTCCAGGCAGAGCAAAATCTCGCATTGCAAAAGCAGCAAATTCAACAAGTAGAAAGAGAAGAGAGATTTAAACAAGCATTTGAAGCAAAAATGCTTCAACAACAGAAACGCTTTGAGGAAATATTGATGAAAATACAAGAGGAACAAAGAAAAATTTTGGAGGTGACACAGTTAACTAAAGCAGACGATAATCATAATGCATTTTCTCAAACAACTGTGTGGGCCGTTATTGAAAATTTCAATTATAATCCAGAAGACGATGTCATTTTCGTCCAGTACTATAAACGATATGAGGATATTTTTTATATCGGATTGTAGTACCTGGTCTGATGCAGAAAAAGTTAGGCTTTTGCTAAGGAAATTGGGAACAGCCAAGTATACAAAGTTCGTGAATTTTATTCTCTCAAAAAAGGCCAGTGAGTTGAGCTTCAAAGAAACAGTTACGTTACTTACAGAATTGTTTTCTGCAAAAACGTCTCTTTTCCATAGGCGATATAAATGTATGAATGTTACTAGAAGAGAGGAAGACGACTACACTACTTATGCAAGTATAGTGAACAAGCATTGTGACGATTTTAAACTAGAGGAATTATCATCAGTTAATTTTAAATGTTTAATAATTGTGCAAGGGCTGGTCTTAAATTAAGATGCTGAAATCAGGCGTTGTGTTTTAAATAAACTCGAAAACGAACCGAATTTAAAACTACAAAACTTAGCGGAAGACTGTGAACGGTTTATTGCGTTGAAACAAGACAGTTGTGACAAAGAGGAAAGCAGAGTGTCGCATATTAAAAAGATCCATCAAAAGAAAAATTCGACTTCAAAAAATAACCAGAGAAAGAAACAGGGAACCATGTTGGAGGTGTGGAAATAAACATTGGTACAATGAGTGTCCCTACAAATTCAAACAATGTGACAACTGCCACCAGAAAGGGCATAAAGCATCGCATTGTAGAAAAAAATCTGGCAGAAAGACATCCATTAAACTTGCGAAAATATAACCTTAGGAACAAAATATCCGGAAATATGTACAGATCAAAATGTTTAAAAAGAAAGTAAGGCTACAGCTTGATAGTTGGGTTGACATTTCCATTATTAATGTACAGACATGGAAGAATCACATAAAACGGCGAGAAGCGTTAGTGGCAGAAAAATTACCTTTGAAGGAGAATTATTGACAAATATTTTTTTTTCAGAACGGGGCTGAAAAAGCAAGAATTTTTATGATGCGAAAATCAAACAACCTCTTTGGAACTGATCTGTTCGAAAAGTTTAGACTATGGGATCTGCCTTTAAGTTCATTTTGCCAAAAGGTTGAGGATTCGAATGTGGAGGCAGAAAAACTTAAGAGGGAGTTAAAAGAGAATTTCCCAGACGTATTTTCAGGCGGTTTGGGAAGGTGTACAAAAGCGGTAGAAAAATTTGATGTAAAAGTAAATGAACAGCCAGTGTTCAGAAAGAAAAGAAATGTTCCATACGCCACTATAGAACAGATAGACGGTGAATTAGAAAGACTCAAAAACATGGGTGTCATCGGAAAAATTGATCACAGTGAGTGGGCTGCACCAACGGTTTACATAAAAAAGAAGAGTAAGGAGATTCGGGTTTGCGCCGACTTCGTGACAGGCTGTTTAAACAGGGCATTAAAGATCACCATTATCCTCTTCCGAGCCCTTAGAAGATATTTGCGAAACTGAGTGGAGGGGAATATTTTTCTAAAATCCAACTCAGTGATGTGTACAACAGAAAGTTCCAGTCAATGAGGAGTGTTCAAAGCTTCTATGTATTAATACCCATAAGGGATTGTACAAGTTTAACAGACGTCCTTTTGGGGTCAAAGTCGCCCCTGAGATTTTTCAACAAATTATGGACATCATATTAAATGGGTTGGATTTCGCAGTAGAGTACCTGGACGATGTGTTAATGAAAAGCGCTAGCAAAGAACAACACAAAGCTCATGTAAACCAAGTATTCAAAAGGATCACGGATTATGGATTTAAAGTAAAACAGGAAAAATGTACATTTTTCATGGAGAAAATAAAATACTTGGGGCAAATCATCGATAAACATGGAAGAAGGCCGGATCCAGATAGATCGAGTGCAATAAAGAATTTGCCTGCTCCAGAAAATATTGCGTCTTTACAAGGTTTCTTAGGTTTGGCAAATTACTACAATGTATTTGTGCCAAATATGCATAAATTAAGGTCGCCTTTAAATGAACTGTTAAGGAAAGACCAAAAATAGGTCTGGATGCAAGAGTACAAAGAAGCATTTTGGGAAATTAAAGAGACTTTAACGCCTGAGTTGTTTACATTATAATTGCAAGCATGAAATTATAGTTGCAAGTGATGCCAGCTCCTATGGCATAGGAGCATGCATTTTACACAAAATGGATGATGGAAAAATGAAACCCATAGCACATTCATCCCGATCACTTTTGCCAGCTGAAAAGAACTACTCACAAATTGAAAAAGGGGCGCTAAGCATTATATTCGCGGTAAAGAAATTTCATCATTTCCTGCATGGTAGGCAATTTCTGTTACAAACAGACTACAAACCATTATTAATGATTTTCGGATCGAAAAAGGGACTACCACAACATACAGCAAATAGATTCCAAAGATGGGGTACCATACTTCTGAATTACAATTTTCAAATGGAGTATGTACCATCTAAAAAATTTGGTCATGCAGACGGGTTATCAAGGTTAATACCTAAGCAGACAGAACGATTGGAGGATATTGTAATAGCAGCCATTGAAGTAGAAGTTGAAGTAAAAAATATGTTATGTGACACAATAAGAGAACTTCCAGTAACGTTTGGTGAGATTAAGAGTAAGGCAGAAGTGGACGAATTTATTATATGCACGAAAGAAAGGATCAACAATAACGAACTGGATGAAGAAATTTATTCAATTTACAATAATGTCCTGTTATATAGTGACAGGGTCGTAATTAATGCGATATTACAGAAAAGAATGCTCAAGGAATTCCATGTAGGACATCCAGGTATATCAAGAATGAAAAGCCTTATGTGCTCTTTAGTTTATTGGCCAAACAGGGATAAGGACATAGAAGAAAAAATCACGGAGTGTAGAGGATGCGCATTAGCTATGAAAGCTCCTCCAACTCAATTCGGATCGTGGCCAAAACCGGGCCGACCTTGGTCGAAGGTTCATTTAGATTTTACAAGACCGCCAGATAGGTTCTATTATCTCATTGTTGTAGACAGCCTATCTAAATGGCCGGAAGTATTAAAATGTAAGAATCCCACATCCGAGGTAACTATCAACTTCTTGTATGAACTATTTGCTAGGTTTGGAGTAGTAGACTGCATTATTACAGATAATGGAACGCAATTTACGTCTACCGAATTTGAACATTTTTGCAAGGATCATCTAATCGAGTATATAACCATTCCGCCATACCACCCAAGAAGTAATGGACCAGCAGAGAAATTCGTTGACACATTCAAGAGAGCTCTGAAAAAAGCCAGTAGGTCGCCGACGGATAAGTCAATCCAACAGTTTTTACAAGTCTACAGAGTCATTTCGAATGCAAACATCGAAATGTTGAAGACACCTGCTGAGGTTATGTTCAGACGCAAGGTTAGATCGATTTTTCACAAGTTGTTAACAAAACCACGATAGGCCAAACCTAAAAAAACCGAGAACAAAAAAAATGGTATAAAGTTGGCAAAAGAGTCTTCTACAAGATACATAAAAATAATAAGACTTTCTGGGAGTCCGGCATGGTTGAGAAACAAATAGGCAAAATGGTATACATAATTAAGGGACCAGACTTCGTGCACAAACGTCACACTAACCAAATTCGAAAAGATACTCGAACAGTGAGGTGACCAGATCGCCCGAGGAGGACATCATGGACACAGTATTTGACACTTTTCAGGTGCCCATACCAGAGACAGCTCCGGAGAACAGAAGATCAAACAGAAAACGGAAATCAACAGAATTGATTAGGGTGAACCCAAAACAAAAACGTTATTAATCCCATACAGGATATTTTCAAAGGGGTGTGTTATACCGGCTTTCCTTGAACCAAGGAATTTACATCAATTAGCACTATAAATAGCGCTAGTAATTCCAACACCGGTGAGAGAGATGCGACTGCACTTCAACTGTTAGCAGAGTGCCCAGCAGATATACACGCTTTCCTATCTTTGTACATTATTGTTAATACACTTGTTCTTTAACTGAACCTCGACTGTTCTTATTTTCACTGTTCTTATTTTCACTGTTGTTCCACGACACAACATTTATATAGAACAGCTGGAATTAAAATTTTAAATGCAAAAGTCAAGTATCATGGTTCAATTGTTCTCTAAACAGAAACATTAATTTTGAACGCGCCTCTGTCATATCAAAGAACTTACTGTTAATTTTATATGCTTGTCCTTTCTGCTTGTGCGGTGATAATAGCTTAAATTTAAGTTTAAAATGAAAAGTCAAGTATCTGGGTTCAATTGTGCTTTAAACAAAAGCATTCATTTCGAACGTGCCCCTGTCTTATAAAGAACCTACTATTAATTTTATATGGTGGATCTTTCGGCCTGTGTGATAATAAAATATTTCAAATCCACTTATGATATTAGGCTATATAAGGTGTTAACTTTGGTCAAAATGCCAGATACATAAAGTACATTTGTGTGAAGTTTAATGAAAATCGGCCCAGCCGTTGTGGAGTCTATAAAAAGCGAACTCACACACACAATGTTCATTTTATATAATATTAGATAGATAGAGCTTACGAAATATATTAGAAAATGGACACGAATAGATGTATAAAATGAGCATTTCAGAAAATATTTAAATTCATATTTATAATTTTAAGATTATTATTATTTAAATAAATCAAAATTTTAATAGAATATCATGAAATTTGATTAAAATTAATCTTATATTAAGGATGTAGAAAGTTATTCATTTCATTTTTTTTTTAAATTGAGTTTTGAACTTATTTCCTTTTTAATTTTTTTTATTTTGAAAATAAAAATTATTTTAAACATTTGAAATAATAATTTCTAACATAAATTTACCTGTAACGCGTACGTGTTCCTTTATTACAAGTCGTACTGCATGCACCCCAGCAACTCCAAGTTGACAAAACACAAGCTAAAAAGTAAACAATGAAAAACACATATATAGTGTATGCTAATGTAGAATCATTAGAATTGATAACACATACTATGATGTAATATCACATAAAACTATGAGATAATTACATATTGAGATTGTATGTTAAGACAACTATATTGAAAACGATTTTCTAAAAAAACAAGTAATTTATTTACATACCATCAGGATCAACCTTGCATGATAATCCAGTCTTCTTACATATGCTACAAAAGAAACATTATTTTATTGGAATTTGAAGTTAAAATCAATTTCAAATATTTTAGAACTATTTTCATAAGCAAAAATCTTAAGATCAGTGCATTGTAAAGAAAATGTTAGGTCCTTTTAAAATATACGAGAAAATGAAAAATAACTGAATATCTTCTCCAATAAGTCAGCCACAAATGTTTTTAATATTTTGAAAAGGCAAAAAAAAAAATAATAATAATACGTTATATTTTGCAACAACTTCAAATGGGAAAGAAAAAGGGAAAAAATTGCATTCAGTGCATCTATGATAACCTGTGATATTTTATGCATGTATTCATGCAAATCACCCTAAACCATGTATTTTCGGATTTAATTTATCATGAAGAATATTTTAAATAAAAATAAATTTTAATTTCAACATTTGCATTTTTGTGAACTCACACTCAATTTCAACTGTAAACAGTTTATTTTTAAACAAATATTTTTTAGTTTAAAACATGAATACTTAGTAATATGGAATAAATATATGTTTTTACATTATAAACATTACATTAAACGATTATAAAGCAAAATTGCAAAATAGAAATCTATTAAATTAATGTAATTTGAATAAAAGAGTAAGTTTATATTTGTCTATTTTTACATTCGTTTATTCAAACAGGAAAAATTGTGAACAAACTAATTTAATAATAAATTTTAAATTTAAATAAAATTTTTAAAGTAAAAATATTACATTTTAAAATTTAATACATCAAATAAAATGTATGCACATATATACTACAAACAATGCAGTATATGAAAATGTCGGTTTATGTTTTCATCATACGTACCACATGTGATAGGTTTATATATAAGATTCTTTTTTCTCATTTTTAAGTAAACCTTCTCCCATCTCTCAAATATTTCTTTTAATTTTATTAAGAGTTCAAACGTTTTCTATCATTTCCAAAATACCAAAATCCATTTTTTGTTACCCCAGATATAAAGTAAGCACATCAAAAATTAATCGCCTGGCGTTGAAACCAATATCTTTTCTTATCCCTCCTGTGGTTTACAACAGATGAGAACTTTTAAATACATCTTTTTATCCTTGAATCTGAATTCATCAAGCCTTCATTTGTAAAACAGGAGGCCTTGTTAATTCTAATTTTCTTTTTTGTATCAAAGTGCGAAAAGTTCTTGAGTGGCTGGTTAGGTGTATCAGAATTTTGGGGGAATTTTTGATACCCCTAACACGAAACTGCGAATAAAATATAAAACACTCGTATTTTCTCTTTTTAAAGTGGGTTGTTTATTTTCTTTATGGAATATACTTCCAAAATAAACTATTAAAGTTGTTTAAAAAATAATAGAAATATTATTTGTTATTTTTTAAAAAACAGTGTTTACAAAGTGCTGGCGCACCTTCAAGTAGCCATTTTTTTACGTAATGAAATCAATTGAATTTTACGAGTTAATTTTTTTTTTTCAATTTTTAAACTTTTAAAATCTATCAAAATTTTTCTATTGGTTAATTTTTTTCGATATTTTCAGGATAAATGTGAAATTTTATGCTCTTTCCAATAAACCGAATATAATATTTTAGGTAAACAATTTTTTGTAAATTCACGCTCACCCCCCCCCCCATTTTGAAATGTCTATTAAAATTTTGATAATTAATTTATGTACCAAAGTTTTATATATCACAAATTGAAGATAAAAGATCAGTAAATTATATATTGTAAATTAAAACAAAAAAGAAATGTGTTTTAGAAATTTACCTGTAAAGTCCAAAGTGTAAAACCTTTTTTTAAAAAAAAAACACGTTGATTTTCTTTTTAATTGGGAGCCTATGTTCTGCTTATATTGTTTAGTAAGTAATGGACGATGACGACAATTTTTTTCTATTTCATTCAATGTTTTCTTTTTTTAGATATTAAAAAAAAAAAATTCACTTGACAAAAAAGAATGAAAATATAATAAATCCAAACTTTATGTATTTCTTTGAGAAAAGAAAAAAAATTCCATGAGTGTCCTTTTTTTTAACACGCAAAATCTTATAAGTAAAATTTTACTATTTTTAAACTATGGGAACACATATTCTTCACGGAGAAGGCTAGACAACTAACATGAAGTGTGACTTTTACTTCCCTCGCGTCCACCCATAGTTCAAACCAATAAAAAACTACTTCCGGTTTTGGATAAAAACGTAAAATACTTTTGTCATGGCGCGTTTTTCAAATAGGCGTTTAAAAAATTCTTTTATTTAAAAACTGAATGGATTTTAAAATATAAATATGGATAAATTCTTAACAATGAAGAATGGAACTTGTTGCGGACCAGGATATAATAATACCCTAACTCGCTACAAGAAAATAATGAAACGAATGGAATTGAAGGAAACAAAGACTCAATTGATGGATAAGATAAACGTCGTTTATTTACTGTTGAAAGAATGCTTTAGATATAACATGTGTTCATGTCCGCACGTGTGTAACCATCGTTCGTTGCAGGACTGGTGTTGTAGAAAGAAAAGGAAATGTGTGTTCATCTCAGGTTCGGGTCACTATCGTTTGTTCGTGCGTGGGAAGAGAAGTGAGTAATATAATAGAACGAGAATGATAGTCCAGCGTGTAGACAAAGAAAAGGATAGAGGTTAAGCTGTATGCCATGTTAGCAGTTAGCTACGCAAAAGTGTTCTCAGGGACCAGTAGTAGATAGAGAGAGAAAGAGTGTAAAGGTGTACATACGGTCTGTTAGCTTTTCATCCCACATAGTAGTAAATGGCGTGAGGTATGCGCGGTCGAAAGCTGGGCCTAAAAGGAAGAAGCCGTGTATTGCTCTCTCTTTTATACTTGTTTCCGGTGGTCTTTGTGCATGTGTGGATTTCCATTGAAAGGAAGTGACGTTGTCCTTGTGTGCGTACGTGTGCGCGTGTGTGAGTACATGTGTGTACGTTAGCGTGTGTGTATATACACGTGAATGTGAGTGTATGTACGCGAACGTGAATATATGTACGTGTGTGGACGTGGGCACGTATGTTTGTGTGCGCATATGTATATAACAAGTAATATAGCTTGAAATGTGAATGTGTGTTTGTGTGAGACTAGGAAAGGCTTGCACAAACTACACATTGATTAGTAATTCTTATAGGTAAGTGATATTTTGGAATTTATATCGATTTTTTTATAATCGACGTAAGTTAAATTTCGTTTATTTTCTTCAAATCTTTTTTTAAAGAAAACCGATTTAAAAAAAACAAACAAACAAACAAATATTGCATTGCTATAAAACCTGTTATTTTTTTTAAACTTTGGCTTTGCTCCTTTAATTGAAAAAAAATTAGACTTTGAATTACATTTTTCAAGTAGTTATAAGCTTGGAAAGATAGGAGGTCAAATTATTCAATATTTTTTCAAGCATTCGTAAGGTCGGTTTCTGACACACCTAGTGGCTGGCGACACAATGCAAAAACGTTTGTGATACATATGGGACATATATCAACATTTATGATTTGCTCATAAAAAGATAAGAAAAATCGAAAAATAAAAGAAGTTATAATTAAATCATGAACTTTTTATATAAAAAAATAACTTTTCATCTTTTATTTACAGGGAAAACACACATTGTAAATGCATGCACATCGTAACATTTGGGGATATTTTAAATAGTTTAGGTCCGTAGAGTGAATGAGATATTGTGGTGCCTGTAAACTAGTGTAGGGTCCCTACACTGTAGGAAATAGAAAAGTGAACGACCCCACCCTACCCACTTTGGCCTTGTGTCACATCTTTTATAAAGTATTGTAATATTTTTAAAGGATAAATAAACAGGGACATTTTTAGCTCGAGTACGTGAGGTTGCTGTCACTTGTGAAGAAGACGAAAAAAGAATTATGACGGTAGCAGCTGCGAGGGAGAAGAAGTAGAAGGCTGATAAGAAGAATTCCGAATCCGACCCTTTTTTCTGTTTACACTGCTTTGAGAATAAGCCAACGTTTTTCGTAAAAGAAACACGAACATAACTTCGACAACGTTTGGTTTCAACTCGAACGAATTTATGACTAAAATAGGGATTAATTCTTGAAGAAAAACTATAGGCAATCTTTCACTTTTTTAATCGTCTTTTATCCATATACACCTTTTCCATTCTAAACCAAAGCATTATTCTTTTCCCTGCCAACATCTAAACATTTTTTTATTTATTTCATTCACTAAAGCATTACCTGTTCGAAATCAGAACATTACCGCCTTTCCCTGACAATATCTCGTTTATGCTCCCCTATTCTTGTACCTGAAGATATATTAATATATATCTCCCAATAAGTGATATATTTTATACAATCTTCTGTGTCATTGTTAATTTTTCAGTGGGTTGTGTTTATTAATATTTTCTCTGAAACTCAAAAGAAAGAATGAGAATGGATAGCCACTTAAAAAAAAAATACTATTTTCATTTGAGCACATAATATTTTTGTTCATATCTGGGAAAAGAAGTTTAATTGTGAATACATCACAGCCGTTTGTAACAATTGTTAATTTCTTATTAAACTAAATATATTTTTTAAAGTTCAACAATAATATTAAAGAAATAAAGAATTTAAAGAACCATTTTACTTTTAGATCGAAGAAAATATTACAAAATATAATTCAGATTAAATAACAAAACTGTAAACAGTGAAAAATAAAGTACAGTTTATGATTTTATAAAATATTACCATAGAAAATATTCAAGTAAAATTTAAAAAGTATCTTCATGTAAAATTTAGCACTTTGCTTTGAAAAAAACGTTGTCCTATTTTGGATTAGTTCATAAAAGGCACAGAATGCACGAACGAGTTGTGGAGTTGTGTGCTTCAATGTAATCACACATTCTATAGATATAACAGACAAATTTAATATTATTTTATATTTAAAATAACATCATACCACTTTTGCTAACGCTTTCATTATTCTTTAGAAACCGTTTATGATTGGTATGCTTTAATTAATTCCACAGAAACATTCACATCATTATTTTATTATTAACCATGTATTTGCAATAAAAAAAAACAAACACAAATAGCCAAATTTACATAAAACATGGAAAGCATTAAAAATAGTTTTATATAAATATGTGCACTTTTAATTTTATCAAGAAAATTGTGTTTAATTTTACTTCTATAAAAGGTGATAACTGATTTATTTTTTATAAAGCAAAGATATCATTTTTTTAGTTCTTTAATATAAGAAATTGTAAAGTAATCACGTTGACACACCTGTTCTCATAAGATCACCGAAGTTAAGCAATGTTAAGCCTGGTTATTACTAAAATGGATGACCAATTTGGGAACTCTAGGCGCTGTATGTAGGAGAACGTTGACACCTCTCTGCAAGAGTTGCAAAAACCTAACGTCATATTCTCCCCTAACAGGGATATACATGCGACTGGGGACCGCTTGTGAATTTCATACTCCCATGAAACTCCCTCCTTGGAAGGAAGCCAGTTAAACCCGAATAGGATTAGTGATGACGGACACAACAACAACCACCGTTTAAGCAGAAGTTCTGTTCTCAATTATGTAGCAAAGCTCTTCAGAAAGCATACACGTTTTTACACACACGCACACACACACACATACCTTGTTAGTTATATTTAGTGGAGAAGCTTGAGATTATTAGATTAGTTTTAAAGACCATGAAAAATGATTAAATGTTAAATTAGAATCGGCTATGAGCTGCAAGCACTTTCGAGGCTATGCTTTAAATAAGATATAAAAAAACAAATACTTATTCTCTTAATAGTAGCTATACAACTACACATAACCCCTCATTCCCAATATCTTAATTAATTAATAAATGAACCAAGGGGAGAGTCGAAAGGATACAAAGTGGCCCCGATACACTACAAACTAATAACTATACTTACTAAAAACCGGCACACCTCTAATGAATGACTATACTTGCCGAAAAACATAGAATAGACTAACATAAATAATTTAGCTAAATGAAGGAAAGAATCACACCCCGCTACCCCTCAATACCATTTCAAACGCTACCGCCTAATACTTAACTAAACGAAATAAAACACAGTACACCACCAATTGGATAAAGGTGAGTGCACTTTGCATACTTACTAATAAAAACACCCAAAAATGACTAAAATAATCTATGTGGCCAACATACTTATAAATGAAGCATTGATGTATATCTATGAGAAGCATTCTCATAAAGTAGCATTATATAAGGAAACTAAGCACAATCTGATTTCAAATGATAACTAAGTACTCTAACTAGATGGTTTATGTAAACGGGATGTTCTACCAATACAGACACATCTATGCTATTATGTATCTGTTTACATGTAAACCTATCTCTATAACGAAGCATATAAACTAGCAAAATGTATTGTATATTTTCGTATTGAGGAAGAGGTAAACACCCCAAATGAAAGAATGACAACCATCGAAATTAAGTTTATGCACTGAAACAAGAACTTTTATCTGTCTAATTACTTCGGACATGTAAGGGTGAAAAATGTAACTCCCGCGATACCACCATTATTTAAATCATATAAATTAGCCAGTATATTTGTTCACAGAGTGTTAATTTGATCATAAAGACATGTATTATATTGAAATAAATAAGCAAACAAATAAATTAATAAGTGAAAATGGGGAATAAACGAATTAATAAAAAAGCAAGGAATAAAATGAATAAATAAATAGAGCTTATCAATAAAATAGATAAAGAAGAATATGCCATCCAAAATAGAAAAACAACCTATGAAGTCTTAAAATAGAGAAGCAACCCTGACGATGGAATAATATTACTTCAGATCAAAGCAAACAGAGACAACCGTCTAGTTTAAAATGAAACTAATACCTCCCCTCCTCACTGTGATAGCAACCAGGCCGAATCATACTTCCATCCTCGTTCATCCTCCTCCCACCCCTACTCTTTTTATTTACCATACCGCCTCCCCTCCCAAAATAACCTCTACTGTTCACATTCATAAAATATACCCTCCTTTTTCTTTCAAAGTATAATCCACACTCGGATATTTCTTTATATATAAAACGAATTGAACTGTGATTCTCGTTTCAATAGCTGTATTTGGTCTGACAAAGTGGGTTTCTTTAAATAGGGACTCCACCGAAACATGTATGTACATATGTAACTAATAATGTTTGTATAATAAACAGACTATATATATATATATATATATATATATATATATATATATATATATATATATATATATATATGACAATTTAAAAAAAATTTTTTATTACATTTTCACCCCAAACAAGGCACATTGCCACTTTAGTGTAGGGGGCTACTATCAGGGCCAGCAACTACTGGGGCACTATGTTGGGACTTGGGCAGCAAGATGTCAGTTCACGTTACATTTGAACTTCTGCATGTCAGTACAATTAGGGAAGCATGGACCTGGAATGGAATTCCAGAGTCTAGTTGTTCTGGGGAAGAAACTACAGGAGTAAAAAGATCTTTTACATCTAGGGATCTCTACTGTGTGGGTGTGGGATTTAGCTGCCTGTCGGGTTTGTCGAGGGTGTCTACATCATGGGGGCACAAGTGTCTGCAGTTCGTCAGAGCATTCACCATTAAAATACTTGTAGAACAGGCAGAGGGATGCAACGTTTCGTCAATGGGACAGAGGCTGAAGCTTAGATGCTAGTTCAGGGCCTATCAGATTTGCGACTCTCTTTTGAACCTTGTCTAGGAGCGAGAGACTAGCAGCAGATGCACCAGCCCAAATGTGACAGCAATACTCCATACATGGGCGAATGGTGGCCTTATAGAGGTACAGGATACTTTCAGGTGTCAGTAGTTTTCTAGCACAGTAGAGAGAGCCTACCTTTTTCGCAGCGACCCTGGCAATGTTTTCAATATAATTGTTCCAACTCATGTTTCCTATGAACGTTAGGCCAAGCAGTTTGAAAGATGTACTCTCAGACAGAGAGTCACTGGCCATTGCTATTATTGGCAGAGAAGGTTTCTTGTAACTATTGAAGGAAAAGGTTTAGTCTTGGCAGCATTGAATGTGACCATCCATTTATGTCCCCATTCCACTACAGTGGTTTTGCCATTTCTTTAGTTATGTGTTCATTTGTTTTCCTGTCATGCCTGTTATAGAGAGTGGTGTCATCAGCATATATACCCATCTTAGAGGCAGTTTTGTCGGGGAGGTCATTAATAAATATTAGGAACAATAGAGGTCCAAGGATAGATCCCTGAGGCACTCCCGCATTTATATCACACTGTTTAGATGTACGACCGTCAAGTACAACCTGGATTTTTCTCTTATCTAAGAAGGATTTAATTATGTTAAGTATTCTATCAGTGATACTGTATGATTTAATTTTCCTGAGGAAACCCTCATGCCATACCCTGTCAAAAGCCTTAGATATATCTAGAGCTACCGCTCTGCCCTCCCCTGCTTTGTCCAGCGAATGGTATATACCTTCAGAGATTACAGTGAGGATGTCTGCTGTGGAACGGGCTTGTCTAAATCCATATTGTTTGTCAGTCAGAAGTTTAGCATCTGTAAGGTGCCGGACTAGAGCATGGTTAATTATGGTCTCAAATATTTTGGCGAAAAGTGGGAGGAGGCTAATGGGTCAGTTCTTTCGCCAGAATTCTTGAATACTGGTACCACAGAAGCAGTTTTCCAACAGCCCGGAAAGCATGATTCATTAAGGCATTTGTTGTAGAGTTTGGAGAGAACTGGAGCTACTTCCGCTGAGCACTTTTTTAATAGCACAGCTGGGATGAGATCAGGTCCACATACTTTTGAAGTGTCAAGGTTTTTTATGATAGCGTGTACCTGAGCGTGTGTGATTTTTAGATCGTCTAGCATAGCGTCTGTCTGCAAAGGAAAGTCAGGCAGGGGGTGGTTGGTAGGGTCCAGTGTGGAGTTCGAGGCAAACCGGCTGGCAAGCATATTAGCCTTGGCGGGTTTTATAAAATGTTTACTAATAAAATTAAATACATTAAAATATCTTATCTTCTTAAATTACAATTGCTTCCTGTCGATTTTATTTTAATTTCAAGAATAAATTAAGTTTCTTTTTACATTGTCCTTAATAGTCTATACAAAATAAACATTATAAATGAAAGATTATTAACTATATTATAAAAATTAACTATTTTTTGTTGCTTTTATGGTGGCTATTTTATAAAGAAAGGTGAACTACTATTTGATGAATTACAACATTTTGGATAAACAATTTTCATCATTGATACACCGAGTTTTCATTTTTAAATATTTTTTAAATCTGATACAATTATCTCTATATAAATAAAATGAACTCATTTTTTCCCGTCTGATTTTGACATTAATAGGATTAAAAATCAAGATATTTCATGCAAATATAATATGCACAAACGGCAGAACAATATCTGAGGTGTGTTATAGGCTTATTATTTCTCAAATTCCTCGATAATCTTAGATTTCTATACTTTTTCTGCTGAGAAGTCACGGCCAAAATCGGTTAAGATCAATGGAAGTGGTAAAATATTTTCTCTCTAATAAATTCCTCCTCCCCCTGCCACCACTTAACACCGTTTGGGGATCGTTCACAAGGAACAGTTGAGAAGAGAACACCGGTTTGGCTTCGTAGTTCTTTCATGTGAAGTTATTTAAAATCACTAAACTAAGCTGCAGTGCTCTGTGGCGTAGTGGTTAGCGTGCTGGACAATTCACATTATATTTTCACGTTCGCGCCGACCTACTGTAGTCGTTTTTTTTTTTTTTTTTTTTTTTTTCTAAACAACTGGAATGGACTTTTCTTGGTGGCCGAACTGTTAACGTTGCAGATGTTTTTTTTTTTTTTTTCACACTTTATTTTCCTACTTTTACTCATGACTCCGGGTTTGATCCTTCCTACTTACCTACCATAACATTTTTTAAAACTCCCCCCCCCGTCCCGGAAACAAACACTCGGGCAACGCCGAGTACCCCCGCTAGTAAAAATATAAATCATAAATACTGCTTTATTTTATTTTAACAAAAGATTCCACTCACCACTTATGTCCAGGGGTTTCTGATGGTACAGTCGAACCAATTAGCCATTCTATGCCATTTGTATCATAACAAGGACAATTTTCTGGTTCAATACATTGACCATTATATAACACATTATTACCAGGACATACATAAGCTGGCATACATTCAAAACCATAAGCCATCTTTTCATTGAATCGGTAATCCTTACAGGTTATATGAGGTTTATCCAAGCATTGTGTAGTCTCAAATCCTGGTATACTTGGCAAAGTTACTGGATAATAAGAACAAATACAAAAATAATTATAGCTAGACGAAAAGAATACATTATGAAATTTAATAATTAATCATGTAAAATTAAATTTTCATAACAAACTTTTATATATAATGAGATTATATATAACAAAACTCAGAATCAAATATTCAATTAATAGAAACCATTATTAAAATTGCTCACATTATATTCTTTCCCTTGAATTTTACTGAGTTATTTTTCTGACACAAAGACATTGATACAAGCAAGTTATCATTACTTAATTAATATATAGCATGTAAGGGTGTTTTTTTTTTAAATATTGATCTATAATGGAGTCAACTATTGAAACTATGAATTGACAAATAAATTTTCGACATAAACAAACAAAACTGAAGAATTAATCCAACAGACATTAAAAATGTATTTCTATTTCTACAATTTTGATTTTACAAACTGCATCCTCTTTTAAACTGAATTCATTATCTCATGCGGCAAGTGCATTGAAAGCACCTTCATGTTTTTCTGATTACCATCTAATGTTAATCTCAGGATTTTCTGAAAGCGTTTGCAGAGGCAAACAAAATGATTTTATTTCCTGTGTGTTTTCTCCTATATTTATTTTTTCTGTCTTGTCTTTCACTACATTTGTGATGCATATCTGAAGAATGTGCATAATGTAAAAATAAATGAACAAAGTCTTTCTCACAAAAGAATATTTTCTAGTCACCTTAATAATATATACATACCATTTTTACAATTATTTGTGCATGGTTCAAAATCTACATAAATTCCAATACATGTGCGCATGATAGAATTAGGTGGTGGGCTGTCACATTTGCGGACCCTTTGCCTGACTCCAGCTACACAAGATTTGATATCCTGAGTACATGAAGACCATGGTGACCATACAGAATAAGCTGGCAACACTACAAAGAAAACATAACAATATTAATATAAAACATTAAATAAATTAGTATTCAAAATATCACTGTTAAGTAAATTTGAATTTAAATATATTTTTAACATTGTGTTTAAATTTGATTGCATTTATACCTCATGATGAAGCCATATATGGAAATCAATATTGCTCTATTTTTACCCCCCCCCCAAAAAAAAACTAAAATGTCGTTTTATAGAAGGAAACCCCCTACAATTAATGAGGTTCTTGATAAGACCTTAAAGTTCATTTGGTGATGAGCCCCTAATTTGGGAGCTTTGAGGGTGTAGAGTTACCATCACTTCAAAGTTCACTTTAACCTAGAGTGGTAATATCTGTCAGTTTCTGATTTTGGGGTCAACAGAATTTTGAGGCACAAAAGTAAACTGCCTTTGAAATCCTTGGACAAGGTCTTCACTGACCATTTCCAAATTCATCTTTCCCAGCCTTTTCTACCTTTTTTCTATCTACTCTTTTTCCCGACTCTATCAAATACCCAAGATTTCCACTCTTTCATCTGTCCTGTATATGATACAAAATTGCATCCAACCACGGTGCCCTTTACAGACCATTTCTTAACATATACCTACAACACAATGTACAAACCAATTATATACAAAGCATATATACATTGTAAGCATTAAATGATAGTTAGTATGCCATAAAAGGCAGCAATTAACCAACAATCAATGATTAATTCAGCTTATCACAGTGCTTATGAGATAGTTTCTGTTATAATGAATTTGTTATATAGTCAATTATTGAGTTGATAAGGATTAAAGTTCTTACTGGATGTTGGTTTTATATTGCTTTTGTTTTAGAGTGTATAAACTTTTAGATTCTGAAATTGCAGTATCTATCATAGGTGCTTGAAGTTCCAACATTTTTGGAAATTATAACATCAAACAGATTTTAAATTAACAATTTTATTTTGCCAAATCTGGCACAAGATTATAATCTATATATTTTCGTTTTAATCATGTCTGGTAGAAGAACAGGATGTAAGCATGGCACACAAAATAAATAACACACACTATCCTATTAATATATAGATAGTTATTCATTTGTTGAAACGACAATCTTGAAAATTACTTTATAAATTTGTTTATTTGATTGGATAAGAGCCAATAACAATTCTGTTACTAGGTGTTTTGATCTTATAGATTAAATGCCTGCAAGAGAAATATTTGCAGTAAGCTTGTACCTCCCCTTGGGGAATTTTTGTAAAATAAATTTTTTAATTATATTTATTTCCTCTTTCGCCCGTTTTTTTATAAATTTATTTTTATAGGATTTTTCTACCGGATCAAAAATCTCAGTTTTTATCAAATTGACAATAGCATTTTGCAAAGCTATTTAATTTCTATAACATAATTTTATAATAATTACATTCTCAAAATAGCATGGATTGTGTAGAAATACAATTTAAACCCCTGTGAAGGATTTTTGTCCTCATTTTCTAAACTTCACTCAGTAAACGGCAATCATCATAACATCTCCTAAATTGGCAATAGCAAACAATGTTATGAATTTAATCATGTGTTTAAACCAAGTAATCACATCATGCAAAAGGATATGATGCCATGTATTTGAATAAATAAAAACAATTTTATAACAGAATGAGACTGTATTTTTTATTAATGAATGTATATAAAATAACGAATAAAATAATTTTATATACTTCATGGATCATAGATAAAAATGAATGGAGAAAAATAAACGTTTTCAAATCAATGCTATATACGATTTAATAGAACTCTTCAATATATTTCGATTGTTATTAAACCATTAAAAAAATGATCTCATGCTGTGTATAACATAATTCTTAAACCTATGATTCATGTAGATTCTTTTCTTTTTTTTCTTAAATACTTCTTAAATACTTACCTTCACAAATATCAGTATTACAGTCATTAATCTCAGTCTCTGGTAGATCGCAGGCTTCATTTCCTTTTTTCATTAATTTATTTCTATTTCTCTGCCGATAACCATTTCCACATTTTTTGCTACACGGTGTCCATTTCGACCATTTGGAATATTCACAACCTAAGATATATGAAAAATCATATATAGTAATAAATGATTATAAAATAGATTTACAATGAAAAAAAATATTAGAAGAAATATATGTATATAATCGATTAGAAAATAGTTACTATTGATTATAAAATTACTCTGCAAAAAGAATTTAGATTAAAATTTAGCAACTGAAGAAAATTATGGTATGTAATGAAACTGATTGATCAAATCTGTGAAATACTATAAGAATCTTGATGACCAGCTGAAGCAGGGAGAGAGAAATGAGCTTTAGTTCCATCTTTTATATTGATGATCATATGGCTAAATTAACAAATAGTTAACTGCCACATCATCACTTGATCTTGGACTTTACATATTAGGAAAAAGACAACCCTAATAAATACTCATATATTTAATATATTTCCATTGTGTCTAATTATAATAATAAAAATATAATGATGGGTCATCATTTTATATACTACTAGCTGTACATACCCGATATTGCCTGGGATACAGTGAAGTAACTTTAAAGTAAATGGAAAACAACTGATTAAAAATATGAAGTTAATAAGAATTTCAAAAATCTAAATAAAAAACAATTCTCACCATCACATATTTTATGAGTACAATTAAATTTACCACCAGTGCATGTACTGAAAAGAAAATTATATATAAAATAAGATTTGCTTTATAAAAGTTGTATATGTAATTTAAATATTCTTGAAACATTTTTACATTTATGATAAACAAATTCATGAATATTTCTTCAACACTAATGTAAGTTGAGTTTATACATTATTTTTTCAAATTTTAATTTAAAATAAAACATACAATTTGAATAATACAACGATAAAATCATATGCACATAGTTATTTAATATACATGAATTATTATGCACTCATACACTATCAGCTTATAAGAGTAGATGAGATTGATATACATTACATTGATTGTACAGTAGTTTCTGAATTATGCTAATTACGCTTTGAACTATTAAACAATTTTCACACACAGACTTGTTTTTAGTAGATTATTTATTGTGAAAAACAGAACTCACTCTCTTCACCAAGTAAGTCATGACTATAGATGCACAATGTGTGCTTTGTGATAGAGGCTATGTAGTGTTATTTCAGAGTTTTTGTCTAGCCCAAGAGTGTAAAAATTAAAGTCCAGGATATCCTATTTTATCTATAACAGTGAAAGTAATACAGGCAGCAAAACTTAAATACACTGATCCAAGTTCACAATCACTGCATTATTGCCACTTCTTCATAATTATTGTTATACAGCTCTACTTAAGAATATATTGAGTTTTTTACACGTATAAACATCTGCTATTTTAATTTTGTTTATTTTCTGAATTGATGTCAAAATAAGAATTGAAAAGTCATGTTATTGCTATTAAAATGTTATTGTTATATCCTCCATAATTTAATAAAGATCAATGTGTATTTATTTGTATAGAAATACATTGATAAATATATACCCAAAATTGCCCGACGAAACTATTTCAAAAGTCTAACTCCTCAATCTCCATGTAAAATGAATTTGAAAAGATACCCTTCACTCTAATAGCATAAGAAATCTTATTTCAGTGTTTTTTTCTTTCTATATCGATTGATTCTTTCTTTTTTATTTAAAACTTCCAAATTTGAGATGTTTTCTTTCTTCTTTATTTTCTTATTGCATTATGATGTTGTTTTATATGAATATTAATGCAAACACTAATCACTAGTGAAGTATACTTTTTCCCATTATATTTGCTAGAGGATATACACTTCTGTTGTAATTGATGTATACTCTTATTGAATAAATGAATAAATCTATATATATATATATATATATATATATATATATATATATATATATATATATATATATATACACACACATATATATATACATATATATATACATATATATATATATATATATATATATATATATATATATATATATATATATATATATATATATATATATATATATTGTGTATGTAAAAGAGAATCCCAAATTATTTGAACAAAATCTTTATACTGACCAGTTATTGCAACCAACAGAAACAATCATGTCATTGGGTATTTTGCTTCCCAAATAAACTCGGACATCGCCTTTAGAAGGTCCTGAAACTCCATCTCTTTCAATCCATCCAACTACTGAAGGGCCTTCATATCCGAATTGTTCCATGAAAGTGCAGGCAGTAAATTCACAATACTCTGAAATTGTAAGATTAAAGGAAATAAGAAAATATTAATAAAATATATAATGTGAATGTACCCGGCTTTATTGCATCCCTAATGATGTTGATTCAAATAGATGAAATCAATAAACCTTGATACAAATTAATTTTTCAATAAATTAAAGAAAAATAATATATACTTTTTGTTTACTTTTAGAACTTGTATACATAATTTATTAAAGAAAAATATGTATGAGTTGAGTAACCACTAAATGCCTACACATATACAGATAAAATGACAATATGCTTATAAATTACTCTATACTAATTAATGGGATACAAGAATACTATATATATATATATATATATATATATATATATATATATATATATATATATATATATATTTGTAGTCATCCACATACAGTACTGTTTCGTTGTATCACAACTCATCAGTGCTCTTACATTAGAAAAGATAATATTTATAATTCTAACAAATTAAAGTATAAAACGAGCACATATTAATAACTATATGTTATAATTTGTCATAAATATAACAAAAAGGAGTAATGCTAACCTGGTTCTTTTGTTGTTGTGATAACTGAAAAAGAAATTTAAATAAGTAAGTTCAAACTACTATGCAATAGTTTACTATGATTTATATTTTAATATTGATATGTAGAAATAAAATAGAAAAGGTTGGAGTATGGCCATGTAAACGACTGGAGTTAGTTTGATGAGAAGAAATGAAAGGAAAGTAATATCTTTGGAAAGCTATAAATCTGCCATTATTCCTGACAGAAATTTCTGACTTAATTTTTCTAAAACCTTTTTGAAGAATTTAATTAATAGAAAATTAAAATAATTTTAAATAAATATTTTTAAATAAAGATTGATTTTGCTTAAATAAATCTGAATTTATTTAAAATAATGATTTTTTTAAAATGTTATAATTCAAAGATATTTTGTCGCAAATGTTATAACATAATCCGAATATGAGAAAATCATAATTATTTTATCAATTAGAACCGTCCACCATATAAACTCACCAGGGACAGGAGTTGTAGCTGAAACGACAAGAATATTATTTCATGATTAACAAAATATTCGATATAACAGGACAATAAATTTCAATTCTATAACCATTATATTTATTTATTTATTTACAAAATCGTAAAGATTATAAATTTATTTCTAATAAATCATGTCTAATTTTAAGAAGATTATACAAGGGTATGTGATAAAAAGAAGGATATCTAATAAAAGACACTTTTCTGATTGCTTGAACTGGTTTTTCTGTTTTAATGACCCTATTTTATTCTACCATCTAAAAAGAAATGTAGAAAATAAAATAAAATTTGTGATAAATTTGTTTGGACATATGCTTTACAATAATTTGAGCCTAATATATAACATAATTGTATGGTTCATATACACAAATTATTTGAAATTGAACTTTCTTCTCAAAATCTGAAAGTTTAATTTCTCTTTTGCAGATACTGACAGTGTAAGACTCTAAAAAAACAAAAACAACCCCTGTTGTGTGCATGCAACAGAAGCAGAGTGCGTCAATGAATTCCTCCATGCAGAAAAAATTGAACCGATCAACATCGGCACCTCGAGAACGTTTACGAAACCGATGCAGTTGATGTCAGTAAAGTTTAGATATGAGTTTTTCAATTTCAAAGTGGTGACAGAAATGTAAGTGACAAAGCGCACTCTAGATTTTTATGACTAAGGTATTAAAAGAGGCTGGCAAAAGTGCATTGAGAATGGTGATGACTATGTAGAAATATAAATTCTAGAGCACAAATGGTATCACTCTTGTCTTTGTCATAAATATAACAATGTTTTAGTTTTTGTGTTAAAACATAGGCCTTATTTTTTAAACGACCCTCATAGATATAGTGTTCATATTATCTTTTTTATATTTAATAACTATAAGTTAAATAATTTGTTTCAATATTATTCTTTCTGAAAAACAATTAAATTAAACATATATTTACAACATTATGATTTCTTTATTTTAGATGGGTTCATTTTTATGAGAATTAATATGAAATTAAATTTTTTTAAATTCCAAAAAGTGTCATTTGAAAGTAACATAAGATCGAATTATAAGAATGACTCACTTATCTCAGGTGGACAAATCGTTACAGACAAATCCTCAACAATTGGGAGATTTTTTGAAGGTACGATGTTCAGAACGACTAAGCTTGCCAGAACGTCTTTAGTTAATTGTAATACAACAGGATTTTTGGTCTTCGGATTTGGATGTATCGTCTGTGAATAAAAGTGTCATCGTGAATATAAAAACTTCTAATTATTCAAGAAAAAAAAAATCACTTATTCATTTCTAAAGTGAATATTTTTCAAACATAAAATTAATGTTTTTCAGTAATGTTTTTTTTTTTTCAATTTTTTGTATATTGAGGATATAACATCCTATACCTATAATCCTTAGGATCAGGTAACTTTCCAACTTTCAGATTAAACAAAAATTTTATATATATATATATATATATATATATATATATATATATATATATATATATATATATATATATATATATATATATATATATATATATATACCTACATGTATGTATATATATATATATATATATATATATATATATATATAGATTAAACAAAAATTATATATATATATATATATATATATATATATATATATATATATATATATATATATATATATATATGAGTATTTATATTTTTGCTTATGAGTAACTTTTTTAGTTTTGCCATACCAGCACAGCATAGTATACATGAACTATTCTCGCTTAACTCATGTGAATTTTATGAATTCAATGGGATTATAATGACTTTGTTAACTTTTATTCAAATTAAAAAAAATATATATATATATAGTAATAGTATGATGTGTAATTTTTAGATTCTAATCATAATTTTATACATGAATTATTTAGCAAATTAAAATAAACGAATATGAACAGTACTTACTTTACTGTACTGATTGCATCCTGTCTTTGTGAGAAGTTGAACTAATACTTTTATTGCATTTGTAATGTTAAAAGAAACTTTCTCAACACTTGGCTCGGTTTCTAAATGTGTCACATACGCAGATAATACAGATGCATTCTTTTGATTTGGAGACCATGAACTACCAGAATTCAACAGTGCATCACTTGCTGTTTTATTAGGTAATGTCGAGCTTGCCGTCATAGTGATCTGTGTGCTGTTATATACCAGATCAACACATGGCTCTTGTGGAACAGAAAATTGATTAAGTGCAAGTTTAGTATCATTTCAAAAATTAAAGATTTAGAAAATATATTTTTCTTATAAGAGAAAGCCATAAAAATAAATAATTTTACACAGGCAAAAAATATCTACAGATTATTTGATAATTATTCACTTACAAACAAAATTAGAATACATTATAAACCATCAGTACTTTTGGCACATTACGATTTTAGATTATATAGCATAAGATTGAATACAACACATAAAAGATTAAATAGGATATGAAATGTGATAGTGATTAAGAAAAATCCTTTAAATTTATACTTATAATAAACACTATTGAATTAATGGTAAAAATAAAATAACGAAATAAGAAAATAAATAACATTTTTTGTATATGCAATTATCTTTCAATTAGAGATTAATTTAAACATCACTCCATTTTAAAATGTTCTACAAAATATGGAAATTTAAAATTACCTTATTTTTTTTAACTAAAAGTACAAATAATAAGCTAATACTCAGGGGTACATGTCGGTATTTCTTGCTTAATTTTCCCAAGTATAGTATAACAAATTGCATTATGTGAACATGCTGTAATAGTCTTCAACAAGGAAAAGTTCTTGTTAGAGGAAACTGTCAAGTTGTCACACATCCAACCCAATCTTGTACTGTGCCTGGTAGTAGATGCCTATACAATCGACATTGGATCTGTCCAGCAACAAAAATGTGATATCTACTGGAAAACCCATTTCCTTCTTCTCCAGGAAATTGACAACAAATAAAACCTGTAACAGTACCTTTTCTATAGAATTTTTAGCCCCATTCTCTTTGATACGCTACTTCCATTAACTCATGAAGTTTCCACATATTTACACACCACATGCCTTTACTGCAGTAATACGACAATACACAAATAATAAATGACAGGTTGGTGCCCTGAGTCATTTCTAATAAACTGCTTAAGTTATTTTACAATGCAACTCCACCTGAACGTAATACAAAGCTAGATTTGCCTTGAAATATCTTAGTCAAATCTTCTTCGCTGACCACATGGAGATAGTATTTTTTCAGTTATGATGCTGGCAGACTATGTTGATGCAATCTCTATCACCATTACTATTAAAAGTCTTGCCGATTGCTTATCCTAAAAGTGGAGGAGGAGAACTCAATAAAATTATCTACCTAATATGAAAATCACATTCACAAAAACGAAGATTGTTAATCGAGTCATTCTATTCCAATATTTTAAAATGTATATTAACAACTGAAATCAATTGTTAGAATCTCCTGTTATTGAGTATGTAGAAGAAAGAGTATATATATTTCATTAAATTCGAGACCCTAATATTATATCAAAATATTTGTTACATACTAACACTGAATGCATATTAGTAAAGACAAGATTAAAACATAATAATATATTATACAAAAAGACTACAATGAGATGAATCAAATAATAATCTAGCATAAATATCTTAATATGAATGAAACATACTGCTATAATACAAGTTGTACATAGAAGACTAAAAGAAGTATAAAGCACAAGGCATGTCTGAGGTTGAGAACCAAGAGTTGATGCAGAGAAAAAAGTGTCTAATGTTTTAGTAAAGATTATGTACCATCCTAAGGGGTCAATCACATGATCAACAAACCCTCTACAAATTATATTCCAGCACCATGATACACACTTACATATAACTAAGCATACTTACTCTTTATACAAGAAATTACGGCTATTTCTACTTTTACTGGACGTGTTAGGTAGGCAAATTCAAACTGTAGGAAATCAGCATTGATTGAAGGATCCATTGTAATTTCTGTTGTCGGTAAAACATCCTGAAAAATCCAGCAAGAATATCTTACATTAAGAGTTACAATAGCTATACATTAGTTGCATGAAATATTTAAAGATTGTGAAAAACATTAAATATATGTGTGAAAAGATTTGGATAAAAAAAAAATAGCAGAAATAAACTAGAATAAATGAAGATGATAAAGAAATGGGTAGATATTTAAACCCTAATAAAATGTTCATCTGCTATATATTTCTATGTTTATATTTATTTCAGATACTGTACTTTTATATAATATTAACAAATGCTGAAATAAAATGCGTCTTTTCAAAAATAAAATGAAAAATTAAAACAAGAGTATTTATACACACAGATTTCATAGATGGATATTTAGTTCCATGTCCATAAACGATATTTATGCAGCTTATTACCAATAATTACTTAAGTAATTAATGCTCTTAATCTTTTATCATTATGGATTTCCACTTCAATTACTGAGACTTTAGTGAATTGTTATAGAAACATTTTCCGTGAAACATCATTCCAAACAAAATTGATGATGCCAAATTTTTCCACTTCTGAATAAGTGATCCAATTATATTGACAAAGATATTTAATATCTTGTTAATTACACCGTCGTTTCAATTTTGTTCATCTGGTTAAAAAAACAAAAACAATTATTTTGTTGGATTAAAAACTATTTTACTTTAACTAGTATTGCCTTGTTACGAAAAGGTAGCATATTGAATAACTACTGTAATGGTAGTATACTCTAAGTTTTGCTGAAACATTTTAAAAGGTTCTATGAAATTATCTATCTACTAGCATGGGTACCCAGCGTTGCCTGGGTTGACATGAAGTTTCGTTTGAAACACACCTGTATACTAATCATTTTCATCATGGGAAACGTGGATACCCACACAACACACAACAAAAATTAAAGAACGGATGAAAACGTGTAAATGTAATCGACCAAAAAAAAAATAAGAAGTATGTGACACCCTCTCCACCAGATATTTCGGCAGAAGGGCTACAAAGAGAAGAAAGTATTCTCCAGATATTGAGCACTGAAAAGACCTTCTCCCACAAAAAAATAATTAAAAATAAATCATTAAAACTTTTGTTTCAATAAAAATAGCAGCGAATGCCCGTGCGATCGCAAAAAAAAAGATCTACCAAAAATTAATTCCAAAAACAATTAAATTAAATTTTTCGTTATTTTATATTTCTAATGTAATCCCCCCGCAAATTGAATTTGTCATATTTTGGGGTGCGTTCTGTTTATAAAATTGTTAGGTGAAAGTACAGACTGGTCTCATAAAAATTAATTAAATTTATTATTATTTTATGTTTCAAATGTAATTCTCGCCCTCCACCACAAAAAAAACAAAAAAAATTGTATTTGTCATGTTTTCTCCCCCCCCCCCTCGATCGCCAAACTTGAAAAAATGCTAGAGATGTCTGGTTGAACGCTTTGTGGCCAAAACGTGGGTGCTCAATTTACGTTAAATTTATATAGAAAAGTGATCCCACCCGCTAAAATGTTAATTTTTTTTTCAAAATTTCTTCTTTCATATTATTTATAAAGACTGCTTAAACGCATTAGGCTTTTAAAGCAGGTCTTAAATTTTTTTTAGGGGTTAAATGACGCTGGATCACGTCGTAAAAATTTAACATTTTTGATTTAAGATATTAAATAAATTATAAAGAAAATCTATTTCGCAGGCAATTAAACACACTTTCTATAGAAAAGTTATCCCACACGCTAAAATGTTAAATTTTTTTTAAACATTTCTTCTTTCATATTAATTATAAAGACTGCTTAAACGTATTAGGCCACAAAAAAGCAGGTCTTAATTTTTTAAAAAATCTGTTTCACAGGCAATTAAACACACTTGCTATGGTATAATTATTATAATAAATCCTGAGCAACACCGGTTAAATTTTATAAACAAACAAAAAAGAAGGAGCAGATAATGTATGGGATGATGGATTTTGGTCACATGAAAAATGTGCCCTGTGTCTGACTAAATCTGCGCTCGTGGGGATGCAAGTAAATGAAGACATTAGTTTTAATTATTTTTCTCTAACAAATAAAATAAATAAAAAAGGTTACTTAAAAATGAAGAATAAGCGAAAAAAGATTTCCTCCAAATTAAAAATAAAAATAATAATTCAGCTTAGAAGAACATTTCAAAATGAAAACAAATCTATTACAGAAAATATTTAATAACGTGCTCTGTTTCAAACAATTTTTCAATTAAACTATCACAGTTATTTCCCCTTTGGTTTTCTCGTTTGAAAATAAAACGGTTTCAGATTTCAAATAAGATAAGTTAAATCAAATATAAATTGAAATTTGAATAAACTAAATAATTAAAAAAAAATTTAATTAGTACAGTTGAAATGAAGCTATTATGTCAAATAAGTAATATCATCGAGCTAATTATTTAAATAGATTTAATTTAATGTGATATGCTAATTACCGTAACTCAATCAATGTAGATGTGGTTTTAAGAATGCTATATATAGAAATTATGTATAAAAATATAATGTCTGTTGGCAGAAGTATCCTATCATGGGCGTTAATATAACTTGACCAGGAGAGGTGTACACACATATGGCCTTTCTATTTCTTTGGTCATTGGGAATTGTACACACAGACACGCGAACGCTACTACTTTATATATATAGATACTCCTATAAATTTGTGTGTCTTTTTTGTGTATTGATATTCTTATTAAAAACCCTTTTTTCTATTTTTTAAAAAGAAAATACAACTTTGTTATATATGGGTCGTAGAATTGCTTTCACTAGCAAAAGATCTAGTTAATTTGCATATTCTTTTTATCGCTCATTTTAATTAATTCCCTATTAGTTTTTTCGTTTTTTCCCCATGATAATCATCTTTAGTTAATTATTACTATTATATTCATGCAGACATTCTACATGATTTATACATTGCATAATATTTGCATAAAAACATTATAGTAAATACAACCCTCTTTCTATTTATGTATGCATATATATATATATATATATATATATATATATATATATATATATATATATATATATATATATATTTGTTTAAAAAATTTTGCCTATCAAACTCCTCTATCAATTTTCGGTCAACAAACATAAAATTTCATATATAGGGTATTCGAACCCATACAAAACTTTATATTTTGGTTTTAGCCGGGGGAAAATCGGTACAAAAGTGTGAAAATTAAAGAAATGAAATTTGCCAGGTGAAAGTTGAACGACAGCATTATGAATATGCATGCATAATGTAGTAGCTATTGAGTCATGTTTTAATTTTAGCCTTGCAGCAAACATGTCTTCATAGGTCAGGCATTAACGTCAAAAGAAAAAATAAATCATAAGTTAAACGTTTTGGTTTTGATTCCTGGTGGTAGCGCACAAATCATTTTTTTAAAACTTTTTAAATCATTACTTTGCATTGGGTCCAATATAATCTACTATATAATAAAATGATTACAGAAATTTCCCTCCGGACCAAAATACTGTAGGTTTACAACAACATATACCACATACAAATTTATTATGTCTAGATTATTAGCCACTATCTTATGTAACTTTATAACGCCATTTTAGACACATTTGGTCGTTAAAATAAAATCCGACATAACGTCCTAGGAGCAACATCATCACAATTGCAAGATCTTTTGATGAGGTAGTTCCTATTTTTCCCTCTAAATTTAAAAAAAAAATTTTTACTTTGAATTCCTTCCAGTACCCACCCTAAAAAATACAATCCCTGAAAAAAAATGAAACAAATAACATTTACGGTTAGCATTGTTTCTTTTTTTACAAAGTTAACTATAATGCTTGACTCTAACATTTAATCATAACCATAAATTGACATTTTATGTACTTAAAAATCTCCTTATGTGTGATTTTATAGCTTTAAAACTGTAGAACCCTTACTATTTTCAAAGTGTGTGCATGTGTGTATGTGTGTGAGTGTGTGTGTGTGTATGTGTATGTGTGTGTGTGTGTGTGACTTTGTTTTTACATGTGTGCTTGAGTTTGGTTGTGCGTGTGTGTGTCTATGTGTGTGTACGTGTGTGTGTATGTACATGTTTGTGTTTATTTTGCGTGTGTTTTTTTTCCATGTCTGCATGAGTTTGTGCATATATGTGCGCATGTTCATCCATGTGTGTGTGTGTGTGTGTGTGTGTGTGTGTGTGTGTGTGTGTGTGCATGTTCATGATTTTTGCATGTGTATGTGTGTGTTTTCTGCATGTGTGTGTTTTCTGCATGTGTGTGTTTGTACACTTTTCTCTACATGTGTTTATTTGCATGTTTGCGGTGTGTGTATCTGTGTTTGTGGTATTTTTTGTGTGTGCATGTGTGTTTTTTTTGTGTGCGAGTTTTTTGGTGCGTGCTTCCGTGTGTGTTCATGTTTGTGTTTGTGCATGTGTGTGTGTGTGTGTGTGTGTGTGTGTGTGTTTCTTTGTGTGTGTGTTTTTTTTGTATGTGCATGTGTGTTTTTCCCATGTGTGTGTTTTTGGGGTTTGTGCTTTTGCGTATGTGTGCATGTTTGTGTGTGTATATGTGTGTTTTTGTGCATGTGTGTGTGTGTGTCTCTCTGAGATACAAATCAATCTAATACTTGCATCAACCAGACGCAGGCACAGTAACGCATGGCTAGACAGGTACAGCTAGTATAATAATAAATACTAAATCTATATTAATCAAAATATCATATTGAAGCATATTTTATGACAGGGCAAAGCTGGGCCACCTGTTAGTAGAAGGATAAAAATTTGCAATTTTTTGCAATTCTTCTAGATCAACATTCTTATGATATATATTTCATAGCGTCTAAATATTTTCCCCATCTTTGTATGTAGGTTATTTGGTTTCATAGCATACTAATCCTTTTTGAGTTATTTATGCCGAATTCGGTAATTTTGAAAAAAGTTTTTATGCTTGAAGTTCCTTTATTTTCACATAATTATTCTTAGTGTTTGGCTTAATCATTTTTTAGAGGATTCCCTTGTTTTTTATTTTGATTTTGCAAAACATGATTGATTTTTGCAAAGGGAATTGAGAGAGAAAAAAAAGGGTGAGGAGGGCAGATTGTTGTTTTTGTTTGTAGCTTTGGAGAGCATCTTTGTATATAGAAGAATGCTTATTTGTTGCTTCTAAAACATAATAAAACTTTAGAAGTAAATAAAGATTTATATTTTATCATTCAAAAACTACCGTGTTTGAATATATGGTTAAGTGTTAGTTTTACTCATTTAGAACTGCTTTAAAGTTTCACCACTTGCTCATTTTGTGACCAAATTTCAAACAATTTTTACAGTTCTTAGGTCACCTTCTCAGCTATATTTGTTGCATATTAGGGGTGGGGTCATATTTAAGATGACGTGGAGTTCATATTAATGATGAGGGAGACAAGACATCTATAACAGTGAGAGAGAGAATGTATTATTGAAGGGATGTGTAATACTGTTCTTTTACATCAGACTGGTGAATCATTATTTATGATGGAGGAGGGGATACATTAGTTGGAAGGGGGTTACTTGGGAATATGTTCTTTATTTCATTTGACCGGTCGAATGATTTGACGTCAGGAATTCACATTGGTTCTACATGGTTAAGCTTCTACCCCTTCGCCTCTGAGGGGACCCTCCTATGACCATGTCAGCTCTTTCTGACAGACTCTGCTGACTGCTCGAACCTGACTGCCCGACTGCTCGACTCCTCTGATATGCTAATCCTAGCTCCTATTATTGAGAATTCCCTTTTTGCTATGACGTCAGATGTGTGGTTCCAAAACGTGATCAACTCACATGGCTAAGCACATGTTTGTCCAAAACACACTTCTGCAAACAAAGAATTCTCAACTAACCTATTTTTTACAATATATTTTTAATTTGTATTGTTCATTCTTTTTAGCTGACCTTTTTAATTCGGTTTTCATAAAAGAATGAACAATTAATTCTTTTTACAATACAAACAATATCTAACTATTTTATATGGAATTTAATAACAGCGAAATTCTAACATTCCAATTTCTGAATCTATTCTGAACCTTGCTTACAAGTTCGAGTCTCGGCCTATCCTAATCTCATTTTCCACTTACCTAATGTTCTTCTTATTTACAGGAAAAGGGGACAGCCCTTTTTCCTGTAATATATTTAGAAATTTTTTTCAATTTTCGTTCAGTAAAGCAAAAGTTATAATAAAATTATTGTTAAAATATTCTCAGAATTTGTAAGGAACATAGTGACAGTTTTTCTGATTGGATGTTGGTTACCATAGCAACCAAATCTGTTATGCTACCTCAAATTGGATGGAATCGGCAGAGATGATGACATAACAAGATATAAAAAAAACTGTCACTAATAATTCACAGCTGTACTGTCACTGGTAATTCATTGTTTCTGTGTTCAAATGTAATAAGTAATAAAAGAAATAGAGAGAAAATATTATTTCAAAGAAAAGCCTGGAAAAATCAAGGATTACATAGAAAAATGCAAGCATGAAAAGTAATATGGTTAAGATTGAACATAGAAAACTAAAAGGACTAGTTGTTAAAACTGGAAAAGAAAAAGACAAGATATTCTGATAAAAAATATAATAAATTTATAACTTAAAATATTGCAGTATTAATTAAGAATTGATTATATAATGTTAAATTGAATTTTTAAAAACATTCTTAATGCTGCAATATTTTTAAGTTATAAATTTATTATATTTTTACTAGAATATCTTATCTTTTCTTTTACAGTTTTAACAACTAGTCCTTTTACTTTTTTAAGTTTAATCTTAACCATATTACTTTTCATGCTTGCATTTTTCTATGTAATATTAAAATGGGATTTAAATATTTTTGGTTTAAATACATAATATTATGTACTTAATTCTTACTACATGAACAATTAATAGAGATATGGACTTTTGAAGTTATTGTAAAAATAGAGGCATGAAATTTTATGGAAATAAATGCACATTAATAAATGCTTAAACTTACAACAGCACTAAATGTTTTGATCGGGCCTTGGTTCATTGTTAAGTTAAAAGATTTAATTCCTTTGGTAATGGTCAGTTTCACGCTAACAATTTTTCTTATTTTATTTAATTGTATAGTAATGAAAGGATTTCGATCTCGAGGCTTGAATGAAAAGATTTCACCACCAGTTTCCAAACGATCAATTTTATCCGAATTACTTGATACAGCTATTTTCATGTCCTCGAATGATGTTTCCATTAGATTTTCAGTTATGCCTAAAATATAAGAAAGCAATCAGTTAAATTAATTCTTTTAATTTGCTAATAGAAATACAAAGTTTACAAACATGATGGTAAGTCAGAATATGTTTATCACAATTTTTCATTCTTATAATATAAATTTTCAAGAGAAAATAGAATATTATTCTTTGTTTTAAGTAAAGCTTTCCATCATGATCATCATGTTTTCATATTTAAGGTGCTATGAGTGTCCTGTACTCCAAGGTAGGCAACACCAGGCAACATTTCATGCCTGTTCCCCATGCAATTCGATCCATAGGATTGATTCCAGTCATGTTGCAAGCAGTCAAATTACTTCATTTGCACTCAATGCAAGTTTCCTTGGTCTTCCACACACCCACTTGTCTGTTACTGAGTTAATGCAGAAGTACATGACCAAACTACCTGAGATGCCAAGTATAAAAGACATCCAAAATTTCACCAATATCAAGCTTCTGATAGAGCATAGCTAAATGGATATTCTCCTCTAGTTTGTTGGCACACATTCGATTACTCATGGCATGGTCATTATGCTCAAATCATTGCAAATCAAAAGCATTTGGGGCCCATGTCTCACTGCCATGCAAGATGGTGGAGCGAACACAAGCAGAATAGACCTTGCCTTGAGTTCTGAAACAAATGTGCCTAGACGTAAGCACTGACAGCAGCTTTCTGAACATTCATTAAGTAGCACAACAACTACTCATAGCATGTTCATAACCACCTCCAGCATTTAACATGTCACTAGAATATTTTCAACACAAAATGAGATGCCATTCACATCTATAAGTGGTACTGCACAACTATCTATTGTGCAGGCAATACCCAGACATTTGCAGAAAAAAACAAAAACCAGGTTAACATTCGGCTTCTTAGAAAAACCACTATATTTCTTGTGGACCCACAACATTCAATGCAGTTTACATGTATACCTCTGTGAGATAGCACAGGAAAACATGTCAGTGTCTCAGAAGAAGTTAAAACCAACACCAGAGATTAAAAAAAAATGTGTCTTCTTTACTGGCAGTCCTTTCCTTTCCATGCCTGTTTTTTATATCAGCAACCAGAGGTTGTACTCCGCTAGCGAATTTATGAATCAAATTACTTGTAACAGGAAACATTTTATTCCCATCAAAAATCCTTAAAGATCTTAAATCGGTTTCTACTAAACTTACTTTTAGAGAAAAAGTCATAATCTTCAAACATTGTTTTTGTCCATTATAAATTGATAACAATTGTTTATTATAATGTAGATACAGTTAAATAATCTTTAGCCAAATGATTAAAAAAAAGTATTTAGTTTATTTTACACAATAAGAATGTATTTTCAATATCATTTATTTTCTCATTAATAAGCATAAGTTAATGCTACTCTATTGAACATATGTACACTGAAAAATGCAGCTAAAATTCCGGGAATTAATGTGACAAACAGATTTAATTATCTGACATCATAAAATTAGAGAATATTTTGAACTTTCAATGTCAAAAAAATTCTAAACTGGTAGCAACTAGTATTAATTAAGCATTAAAATAAATAAATTAATCATAAAAATGAATACATTTTAAATAAGATTCAAATATATTAAAAAGATATACTCACAAGGTGGAACAATACCTACAAAAGAAACAAAATAGAAAGTAATAATTTCAGATTATATAAGTAATATAGTTTTCATAATTGAACTTAAAAAATAAAATAAAATAAAAAAAATTATTAAAACGTTATATTTTTTGCTATTTTATGTTTTTCCTATAAAGATTAGATTTGTATTAGACAATTTTCTGCACTACACAAATATTATTGAAACCGCAACTAAGAAAAATAACATGATTATTAATTGATGGAAGGGAAATGTAAACACTGAATTTATTTTCCTTGCTTGAAAGCACAAATCATTATTAACTTTTAAAGAATCGTATCACTTGCACATTACATCTTTTAAAATCCAAAACTTTATATCTGCTTTGACAATAGTTGAAATTCTGTTTAGAATAGTTTTAATTTTTTGATAAAATATTTTGAAATATTCATTTTATAAATACTAAAATACTTCAAAGCATAACTTACACAAACATTGTTGTTATGAAGGAATTACTTTGACATTAATAACAGGCAAACATATGTACATTAGATACCAACGCTGAAGAAATATAAAAGGGCGGTTGAATCAACAGAGTGAAAGGAGACTAAATTAGACATTCTAAATGGTGATTTGATATGCAAACCATGTGATATGTCATCAACTGTGTCTTAAACAAATTCAAATAATCTACACTCGCATACGAATTCGTCCAAATTTAAACGAAATAATGAACTTTCTAATCAATTAGAATCCATAATTGACAGATATATGAAGAAAACAAGCACCTGGAGAATTGCTCACACACAGTGAGACATCTTTTTTACAATCTCATTGAATCAAGATGAGTCATTTTTAAGTCAAGAAATATAATAAAAAGTTGAGAAAAAAGTAATAAAATTTTGTAATTTATTCCAACAGTCAATAAGAAGCAATTATTTTATACCTAAATTGTGTTTTTTTCTACCAGTATTTTATGGATATATCAGAATTATTATTCAATTCAGTTTCTTTAGTACTGACAGAAATCAAGTGAATCTTGTTAAAAAATAGATTTATATATACAAGTGGCGGACAGATGTTTATTTAAATAGACATTCGGACAGATTAGTTGCGGGCACCGCTTCCGTGGTCAAGGGGTAGAACTGCCGACTGTCATCACGACGGTTCTAGGTTCGATCCTCGGCTTGGGATAGGTACTAGCCTAGCGGCACTGATGAGTTGTGATACAATGAAACAGGACTGTATGTCGATGATTACAAATATATTTTATATATATATATATATATATATATATATATATATATATATATATATTAAATTGTAATTCAATGAATTTCAAAAAAACTCTCATTGAAATGAAATGAAGTGGTTGAGTTTCATATCAAAGAATTTTTATTATTCTAAGCAAGACAAAGAATGTTTTAGAAAATTAATCTCCTTAACCTATAGGGTTTCGATGTCTACCATCTCATCAGAGGAGAGAAAATATTAGCAAATAGTTATAAAGGTATGCACCCTATTTGCTAAATTCAGTGAGACATGGAAAGTCAAAGTGAAATAATACATTTATCAGAAGTCCTGTAGCAGGAGGATTTGTAGAAAAGGGATATGAATGTTTTTGTTGATCCAACTTGCTTGGTAAAATCCATATTATACGTTCTTTACATCCGTTTGGTAATAATTTCCAAGCTATATACTGGGTAATCCGCATAGCTGTGTATATATCCGAATCGGGCAAGTGCTTGTTTAAATTTGTTTTGGGTCCAGCGATAATAAATTCAAAGTCTGGTGGAAACCTTTTCATTAGAGGTTTATATTATTTTTAGTGGGGCGAAGTGTTAGGGAGAGCAGGTAGTGGTAAGTGGTAGGAGGTGGGGTGAGACATATGTGCATATTAATCCTAATACACACATGAACACACATATACAAACACACACATACACTCAATATACATATACACATATACAAACACACACATACACTCAATATACATATATACATATACAATTTTTTTGGTATACATTTTTTATGTCTAAATATATTTTTTTGTGTATATGAGGGTATATCTGGGTATATATGGAACACGTGTTATATGTGGGTATATATGGGCTTAGATGTAAGTATATATAGAATAAGTGAGCATATGTGTGTATTAACTGTATGGTTGCGATTATGTAAAAAAATATTTATTGTACGCATTCATGCATGTGTACGTGTGTGTGTATGTATATGTTATGTGTAGGTATATATATATATATATATATATATATATATATATGTGTGTGTGTGTGTGTGTGTGTGTGTGTATGTGTGAATGTATATGTAGGTGTGTATGTATATTATTCATGTATTTATAGGTAACTTTGTGTATATTGGAATGCAGTTGTAGAAAATTTCCCCAGTTAAATATTATTAAATAGCATAAGGTTATGGATATTACTGATTTTAAACGTTTTTCAGTAAGGTATTATCATTACTTTATTACCTTTATTTTAACGTATTTAGCATTGAACTATTACCGTAAGGACCATAAAATAAAGATAAAACGTTCCATCAATAATATTAGAATTAATTTCACAATTAGCGCATAAACATTAGTATATTCTAAACGTTATGTCAATCCTCTTTCTAAGGGAAATATGTATAAAATTAATAATAATTAGCACCTCATGGGCAGTATATATATAACTTGAGTTGACAGAACAAATACGATTTAAATTGACAATGAGGTTTGAGATGAAACTAGGAAAAATCCGGAAAAAAAGAATTATTCCTTTTAAGTATTTGGCCCATCCTTTTTATTTTTAGTTAATTTTGGTTTTTGTTCTTATCTCTATATTCTTCTTGTTCCTCCTCCTACCCCCCCCCGAACCAAGTCCCTATATCTAGTACACGACCTGACCTCAATAAAGCGACCGGTCAAACTTTATGATTCTTGGATTCTACTTGAAGAGATATCTATTTATATAGATGTATGTATGTTTATGTGTGTATATGTATGTATATGTATATATATGTTTATATATATGTGTGTGTATATGTATATATGTGTGTGTGTGTATGTGTATTTGTATGTATATGTATATATGTATATTGAATGTATGTGTGCGTTTGTGTGTTCATGTGTATATTAGGATGAATATGCACATATGTCTCACCCCACCTCCTACCACTTACCACTACCTGCTCTCCCTAACACTTCGCCCCACTAAAAATAATATAAACCTCTAATGAAAAGGTTTCCACCAGACTTTGAATTTATTATCGCTGGACCCAAAACAAATTTAAACAAGCACTTGCCCGATTCGGATATATACACAGCTATGCGGATTACCCAGTATATAGCTTGGAAATTATTACCAAACGGATGTAAAGAACGTATAATATGGATTTTACCAAGCAAGTTGGATCAACAAAAACATTCATATCCCTTTTCTACAAATCCTCCTGCTACAGGACTTCTGATAAATGTATTATTTCACTTTGACTTTCCATGTCTCACTGAATTTAGCAAATAGGGTGCATACCTTTATAACTATTTGCTAATATTTTCTCTCCTCTGATGAGATGGTAGACATCGAAACCCTATAGGTTAAGGAGATTAATTTTCTAAAACATTCTTTGTCTTGCTTAGAATAATAAAAATTCTTTGATATGAAACTCAACCACTTCATTTCATTTCAATGAGAGTTTTTTGAAATTCATTGAATTACAATTTAATTTATTTGCTCTATCTTGCACATCGAGCAATTCTTGTTTAGATGGGATAACTTATAGAATATTACCGCCAGTAATATTTTGTAAACCTACAATCTCACGTTTACATAACCACTGATTGTTAAATAAAAACTATTCCGAAGAATATATATATATATATATATATATATATATATATATATATATATATATATATATATATATAATAAAAAGAAATGCATTTCTAGTTCTAAATATGTGTATTTAATTATTTAGAGTATTAGGTTTATTTTTAATGGGTTTTTAAATTGCAAAATTTATTTTTCAGCAGATAACAGTCTGTTAATAAAAGGATGGCAAAAAATCTTAGTTTGAACAAACTTGAAAAGAGCCACATTTTATATTATGCTTAAATAAAGAGTTGTGTAAAGTTTGAATATTGATACTCATTTGATCGTTTAGTTGCAAACATTTCAGGAATATATTATTACTAGCAGGACCCGTTAACCGGCGTTGCCCGGTGGAAGCATGCCACCCCCTCCCTCTGCATAAAAAATTAAAGTACGACTTGTCGTTGTTGTTGTCCAACCCCCAACCTCCTCATGCTTAGAATGGTTTTCAGAATGAACACCCAATTTTGTGAGTGGAGGTATGGTTTTCAAAAAATTTGCTCGAAATGTAACCTTGATAATAGCTGTCAGGATTCCCACGTGCAAATACTCTGAACCAACAAAAAAATTTGGTGGTTGCAGTGTCTAAGGTAAAAATTTACATTAAAAAAAAAAAGTACAACTTATGTTAAAGCAAACATACAAAGGAGGGGTAGCGTGTATAGAATAAGTAAGTAATGCAGCAAATATGAGGTTCAGAGTATAGTATTTTTTTTTTGAAGGGGGTAGATGTAGAACTGTTTTGTGTTATAAAAAAAAAACTAAAAATAGTCAATGTCAAGTTTCTTTTCAACTCCCAAAAAACTTTAAAAAATGACGACTTTTATATGTTTTCAGTGGTGCTAAAAACGAATATCACATTTAAATTTGGGGCAGATAAGTAGTTTTCATAATATGGAGAAATAACTTTTCCGAAAGTTGGGAATCAGTTTCCTATATAAATCTAATGTAAAATGAGTACCCACTTTCTGGCCACCTACTGATTTCTTTATATCCTGAAATCAAATTTGAATGTGATATTCATTTTCCACACCCCCGAATTCGTCATTGTTCTGAAGGAAACAACTGTCTTTTACTAAGAGATTCGTTCCGTAGAAGTTAAACATCACCGCTCAGAAAGCATAAAATGTAAACACACAAGGAAGGGGTCGCTTTGTAGAATAAGTAAGTATATAGCGTACATGCAGAAAATATAGGGTAAGTGGATGGTAATTTTTTTTGGGGGGGGGTTGTAGAACTATTTGGTGTTATAAAAAACTATAAATATTTTAAAATAAAAATGGGACAACCCATAATTAAGCAAAGTAGAAGGAAAAAATCGTTGCTAGGAAAGCATTAAAAATAAACAAGATTAAATGTAATTGTATTTTGTTTTCAGGGTATTTTTTGTGGAGGGGTAGTTGTTTCGAATATTTAATGTGTACATATGTAAGTGTTAGTGATCAGTACTAAAATTTTTGATAATAGGAGTTTGATATGGTTTATGATATGAAGAAATTACTTTTTCAGAAAGTAGGGGATCAGTTTCCTATATAAATTTAACATAAAATGAGTACCAACTATATATATATATATATATATATATATACATATATATATATATATATATATATATATATATATATATATATATATATATATATATATATAACTTCACATAAGCAACTCAGGAAAACCGAATTCTAAATAAAAACTATAAAGTCCCATAAGTATAAGAGGCAAAATAAGTATGTGAATTAATAGAAATGTAAAATTATTTTTACACAGTTATTTGATTCCTTGACCATTGTTAGCAAGTAAATTTATTCAACCTAACAAGCAAGACTCAATCGAGTTTAAAAAGCATGCACCTTTGAAAGTTCTAAAAATAAGGGACAGTCTCATTACTTAATGCACTACAACTAGCAGCGCCCTCTAGCATTAAAACCAAATATCTCCAAGTAAGATAACTCTTGTTCAACAGTTGTCTTTATTTGTTCTTTTGAACAAAACAGAAAATAAATTCAAAATTACATTCTAAAATATACTGAGACATATTTTACTTGAATTTCATTTCATATAATGAAAAAATAAAATAAACATTAATTTGAATTAAGCAATGAATTATCAGAATACTTACGCTTTTCACAAACTTGAATTTCTAGATGCAGATTTGCAGGCAGTTTCGAAGTAAAGAATTTGAATTGAATATTTTGCATTGGTTTTGCTGGATTCATAAAAGTTGTTTCAGTTGCCAACTTCGTCTAAATATTTGAAACAAAATATTAAGTTTGAGGCTGATGAAAATCAACATTTGAAGTTAAATTTAATGAATCAATATAATAACTATTTCATAATTTATAAATTGTTAATGGTATTGTTTGTTAAACTAAAGTTTCATTTTCTATATTTTCTTCTCTTTGACTAAGCACATTTTAGTTTTAGCATATAATGTAAAATTTATCAAGTTTTAATTTTACATATTAAGTTTATAATGTGGATATCAGGTAAGATGCTGAAAGAAAAATTCAATTAACAGTGCTCATTAATAAAGGGTGTATTTTCATAACATCAAACATACAAACACTACGGCCTGACGAAGTTCAGCCAACTCCCAACTAGAACTGAAACTGTCTGGGAATAAATAAAAAGATTTATATATATATATATATATATATATATATATATATATATATATATATATATATATATATATATATAATTTGTTCCCTTAAAATAGAATGTGAAACAAGTTTAAGTCGAATATATGAATCGAATAGTATACATACTAGTTCGAACAAAAAGTGTTTCTCAGTTTCTATGATCAAAGTCAGTTCTCAAAGTAGTCATCCTTTCCTTTGGTATTATAAGAAAAATATCAGCACAGAATTTCCAAGGCTAGGTATATTTTATTAAACATTGTAATGATAGAATCGCTGCTCTGCTTCTCACAGAAATGAAGAACAGATACTACATTTTGATTTTAGTTCTAGAGATATGATCCAATATGTTACACAAAGGGCCCGGTCTAAGCCGGGTTGACATGCTAGTATATATATGTGTATATACATATATGTATTTATATGGATAAAAATGTGGCACGAGTCTGCAGATGGAACTTGGGGAACATGACAGCTAAATCAAAATTGTTTCAATATTTCTCACGAATGTAAAAAAAATTTATTATTGTTTGAGAAGGAATGTATCAATTAAAGGAATCTGGTTATGTTGATGTTTTTAAAAGTTGACAGAAAAAGTGACACAAAAAGATTGGAGATTGAGATTTGATTGTCAACCAAGCGGATGCAACGATATACTCCACTCTTCTTTCTCTCCACCATAACAGAGAAACAACGAGGAATAAAAACGGACTGTTGCTTATGCTAAATGTGTTGTTGTGTATTTGAATTCTAGAAAAACGGTTCATAATATAACAAATAATCTTGGGATGGAATACACAACAAGATTATTTTTATTTGAAAATTTCACTCATATACATTTTTGACAAAAGTTGTAGCCCAGTTCTTGCAACCAGTATAATGAAGGTTTCACACTACGCAATCCTTAATCATAGTGTAATAAGAAGGTAAAATTATTGTAAACAATGAATTGATCAAAGACAAGCATATGCAATAGCATGATCATACAGCAAAAGTGACAATGTCTGTACAAATATTAGGTGCCATTTAATGCTTAAAATAATCAAATCATTTGTTACATGTATAATTGAATACAAATGTTAATATTCTAACAAATAAAATTCAAACTTACCAACTGCAAGTTTACTATTTCATATTTTGCGATGTTCTTATACTTATCAAGTCTCACAGAGTATATGTAGAAAGGATATTTGAAGTTGTATTTGAGATAGACTACTGTATCCTTATGAATCTTTAGTGTTTTTCCTGGCAGTATAGAGTTTGCAGCATAATCTGGTACGCTTGCAGCCATATGCAAAATGTCGTCGATAGTCAAATTCACTAATTTAGCACATGGTTCTGAATATTAAGAAAATTAAACAACAAATAGAATAATCGCTGATTGAAAATAGGATATTGACATTTATATTACAGTTTCAAGTGTTAGATACATATACAGTGTTAGATACATATACAGATCAATACTTTTCCTTTATATAAAGGGTTTTTAGTTAGCATAAAATTGGTTTATAATTGTAATGATAAAAAGATTTAATATAGATACTTTTTAAGCATGAACATTATTATGTACGAGCATTTAAAGATATATATTTAAATGCCTGAATAAACTCTTTAATTATCATCCCTGGTTTATGAGTGTACATTCTGATAGGTTCATATTATGAAACGAACAAGTTACAAATTCAGATGTGGAAAGGTGTCAAAATGTTAACGTACAGGATATCACATTAGAATTACTTTAGTAATATTTCAATTTAATTGGATATCACATTAGAGTTATTTAACGATACTTCAATTTAACTGTTCTCTATATTTAGCATAAGAGATGCAATAGTTATACATCAACTAGCAAACAGAATCGGTCTGTCTTTCTTTCAATAGCAAAAGATTTTATTTCAAAATACACAAGTTTAAATAAGAAAGTCAAGCAATTTCTGCCCTTTCTGAAATTTCTGCACCGATATTATCAATTTATCATATTTAAATATTGTAAACATAATAATATACATGAAAAATTTATATAAACTTATTTCAAATGTAATTTTAAAAGTAAATGCATAATATACATGAAAAAAATTATATAAACTTATTTCAAAAGTAGTTTATGATTATAGAGATACATTACCTTCTGTTGTGGAAATTTCTGTGACTGTAGTACCTGAAAACAGAATAAGAAATCATAGCAACTGTCTTTTATTTTTTAAATAATTTAATTTGATCATTTACATTTGCTATTACACATATTAAATCTTGAAATCCATGCATCAAAATAAGAAATAAAGGATAATAACTGAGTGGTGAGAAATTATCACTTTTGAAATAGATTTTAAAAAGAATAAAAAATGAAATATTAATTTATTAATTCGATTACTTCCAATAAACTAGAACTTAATTAGAAATTGAAATCCATCTAAAAAATCAAATACGTAGAAAACATTTCAAAGTATATTATTTTCTATTATCTTTTTCAATACGCTTCTATTTATTTTTTTATTTTTCTGGTAACTATAATGATTGTATCATTATATAATGATTGTATCATTATATAATGATTGTATCATTATATAATGAACTTTGCTTTTATCTATCGCTATTTCTATATGTGCATATGTCTTACTTACTAACACCATTTTTACACACAATGTAAAATAGATAACAGAGTATGTGTAGTCCAACAACTACGAATTTGATAAGACAATCTTTTATTATAACATACATAATTAAAACAAATTTCAAATATTTCCCAACTTAAAAAAAACAACATTAATATCATTAAATATTATTTGTGAGACATAGCATTCTAACTCAAATCAAACAACTTAAAGTGGAATTTAGTAAATTTATAATTGACATAAAAAATAAAAGTTTACATATGTAAAGTACATAGTTAATTATCAGATTGTAAATGTTCAGTTTTGTAGCAGAGTAAATGTTAATAACTGTCAACAAACACATGTTAAAACGAATAGTTATACAGTATTTTCTATAATAATATACATGCCCTTTATTTTCCATAATTAGAAACATGTAATCTCTTAATCCTACAATAAAGCAATATCAATCTTTTTTACATGCATAAAAAAATCGCACAATGCTAAAACAAAAGTAAGTAGAAAATAAGGTTTGTACTAAAAGTTAACATTATAAAGAGAATAAAGTCAACAGATTGTGCGGAAGAGAACCCCTCTACATAATATTTTATGATTAATTATAATTCATCAAACGTATATAAGTCAGGAAGAAAGGATATAAAACAAGGGATTTGGACCTACAGCAGGACAACAGCTTTGGCAGTCAACTGCCTCAGAAACCAATCAAGAAAATGTAGTTCATGTTAACATTATGACATGGCAACATAACGACAGTATGTCAACCTTATCTGTCTGAATCACATATACATTTCACCATAGCAGCTCTAGTCTACATATGCTCACTTAAAAATCATAAAGCAAATCCACCTTTATATCTCTGAACAACACTAAAACAAACAGCAATTTTTGCTTCATTCTAAAATATTTTTTTATCATATTGTTATTTAGAATTAAAATCTATATAAATACTGTTTTCTTTTTAGTTACTACCTTCTTTGTTTTTGTGTGTGTGTTGTTTTAACGTTTGAATCCCAACACGCGGATTTTCTTTTAAAAAAAACATAGCAGATGGATTCTTACCCACACACAGTTAAGATAAAAATGAAATGTAATAAGTCTTCAGACATACCTCTCCACCGTACTGTATATCGATACTCTATAGTTGACTGGGATAGCTTCCGTACATTCATATCTGACCTACCTCTGCATTCTATGTTTAAAAAGGATGTGTCCTCTATAGTATCAAACCTGACCGAATGGTTAATTGTAGGCATAGATCGATTCATACCAGCCAAAAAATTCCAACAAAAACCTAACAGTCAGCCATGGTTCTCCCCTGAATGTGCTGCTACCATCGCGCACAGAAATCACTTTTTCCATAGTTACCAACATAATAGATGTACTGAGACTAAAGCTGCTTTCAGGACTGCCAGCAACCACTGTAAAAGAGTAATAAAAAATGCAAGAGAGCTATATGCTCAGTCTATTAAATCTAAAGTAGCTGAGCAGCGGCTTGGTTCCCACCAGTTTTGGCAAATAGCGAACAGAATCTTCAACAGAAGCGCGCGTTCTATCCCAACTCTCATCAATGGACCTGAGGTCATCTCGTCAGCATCAGACAAGGCCAGACTATTTACCAAGAACTTTGCAGCTAATTCTACCCTATGCGACAATGACCATCAACTCCCTGTATTTCATCCTATAACAGACAACACGCTATGCAACATACAAATATCTATGCGTGAAGTCATCAAGCTAATCAAGAACCTTGATTCCAGTAAAGCAACTGACCCTGACGGCATTCCAGTTATAGTGGTGAAAAAGCTCCAACCAGAACATGCCCCCATACTTACAAAACTGTTTAAGCGTTGCCTTAAGGAGAAGTGCTTTCCAACACCCTGGAAAACCTCATCAGTATGCCCTGTATTTAAGAATTCAGGTGAAAAGTCATCTCCCTCTCAGTACAGACCAATAAGTCTCCTGTGTGTCATGAGTAAGTTGTTGGAATCCATATTAAATAAAGAAGTAGTCAACCACCTCAACAGAAACAGCCTTCTTAGTGACATGCAATATGGTTTCCGTTCTGCAAGATCTACCGCAGATGTACTAATGGTTATATCACATAAGATTAGTGAATCTCTTGACAAAGGTTTCCTTTCCAGGGCAATTGCTCTTAACATATCGAAGGCCTTCGATAAGGTATGGCATAAAGGCCTACTTCACAAGATTTCCAGCTACAGTATTACTGGAAATGTTTTCTCAATCATTAAATCATTTCTCTCTGATAGGTTCATAAGAGTAGTGGTTGATGGGCAGAAATCAGAGGCCCACAGTATTAATGCTGGAGTCCTCCAGGGGTCCATCCTGGGCCCAACTCTCTTCCTGATCTACATCAATGATCTCCCAAAACACATACTTAAATCATTCGTTGACATCTATGCTGATGACACGACCATCTATGGCAACACATCAAAGGCCGTAAATGACAAGTAATTCTCTCTCCTCTGCGCGTGGTACAATGTGGGAAGAGGTGGCTGGTCACTTTTAATGCATCCAAAACCAAGCTTCTATCTTTACATCATCAACGCTCTGATCCCCATCTGGCATCAATTGAAATGGATGGCTCTCGTCTTGGGGAGGCTCCATGTTTTGACAAGCTTCTGGGTTTGACCTTTATACCTGATCTGAAATGGAACATGTACATCAAATCTGTTGCCAGGGACGCTGGGAAAATGGTGGAATCCTTCTACCGCTCCAGAAGATATCTCACTATTGATGCAATTCTCTATCCGTATAAAAGCCAAGTACGTCCAAGGATGGAGTACTGCTGCCACATCTGGGCAGAAGCTGCTAAAAACAGCCTATCCTGCCTTGACAGAGTACAAAATAAACTTCGTGGTTTGGTGGGGGATGCCCTTTTCTCTTCCCTGCAGCCTCTCTCCCACAGAAGAGACGTTGTGAGTCTCTCTTTGTTTTATCGTTATTTTCATGGTAAGTGCTCATCTGAGCTCCAATCCCTCATCCCCCCCCCCTCGCCAATCTTTCACAAGAAACACCCGTCTGGCTGAAACTAGTCAATAATTTTCCCCACTCGTTATCTGTGCCTAAATCCAAACGTAGATTCCATGAACAGAGCTTCTTTCTCAGAAGTGCACGATTGTAGAACTCTCTTCCGTTCGCCTGTTTCCCACCTGACTACAACTTGGATGTCTTCAAATCCAACATAAACAAATTCCTGACAAACCGCCCCCTTAAATAAGACACTCTATCAAATCTCCACTACTAATGATCACAATACTATCTCATTGATTACTGTACACATGATAACCCTTATCCCTGAGTGGCCTCCAGGCCTTGATAAGTGGTGACCCCCATGTAAAAAAAAAAAAAAAAACAGAAAAAAAAACAAGTCAGCTGAAGAAAACAGCTATCGGAAATAAATCAGACCAGCATAAGATATGACAACAAACTAAAGAACCAAGACAGAAATATAGAAATCTAATCCATTAAAGCTACTTATCCATTAAAGCATGAACATATTAATACTTGAACAAAAATTCTGAAATTTGAAATTATAGATTTTATTGGATCAAGAATCATGAATCTGAAACAAAAAAAAAAAGTGAATTCATTTAAAAACTTGAAAGTTATGAAATGTGCCATCTGTCACCTTGGGCTCTAATCTTCCTGATTAGGATTGTGCCATATATGGCACGGGCGGCTCTAGAGGGTTAAACGTATATACTGGCACCTTTTTTCATGCCAAAACAAGTAAATTCATTGGATTTTTTCAAATTATTGTGGCAGCAATGTTAATAACATGCACTTTTTCTTTTTTTTTTTTTATTAAATGCCGAAAATATGATAATTACATATACAAGTATATATAGTTCTCAATCCAAACTAGAACGTTGTTGCTATTGACACAAATTTTTAAATTGCTATGTAATATTGTTGTTTATAAATGTTTGTATTAATAAATTATTGTTGTTCATTTTCATATTTCACCTAAATTGCTGACTGTTTTAAAAAAAAATCCATAAACAAAAATATCCAAACAACTTCACCATTTAAGCAACAATGTCTATTTTATTTTTTTTATCACGGAATATACAAGATCTAAGCATAGCCTGTTTTGTATTTGTTATTTGTGTTATGTAAGAGTGAGAATAAAAAAGATACATAGTTTATTTCTTATCCTTGTGTCTGAGCGCATTTGTTCTATAAACTCTTGATTCTTAAAAGATCATTTAAAAAGCTTAAATAATTTCAATGATTAACATTTTCTTTATTGGAATAAATTATAAGAGAAACATCATGAATTTAGAATTTGAAGTAGAAATTTATTTATCTTTTTTTCATATTGTTTTTTATTTAAATAAAAGTATAATTGTGCATATGAGTATTTACCTATTGTTGAAATTCCTGGAGTAGTAGCTGTGAATAGAAGAAAGCATACAATATTAATATTCATGAACATGATTGAATATACAATAGTAATATCCCTGACAAAGTTAAGGTTGCTTAACCCTTGAACGCCTAGAAGGAATTGTGAGAACTGAAATTCCCAGGCTAACTCGATTACCGCCCTTTAACTCTGGTAATCAGAGAGCGACACAGCCACGTCACTTCTTATGGTTGCCAGCTTGACTTTTAAGGCAAAATTTCGCGAAATTTGGTCTTTTTAAAAGCAGTTTGGCCTTCAAAATTTCTGTTTGGCCTTTTTTCAAATTTGGCCTTTTTTCTGATCATTTTATATAAATATTAATTTAATAGTAATTATTAAAGAAAAAGTTATAATTAAGTAATTTAAAAAGTAGTTTAGATGCCAAAACTTGTAAACTTTTGTAAAGTTTAATATTAATAGTTTTCGGTAAAATAATTTTCCAGGTAAACATTTTGTTGAATATTTTTCTGCTGAGGCAGAAATCTTTTGTCAAGAAATATACTTTTTCCTGAGTAAATTCCAAAAGTTTCATTAAAAATCAATGATTATAGATTTTCTAACTATCTTGGATTAATAGACACATTTGTCTTAATAATGCCTAGATAGTTCTTGGAAATAAAGTTTAGTTTTAGAGTTATGACTAAAATAAAATTTAGCAATATTTTAGAGATATTTCAAGTTGAGTAAATTTGGTATTGTGGCGACTGAAATAATTCTTCTCTAAGAATATGATAGACAAATAAAGTAGACAAATAGGAACTTATGTACAAATCAATGCTTACGTTAAAGTGTAGTACCTGTTCTGATACTATACTTTATCTAGTCTGTCCTTGGTCAGTGAAAGAAAAATTCTTCTAAACTGGGGCATATGTTTTTGCTATGGGAGATAAATTCTGTGCTTTTTACTTTTTAAGACAATTTCATTTGTTTTTTTTGTCAGTCAGATTTGGAGATAGAAAAAAGTTATCCACCCTAAAATATTATGATGGTCCAAAAATGGAGGGTAATTTTATGTTTAATTTATATGCGAAACTAATTACTTAATTTAAATTATAAAATATTTCTTTTCAGGATGTTCACAAGTAATCATTTGAAAAAAATAGAATCACATTTTTAGGAGGAATAGCTGAGGGTCCTCATCTATTTAAAAGTATAGATATAATTTCATTTTAATTGGACAAATTTCCTAATGTTATCCTGGTGCTTGTCCATAAAAATTCAGTGTGGTCACAAATTAAGACTGAATCACCAGGTTGTATTCAGATGAAATGCCTCTGTCATTCTTTGAGTCTTTGCACGGAACATGCATCCTCAAAGCTGCTTGCTAATGTTGGTTTTCTCTTAACTGAAGTGCCATTATGGTTCAGTAATAGTGCCCTTTGACAAGAAGAATTCAAAAATTTACTTCAAATAATAAACCCTGTAGATGGAGAAAACGACCAAGGGAGAAATATTACTCTTCCATTTCAAAATTACTGGAAGGAATTATTAGGTTATTTTAGCACTTGTAAAGCAGAATTAAATATTAGTTCAAAATACAAAAGTCATCTGCTAAAAGAAATGCTGGTAGATAGGATTAATTATTTTTATTTTTTGTTTGCAACTTCTATTGTTCAGGAATTTGAAATGATAAATTTAACATTTCAACAAGAAAACAGTGATCCACACGAACTGTAAAAACAATCGCCAATGTATCATCAGAGTTTGTCCGAAAGACTTTTCAACAAAGATGGAACATGTAAAACATTAGAAAATGCTGACTTTGGTGCCAATTTCAGTCAGGTAATCCATAGGTTCACATTAACTGCAAGCGCACAGGTAGACAAAAACTAGAAAATAAAAAAGTTGAAACTGAGGTGTCAAGCTATGTTGCAAGAAACCTTACATCAAATAAAAAAGACTTCCCGAAGCTGGCAATCTGTTTAAAGGGCTTTCATTTCTAGACCCTGATAAAGTTCTTAATCAAAGATTAAGAGCAAAGTTTGAAGATTTTTCATTTCCACATATTATGGAAAATAACTGTATAATTGAGGCGCAATACAGAAAAGTTTGTTTGGTAGAATGGTGTGAAGAATTATATTTTACAGAGAATGTGATTCCTCTAGATTCTCTTAAATTCTGGCAAGGTATGGCCAAACATGATATTTTTAAGGAATTTGCAACATATGCTTTAACATCCTTAATAACCCCCGCAAGTAATGCAATCATTGAAAGAATGTTTTCTTTAGTTACTGCTATCAGAACAAAGCCTCGTAATAGAATTCAAATAAAATTACTGGATACTATTGCAAGAGTTCGTTCTTACCTTTTATATAACAATATTTGTTGCAAAGGCTTTATATGCACAACTAAAATGATGAAACTACACAACAGTGACAATTTTTAAAGTAAAGAAGAAAGCAGGACCACAAATAATGATGAAATTACGTAGTTAGAAGACGTTCTCCACTATCTGCCATGAACTTTCAACTTATGTTTTATTTCTTTGCCATGTTACATTTTCAGGAAGAAGTATGTATCTCTTTGCAGATGCCGTAATAATTGTGATGGAGTAAGATCTCCTAATTCGACCTGTGTGAAGAGATTGTGCAACCTTGTCTCGTTGGATGAGCCAGTCTGTTTCAATATCGTCCCCTTCAGTCGGTCGTACAGGTTGTCTTCTGGTACATTCTCCAGTAAATCTGTCACCTCGTCGACGACGTCTGTCGGTAGCTTTTTGACTAAGCAACAATATCTGGTTCCCTGAACGTAATCCGTTTCACGTCGAAAAGTATCTGGATTTGTACAAACCATGACTTTATATTAGTGGAATTGAAGATTGGTATGTTAAGTGATAACGTGGCCAGAGGTGTCTCAGCCGGCGGTGATTCCATTTCTTTCTTTTCCTTTAGTGGTGTGTGAAAGTGATTGTGAAGCTTTTAAACTGTCAGTTGTTCCGTTCCCAGTTTGGGACACTTGTTGTCGAGGTCTAAAACTTTTGATTTGGTTTAGTTGCAAAAGTTTGTAGTTTTGAGGTCTTTAAACTGCCAAGTAATGTCAGAAATGTTAGTGGACCATTGTATGAGGGGGTTGCATGCTCGAATTTCGTTCAGGTTCGTTGACTTGTAGTCGTGTGTTTGTTTCACGTTCATGGTCACCAACTTGTAGTGGTACTCAGGTATCATAAGATCCCTTTTTTCACCACAGATAAAATAAAATAAAATAAAACATGTGAAATAAATGGTGTTTATTTACACAAAAATAACAAGTAACAAACGAATCATTTTTTTGTGATCAAAAGGTGTGTCTGGATAGACAGTTCTTGCAAATGTGAAAGTTTTTGAGACAGTTCGTTGTTTTGACAAAAAAAAGCAGAAAATGTCCTTTGTTTTCTCAGTGAGAAAACAGGCTTAATTTTTGTGTGTGCTAGGAAAAATAAAGAGTAAATGTCCTTGCGTGCAGCTGAATATCTGCATTATTCGTTGTGTGTGCATGCGTGTGGATGATCGTGTTTTTTCATGCTAACGGAAAAATATGTAGCAACTGAGTCATGGACGTGAATAGAGAAGGGAGTGAAGAGCGGTGAGCGAAGAGTGAGGAATGTAGAATGTGGAGCGCCAAGTGAGAGTGAGTGAGTGAGTGAGTGAAGGAATTTGTTTAAGTAGTTGTCGATCAGCTCCCAAGCAGACACACTTGCAACCGTAAGTGTGTAGTCGACACATTCGTGGCCAACACAAACCAACTTCAACCCATTGAGCAGGTTTCATAGATTCTGCAGCAATGCAGTTTATCACTGCAACACTTGCACTAAAACTCACAACATCGTTCCTGTGACCATCCCACAATTACACAAGTTTTGAACATTTTTGCTTGATTTCCTTAAACGTCACAACTTCTTTTCACCTTGACACTTAGTAAAAATAAAAAAAATGTTTCTCGTTCTGTACACAGCGGACACGTACACATATATATATGCATGTTTTTTCTCCAATTTTCTTTTCTTTTCTCTAACTTCCAGCTAACTAGGAATGGAGTACTGTGGGAATTGAAATTCCCAGGCTAACTTGATTCTCGCCCTTTAACTCTGGTAACCAAAGAACGACACTGCCACGTCACTTCCTGTTCCATATACTTCTATCTCTTTTCGCTGGATCCTCAACCAGTCAACATGTGACGAAACGCACTTTGGTTGGCATGGCCAGCCAACCAGCCCTCCTGACTAACCAGCCTAGTATCTCATCAAAATACTTTGCAAGTAACGTTACTTAATCCTTTCTTCTCACCAATAAACTCTTATTCTTACTATATCTATATTCATTAGCTCACATGTATATTTATGTAAATAAATCTACATTCATTCATTATCGTATATCGGTATGTTTTGACTTTATTATGCGATCTTTGCTTCTCAATCACTTAACATTTATCAACAACATGAGGATGTGATCGTCAATTATATAAACAGGCCATCCTGTCCACAACAGATTGTATGATCCTCTATCAAAATAGAGTGTATTACTAGTGAACACGTGCAGAGGGTGCTGATGCTGTTTAGAACACGTTGTAGTAGACGAAATTGCAACAAACATAAGCAGGACCGAATTCTCGCGGCTGGAGATTTTGAATATGCTTCCTTCCTGACTTGTCCAATCAGAAGCCAACTCTCAGTCACGTGATCAAGTTTATAAAAGGTTAAACCGGCAACACCACACACTCTCTCTCTTTCTTCCTAAATCTTGGACTGATAACAACTCCGTTGAATGGACCTGTCACTCCCACCTCTCTTGGGACTCAAAAGAACTCATCCAGCATTTGGGCTCGAGGTTCGACTTATACATGAATACAAACAAGCCAACGTGGCTATCTCTACTCACGGACTTCAATGCGGTATACACATGGATTCTTTTCTCATCATGCAGTACTGTTTCTAATCATCGGGGACGTACGTTTCCACTACTACTTTAGACACAAACATACATGAACTTTTCTCTTTCAACAGGTCTGTATAATCCCCAACGTCTTTACACCGAAGCTCTTTGTACGACTAACCCGTTTCTATACAACCTATCAACGAAGGTAATCAATAAAGCCGTTATTAAATGTTAGAATGAGATTTCATATCTTCTTATTCTACATATTGACGACTCTCGACGTGAGGGCAAACATGCAACGCTCGTCTACATCTAATTTTAAAACATCTAATACGTATTGTGGCGTCGTTTGATACAACACAGCTGGTCGTACATGCTTAAACCAGCTGTTGGGCAGCTGTGAGTGTGTGTGCGTTCGTACGTTACTTACCTAACTGTGAAAGTGTAATATTTATGCCATTCTGGTTGTTAACCAAAGTGAGATAACCATTGTAATACATTGCATACGATAGATATGTTTTTGCAGAGGGTACTGAGACCTGCTTTTGTCAGTTAACTCCTTCTTATTGATATTAAATATTAGATTTCTAGGTACCTCCAACGCGAGACACAGATTTAATCCCCTATCCAGTGGTGTAGCAAGGGCGGGAGGGAAGGCGGTCCGCCCCGGGCGGCACGTTCCAGGGGGCGGCATTTTGAGGGGGAAAAAATTAAAAATAAAAATAAATGAAAGCTAACAAAAAAATCTGAAATTTTATGCCGAAAAGGTTGTAAAACATCGGGACTTTTAGAGATATAGGAATCAGAAAAATGTGTCCCTATTTTATGAGCGGCACACGTCAGGGACGGCATTTTAAGAGGCTAAAAATAAAAAATAGAAAAATAAATAAAAACTAACAAAAAAAAAATCGGAATATTTTTACCGAAAAGGTTGTAAAAAATCGGAACTTTTGGAGGTACCGGAATCAGAAAAATTTGTCTCTATTTAACGAGCGGCCCATGTCAGAGGGGGGCGGCATTTTGAGGGGGTAAAAATAGAAGAAAAAAAAGATAAATAAAAGTTAACAAAATATCTTAAATTTTATACCGAAAAGTTTTTAAAAAATCGGAACTTTTGGAGGTATTGGAATCGGAAAAATGTGTCCCTACTGTACGAGCGGCCTAAATCGGGGTGGGGGCATTGTGAGGGGGTTAAAATAGAAAATAGAAAAAATAAATAAAAGCTAACAAAATATCTTAAGTTTTACACCGAAAAGTTTGTTTAAAAATCGAAACTTTTGGAGATATTGGAATCGGAAAAATGTGTCCCTACTGTACGAACGGCACATGTCAGAAGGCGGCATTTTGAGAGGGAAAAATAAAAAAATAGAAAAAATATATACAAATAAATAAAAGCTAACAAAAAATTTGAAATTTTATACCGAAAAGGTTAAAAAAAACTCGGAACTTTAGAGATATCGGAATCAGAAAAATGTGTCCCTATTTTACGAGTGACCCATGTCAGGGACGGCATTTTGAGAGGGTAAAGATAGAAAATAGAAAAATAAATAAAAATAAATAAAAGCTAACAAAATATCTTAAACTTTATACGGAAATGTTTGTAAAAAATCGGAACTATTGAAGGTATTGGAATCGGAAAAATGTGTCCCTATTTTACGAACGGCACATACCAGGGGGGGGGGCGGCATTTTGTAAGGATATATATAGAAAATAAAAGCTAACAAAAAATTTGAAATATTATACCGAAATTTTTTTTAAAAAGTCGGAGGTATCGGAATCGGAAAATGTGTCCCTACTTTACGATTCCAAAATCGATTGTTTTAAATTTTTAATTGAATTTTTCATGATTGGTACTAATGATAAATATTTATTGTTTTTAAATTATCACTGAGACTAAAATTATAATAACATCAAAATACGATGTAAATTTATTTTATTTGCAAAACAAAGTTTTAAAAAGTTGCATAAATTCTCTAGATAACCTTTTAAAGAAAGCAGTTGATTTTCATGTTCCAAAAAATGTTGAAAAATTAAACAAAACACTTTTGTCAAGAAAAATACTTCCAAACATCACAAATAATTAAATGATACAACGGAAAAAAAGCAACCGAAAATTACGTAATTTTGGAATTGTAGAAACATTAAGCAAGTATGGAATAAAAATCGACTGTAAACAGATTTTATAATCGTCATATCAGGGCATATAATTCTAAATGGGAACTAAGCGCTACACCTCAAATACTATTTAAGTGGCTTTCTATTTGATAGTTTAAATACTGCCGAATTTCTGTCAAGTTTCGAACAATCACAGAGTAATTTATTTTTTCAAACTATTAACAAAATTTTATAATTACTGATGTATTTATGATTAAACCGAAATTTATTATGATGAATTAATTCTGGTAACAGGATTTTATTTTTTTATTTTTTTTTTACGTCCAATTAATATTGCTGAAGCGTTTCTCAACTGGAAGGATCTAGAGATCCGACTTGCTTAAGGAAAGGTAGTTGACAAAGTAGAGCAACATCTTATTGAGAAGGAAACTAAGAAGTGGCGGGAAATTCTAGTTAGATTGCTGGACACCATCAGATTTCTCGCCAAGCAAAATCTGGCACTACAGGGTCACTGGGAAGACATCCATAATGATGAAAGAGATCAAGAAAACAAAGGGAATTTTTTAGAATTGGTAAATTTATTGGCCAAGTATGATCCTGTGCTCGATAAACATTTGGTGAAAATTAACCTGGGAAAGAAAATCGCTACTTCTCATCTGTCACCAGAAATTAAAAATAAATTTTTAAGCATTTTAGCAAAGCAGGTGAGAAAGAAAATCATCGATCAGATCAAAGAAAGCAAATATTTTTGCATAATGTTTGATAGCACTCCTGATGTATCTCACAAGGACCAGATGAGTGAGGTGTTGTGCTACGTAAAAATTGACGAAAATAAAGTGACAGTGGAGGAGTCGTTTCTCTGCTCCATCGAGACAAAAGGTAAAAGCGCGGAGGGACATTTCTAAACTGATTTTGAGACAATTGGAGAACGATGGGATTCAGATTGGTGACTATATTGGCCAGGCATTTGACAATGCTGCTATTATGGCAGGCCACCAATCGGGTGTGCAGAAACGAATCTCTGAAATCAACTCAAAAGCTCTATTTGTGCCATGCACTAACCATTCATTAAATCTGGCTTGTGTACATGCCGTTTCTGTAACGATTCACGCTGTTACATTCTTTTGGCACACTAGACCGGTCATTCTTGTTCTTTTCTGCATCTACACATCGCTGGGACGTCTTGATTCACTCGATCGGTCTAAGTATCAAGCGGACTATGGAAACTAGATGGAGTAGTCGAGCAGGTGCTGTAAATGCTGTGGTAAAAAGATTATTGGAAGTCGTCATTGCCCTGGAACAGCTCACAGAAGAAGGAGAAAATGCAACAACAAGATCAGATGCATTTTTAATTCTCAACTTGGTATTGTCGCTTCCGTTTCCATTTCTTTTATTTCTGAGGTTTTGGAAAACTATTCTCCCAGAAATCAATGATGCCCAGAAGTATCTTCGAGAAAAGGGACTGGATCTGCAACAAAGTTCTGTCAGGCTGACGGCGTTGAGAGATTGTCTTCTTCAGAATAGAGAAAACATGGTGGACACTGCAATAGACGAGTCAAAATAACTCTGCTCTGAAATGGAGATAAGCATGAAGCATCGTATCCGCAAGTAAATCTTGCAAGTAAATATGCTTTTCTTACACCGTCAAATCTGCTTGATGATAATTATGATTGTCAGCTCGGTGAAGTTGGCAAAGATATAGAAAAATATAAATTCTTTGCCGAAAGGAACAGATTACAGTATTTTGTGAAATCTTCAGGAAAAGACAAACTCAATGAACTCCTTCAACTTTTGAACTTCATACACAGATACCACCTTGAGGATTCCGTCCCTAATATTGTGATCTTGCAGCGCATTTTCCTTACCCGAGCTATTAGCGTTGTCAGCTGTGAGCACTTTTTCTCGAAACTGAAACTCATAAAAAACTACTTTCGATCCAAAATTAGCCAGACAAAGCTTACAGACTTGGCAATCCTCTGCATAAAGAGGGAACTTATCGATAGAGTGAATTTTGATAGAGTTATTGATAACTTTGCAGAAAAAATTGCGAAAAGTATGTTTGTAAATTTTCAACCGACTTGATGCCTTGATGTTCTCTCACAAAAAATAAATTTATAGCCTTATTTTCAATTCATAAATACATCCATTTAAAAAAAAATTTAGACTATTTTTTTTATAAAGGATTGAAACATTATTAACAACAACAAATTTCTTAAATTTTGAGCTTAAACCAAGCGATTATACACACGGGTTTCCAAAAAACGCTGATACAAGACGTTTTTTTCCTCTTCGAGACGCTCAACCTCTTAATAATAACATTATGAAGAAAAAGAAAAGAAAACTACATCGGACTATCCTCTTTTTGACACATCCATGTATTTTGTGAAAATTCGGACTTTAACAACAAGAAAAAGTAAATAAAAATGATTTTATCATTTCATAACATTTTCAGGTGTCCAAATGTTCTCATTTAATTTTATTATTATATTTGTTTGTGTAGCCAATTAACTTAATTTAACATTTTTTTTTATAATTTGAATTATACGTTTTTGTTTTGAAAAAAACAAACATTTGGTTTCTTTTGTTTCATATTAACGTTTACATAATTCCCTTCAGATTAATGTTTACATACTTATTATTATTCAAATTATTGAAAAGAAATTTATAATTGAATTAAAATTTAAAAAAGGGGAATTATGTAAACATTAATCTGAAGGGAATTGTACAAACATTAGTTCAATGAAAATAAATATTTTGATCGCTTTTTGGAATTTTGAAGGTTTTAACAGGTTGTCATATGCCAGCAGTAGGCGGCAAATGCCAGCGGGGGTTGGGTCAAAACATGTAATTATATGCCAGCGGGGGAGGGGGTAAAACAGGTAATTATATGCCAGCGGGGAGGGGAAATAGGTAATTATATGCCGGGGAGGGGGGCAAATTTTCCGACCGCCCCAAGCGGCAAAACTGACACTATGCCACTACCCCCATCCCCTATATCTAACACGATGTAATATTGTCATCATAACTTTTGTACCATTTAAAAGAAGAAGCTTCAAATAAACTAGTAATATATATATTTTTTAAATTTTTTACAGTGTACGAAAATAATGAAAATATGAGACCAAAATCGTGTTAGAACTGTTCGAAATTATATACTAAGAAAGACTTGCCTGCGGTTCTTAGGAAAAAAAGGAAAATTTATCCACAACTCCCTATCTGTAATAAAGTACCTTGTTGTGTACCGACCGCTCTCATTGGTTGAATGAGTATATATAAAGTAGCACTTGAGAGCGGTCGGGGGAAGTTTTTATTTTATTTTATTTTTAGATTGTGTACTTCTCCGGTGAAATTGATCACTAAATTTTGTTACTATTACGAGACTATTGGGGATAATGTATTTCCTACAGCAACATAACTATTGTTGCAACGCCTACCTTGATTGACTACTAATCAGAGAACTCTTGTCTTTGAATGAAAATTTTCAACAAAGCAACGTTCTTATGTAGTGATCATTTTGTGTTTTAAAAAAATCTAGTAAAAATCAATTAATAATCAAATTTTCATGAAATTCGCGATATGTATTCAATTTTAAATTAATTTATATTTTAAAAGCAGTTTTCATTGAATATGTGAGTGAAAATTTATTTTTTAGCTGTTCTAACACTCCCATTTTTGAATAAGGTTTCCCAATTAAAAAAATATTTTCATATAATAAAAAAATGACTATTGGCAATTATAAAATAGCAAATTCAACTACACCTTGAAATTATTTTAATTGTTGAAAAATGTTTATTTCTAGGGAGGGCTCAACTTAATTTTAGCACCTATGTTACGAAAACTAAACAATATATATATATATATATATATATATATATATATATATATATAAACCCATTACTTATTTCACTTACGTTGAAGGTGTAAATAAAAAAATTGGCCATAATATCAATATTATTATGTTAAAAAAAATCAACGTTTTTTTCTCAATAATATATAATTAATTAAATTACAAAAAACAAAACAAAAAAAACAACAGAATTCTAAAAAAATAATTTTTAAAAGATTTAAATAGAATAAAATTCCAATATTCTGCGATGTGAAGTTTTAAACATAGATTTTTGAATAAGGTTTTCCAATTTAAACCTGACTATTGGCAATTATGAAATAACAAATCCAACTACACCTTGAAATTATTTTAATTGTTGAAAGATGTTTTTTATTGGGAAGGGTCAACTTGATTTTAGCACCTATTTAAAAAAATGTACAGAGGTCCTTAATTAGTAAAATTAACATAAACAAGAACAAAAGACCCCCACCCCCCACCCAAAACATAAAAAACGCTTCTTTCCTGATTCAATTAAAGCGACTTGCATCATCTGTAAAAAATATGCACAATTATAAGACAGGCAAAATGATGACGTGACTGATAGTGCGTCAAATGCTGGTGATTTCTCACAAACAATTTAGACATCCCTATGGATTTCATAACGGGACTATATGGTCCAACGGGGCACTGGGATACTTAACTGAAGAAGAGCTATATGGTCCTTCTTGTCATTCACGTGAAAAATAACTATTATTTTTACAGTAGTAATAATTTATGAATATTTTATCAAGAAAATAATGTATATGGGGATTTTAGTATTCAAAGCTCCTTTATAAATGTTATATTTTTATGTATGGTAATAAGAATCGAAAAAAAAATCACAGGCGGAATATGTAAAGATGAATTTATTTACAAGGATAAATGGAACAGTTTCGGGTTATTTGGCTGTGACTTGCCCGTTTATAAGATTTCTCGCTGCCTTGACTCGCACGTGGGTGATTACAAAGGAAAAATACGAAAGAGTTCTAACCAAAATGAGATTGACTTCATCCCTCCCAACATTTTCTCGACCATAATATTACAGGCCCTACATGAATGTAATAGTTATTCTCTCAACCAGAGTATTACAAAGCACCACATGAATGTAATAGTTATTTATTTATCTATTAATTATTATTATTATTATTATTATTATTATTATTATTATTATTATTATCTTATTTATCTATTAATTTATTATTTATCTTTTAAAAATTATTTTTAATTGTATTCTCCGTGGATCCTTAGATGGATCATGCTACTAGATAGAAAAATAAGATGATTTGAAATTATTACAGAAATAAATTATTGCTTTCTTCTTTGTATCATGGTAGGACAGATCTAGCGTCTGCATTATGTGTTGCTGACTTTTTATATGAGTTATACATTTACAGTTTACACATATTTTAATTTTTTATTTATATGTTATTTTTTCAAATGCTTCAAAGTCAATCTCTACAAGAACTTTTTATAAAACAAAAAATAAACTTACTCGAATTGAGCGTTTAGCTGAACATGTGACCTATGACAGTGATAAACAATCAGATAAACCAGATGCTGAATATGAAGACCCTAACTATCTTTTTCCTGCGAGTGATATTTCCGATGAAGAATCTAAAACTACATCCATGGTTTTGGAAAGAAATGAAGAAGACCCACCTGAAGTAAAAGTAAAAGAAAAACAAAGAAAATCTACTACGAATCACCCATATTGGAATAAAGTATCTAGAAGGGAAATAACTTCATCAATTCCGAAATTTCTAATACAAAATGAAAATGAAAAAGAACGGTTACCAATGGAATATTTTAAGAATTTCACTTCAAATGAAGAATTACTAGATAAAAGTTGTGAACAATCAAATTTATATGCAATGTGAACAAACCTCTCCTGTTGCACTAAGAAGAACTTGGACAATGGATTAGAATTGCAATGCAAATGTCTATCATGAAGATATCAGATACTAGGATGCATGGGTTATAGTATTCCTTCAGTGATAAAATTTCTTCAACAATGACATGGCAAAGATGGGAAGACATACAGTCTTATTTGCATTTCGTAGACAACTCAAGAATAAACGAAAATAATAAAATCTGAAAAATAAGAATGCTTGTAGATCATCTATGTCAAAAATTTCAGAAAATATCCGTGTTAGAATTCTTATCTGTGGTCGAATAAAGCCCCCCCCCCCACCTTCAAAGAAGCATCATTAATGAAACAGTATGTGCCAAAAAAAGCCACACAAATAGAGCTACAAATTTTTTGTTTTAGCAGACAGTACTGGTGTTGTGTATAACTTTTTTCCTTATACAGGAAAAATTAACCTAGTGAATAATCCAGAAGTGCCTGATCTTGGTCCTAGTTCAAATTCTGTGTTGCAACTGTCAGAATGCATTTCCAATAGCCAAAATTTTAAGCTGCATTGTGGCAATTGTTTTACATCACTGAAATTGATTGATCATCTCTCATGACAGATCTGAGTGTGTGACTCTATACAATAAAGAAGACTCCAAGGACTGCCAAGCAACAATTAAAAACAACTTTCTATATCAGGTTGTGGATCTTTTGATGAGTTTGAGATTCAAAATGGAAATGCTATCATAACTTCTGTAAAGTGGTACGATAATAGATCAGCATGCCTAGCATTATCCTATGCAACTTTGTTTCCAGATGAGAAATGTAAACGATTCAACAAAAAATTAAAAAAAAACTATGATGATATAGATATTCCTAACATAGTGCACCTGTATAATAAACCCATGGGTGGAGTAGATATTCGTGATCAAATGATAGAATAGAAAGGAAATATCTTTGTTTAGTGTTTCACATGATAGATGTGTGTAATAAACAGCTGGTTTCTCTACAGATGTTCACAGGACAAAATAAACGTCAAGACGTATCAAAAGAATGCTCTAAGTGAATTCAAGTTGAGACTATCTGTATCGAATTCAACTTCAATCGTCACCAACGCTCGCAATAGTAACACAATAACCTCATGACTGTAAACGACACTGTCCCTTCCTCTCACTCAAGCTTGCTTTTTATGCAGTTTTTCACCCTATCTCATTTGCATGTGTGCCCTCTGTCTTCTCATGATCTCGCAAGACCACAGTTTATTAAACACCAGGCGCCATCTTTTTTTCTCTTTTCCCATCCAACACTTCCCTGCGGCAAGTCCACCCCTCCTCCGTCACACCACCGCTCGCACGCACATCCACACAATGCACAAATACATGAATGCTTGCTACTCTGGTGACTTCATTGATATTAAACGGAAAAAATTCAATTAAAAACGAGGGTGGCCCTCTTCCTCAAGTGTCGATCCAGAATATTTTCATAAGAAACTTTGTGGACATGCAACCAAGCCTCTTCCAGAGCAGGATATGAGGACAGATGCATTGGTCATCTACCAGAAGTGGTCAACAAAAGGGGTACTTACAAGCTTCTAGTATGTAAAGGAAAAATCCTCATGTTCTGTACTAAATGTAAAGTTCATTTGTGCTGTGAAAAGAACCGCAATTGTTTTGTTAGATTTCATACTTAATAAATTGTTTTTATAGTAAGTTTCTGTTTTTCTGCTCAATGTAAAGTGAATTGCATTAATTATTTTCTAATCTAATAGATGTTATTTATGTTGAATATCAAAACGGAAATAATTTTTACTTAACTGGAATATAGTTAGTTAATATTGTAAACCGTAGTCATTTCTTAGTGTGCCTCATGCTCAAGTGAACGGCTTGGTCCTATTTTATTTATTGTATCATATGACAGGTAAGACCATACAGTCCTCTTTCATTATTATTGTTATTAATACATTTGTTAGTAAAAATTGTGTTCAAGTTTTTTACTTACATCTTATTGACTGGAAAAAATAGCAAATTTTTTTTAGATTTTTCAAAATAATTTGGGTGTTAAAGAATTAACAACTGATTACAATTACAAAAGTAAAGAAAATTAATTCATCTTGACTTTACTGATCTGATTATTTTATGATTTTAATGGAAAATTGTGAGTTTACGGTCAGGATTCGGTTCTAGGGTTCAGGAAGGAGTGAGTCACTCGCTCGACAACAGCATGTTTCTGCCCTCTTCTTTTCCAATTGACCACACCTGGCCTCTCGACACCAATGTCACACTGCACAATCTGAACGTCAGCAATATGCAATACTTTTAACTTTCATGACTCTTTTCTTTCTGTGTCCCTTGCAGGGAAAATATACTCCTATCAAAAAAAAAAAAAGGAAGAGACAAGAAAAAAAAATAGCTTTTCCCATCATGCCCTACCTTCCCACAATGCCCTTCGGGTATATAAATGAGCTAGCCATCCTTTCCTTCTTCTTTCCCAAAGAGCGATGCAGATACGCTGCCACTTATATGCTGCCACTTATATGCGAAGATGGCTCTATGAGGCACAGTTGTCTCATCTTGTCTGGTTTTCGGTGAGATGTTGTACCAAAACATCACCTTTTTTTCTGCAGCAGCCTTGATGGTGCGATGTTTCCTCTCCACTATCCCATTGCCACTCGGCCGATACGCTTCCCTAAAAAATTGCCTTACTCCCTACTTATCACACACCTCTTTAAAGGCTTCTGATTGGAAAGCAGGGCCATTGTCCATTAACAGTTCTTCAACCGGCCCTCTATCCAAAAACATTTCTTCGATGACCCCTCTGATCGCTCATGCAGCTTCTGCCCTGATCTCTCTCCAGATAGCAAACTTCTCCGGTCCACAGTCGACCATTGACAGATTCAGTTTATGGTGATAATTGGTCACATCAATGGGCAATTGCTTCCAGTCCTTGGCAATGTGTAACTCTTCTGTTTTGTGTCTGGATGGTCTGGGGTCTATCGATTGGCACTCCTGACAGTGTTACGCTACCTCCCTTACCTCCTCCTCGGTGGTTTCCGGGTAAACCTCTCTTGCCAGGAATGACGTCCATTCTTGACCAAAGTGGTGCATTTCATGTAAGTCTTTAACTTCCTCCCTTGCACAGAATACCGAGGAAGCTCCTTTCCCTCTTGCAGCCAGGCCTTCTATACCCATGTCACTGAATCCGCCTTGTTTTTTTCCAATGGGACCAGCACAAGAGGTACCCTCAACTGGAATTCTGCTATTAAATCTGCGAGTGCTCCGAGCCTGCACTTGATCAGCATTTCTGCAGCACCTCTGGTCCTAACTCTCTTATAGCCAGTCACTATCAACCTGATCCATGAAACTACTGTTGCTGAATCGGATTTGATTTCAATTATTTTCAATCCCCACTTCAGGGCCAGATTGATTCCTTTCATAGCGGCCTCCAGTTAAGCTATGTTGATATGGGAATAGTCCTTTTTCTTTCTTAGCCACGCTGCATCTTCCACAGTTACACCTCCCATCTTTAATACGACGCCCAATGCCAGGCTGCTGGCATCACACCAAATCACCCCGCGTCCCCACCGCTGACATACCATTCCCCCTTTACTGGGTCTTCTTTCGTCACTCTTGCGATGATTTCTTGTAGCATGTTCGTGACCTCCTTTGTCACACAGCCCTCCCAGCCATCAGTACCTGTTTGTTGTTTAATAAAGCTGCACACTATCCTGAGCCAGCCAGCAATTGGATAGTGTTCCACCAGTCTCCTGCAGACCGAGAAGAGTTCTCGTTTTGTCAGGTCATTTCCGACTTCGGGTATCGCATTGCCTCGTCTAAAGACAAGGCTCCCTTTTCCATCTCGGCATAGTTTCAACCCTAACGCTGCTCCTCCATCCAGGAACTCAGCTGGTTTTGCAGTCAACCCATACCTCTCAACATGGCCTCTCACTTTCCCCGCTGTCACTTCTGCTTCCTTCACGAGAATGTCATCAATGTACGAACTAGTGACCTTGTCCACTGTATAGTCTTTACTCAGCATCGTCTTCAGCATGGCAGTCATAATTTTGGTGGCTGAGCTCAGCCCAAAGCCTAACCTCGTCAGGCAATACCTTCCCCTTGTACCGGACCAATTGATGTTGCCAGAGGTTTTCATCTACATGGATCTGGAGATAAGCCAACTTCAGGTCGACAATCTTAGTGGTCCACTCCATCCTCCTCCATTTCCTCATGATCTCTTCGCATACATCAATCCCCTTTCCAGTGTGGCAGGAGGCTACGTGTCTGTTTAATCCTCTGAAATCCAGTACTTTTTCTTCCCCTGTCCACGGTTTCAGAATTTCCTCTTCTATCCACCTCTCTACTTCTTCCTCAGAACCTTTTCTTATTCCTCCTCACAGTGTTTATTCATAGCAGCTTATGTTGTTTCATAGTTCCGGAGACCCGGAGATCCATTTCCATTCCACCGTCCACCTCTTGCCATCGAACCTCGCCAGGAAATCCTCGTCCTCGATGCAGCAAGCCTCCGGTTTTTGCGTTCTGATGTTTCTATCACCTTCCACTCCTGCCATCCCTACTGTGCTGAGGCATCCAAAAGTTACTTGGCCCCCTCTCAACGTAGCGTCCCCCCCCCCCAGTTGGTTGATTGCACATCAACATCACCAACCAGACGATCCAACACAGGGCTCACAGTCCAATGGACACACCTTGTACCAGTACTTCTGCTGTTGTCTCTCCTAGGCATTTCACCTCCCTGCCATCCATGGTCTTAATACTCCTGGCTCTGCTTCATGACCTAGCGTCATTCTTCGCTACCAACATCGTGGTGCAGCCTGTGTCAACAACGGCCATAGCTCTCTTCCCATTGACAACTACCGGTAACTGAGACAATGTTTCATTGTGCGCCATTTCCACATAGTTGGGGAAACCACTGGCACAATGGTTCCTCTTCACTCGTTTCTCTGGTTCTGTGAAGCGACATAATAACGGCTAATGTGCCCCACTCATCCACATCGGTAGCAAGTGACTCTTGGTCTTGGCTCTTTGCAGTCCTTGAGCAGGTGAGGACCCTGGTACCGGAAGCACTTGATGGCAGTTCTCCCTTCCTGTCGCCTCGCTGCCTGTCTCTCATTATTCAAGTGGGGCCTCATGAACATATTTCCACTTACAGCTGCAGCCACGATTAGGCCCTTGACATTCTTGATTAGGATTGGTGTCGACCAAGAGATCATCCACTTCCATAGTATTGATCTCAGTGATTCTCTGCATGTTCGCAGAGATTTCTTCTGGGAAGCCATTCACTAGGTATAGCTTTACCATCATCTCCAGGCTCCTCCCCACGTAACCAGCCAATCCTGCCAGTCTCCTGATCTCTGCAGCAAAGACGCCAACAGACTCACCAGTCCACCTCAAACTTGCAAGCTTTCTGAGTGCTTCAAATGGACTCTCAGCGAAAGCCAATTTCAGTCTTTGCTCCACTGAGGCAAGGTCTCCCTTATCTTCATCGTGCATCTGCTAGTAAATTGTGAGGGCTTCCCCCTCTAAGTATAGTGGCAGCAGGGTGACCACATCTTTGATTTTTTGCAACCTTGCCACCATCTTTAATTTTTCCAGCCATTTAATTAGGTCACCCTCCCCAGTGAAGGGTCTCAACATCTGAGTGTTCAGTCTCCAGTCAGCTATGTTAATCTGCTTTACAGGCCGAAATAGCATGTGAGTTTATGATCAATCTGAATGTCAGCAATACGAAATACTTTTAAAGAGAAGATGTTCACGACTCTTTTCTTTCTATGTCCCTTGCAGGGAATGGTTCCCAGCTTTTATATACTCCTGTATGAGTGAACCTAAGTGACCTCAGGCCACATACTACTACCATGAAGAAAAGACATTGTTTCTTTAATCCTCTCTTTCTCTAAAAGAACTCAACTAACCAAGATACCCAAAAATCTATTCCCTTTTCTCTTCTGCTGTTGCTGCTCGCTCACCCACACACACTCTCTCTCTCTCTATCTCTCTCTCTCTCTCTCTCTCTCTCTCTCTCTCTCTCTCCCTCTCTCTTTGACCGATGATCGACCTAATAAGGATTGGACAGTCAGTCTCCAGGCTTATACGTTGTCACACGTGTCCTACGAAGAGCAGACACAGAATCCTAAAAGTATGTAAAACTAAGAAAATAAAATATTCCTCTCAAGCTAATATTTGTATCCACTTTGTCAGTTATAACAACCAATAAACAAATATTACACTCCTATCAAAAAAAAAAGGAAGCGACAAGAAAAAAAAAATATATAGCTTCTCCCATCATGCCCTGCCTTCCAAAGATATCCTTTGGGTATATAAATGAGCTAGCCATCCTTTCCTTCTTCTTTCCCAAAGAGCGATGCAGATACGCCCGGTACGTTGTATATTACTTTTTTTTTGTTTTTGTTTCTAACCATAATCTAGTTTAAAACGGTACCTTTTTTCCCCCCTTTTGCATATACCCCCAAAAAATAGTTATTTTTTTTAGCAACTTAGCAATTTTTAAATGAAGTGGTAACTTTTAATTTTAGGGGAAATTTGTGAATTGTTTTTTAAAAGTAAATTGAATATGATTTTAGAAATCATTAATTAAAAACAACTTTCTAATAAAAGTGTAATATAATTTATTTACAAAAATATAATCTAAAAGTACTTTTGTGAGATGTAGAAGTTGTATTTTTCAACAGAATTAAAACATATTATATTAAGTCTTTATAATTTTTCATTAATAATAGCGTCGAATAAAGCTCATGTAGTTGGATGTTTAAAATTTGCAATTTACTTATATTTCTCAAGAATTAATGGCTAGTCAAACTTCTTATCAAACTTGTTAGAGAGAGGATTACATAGTCTGTGTCCTACTCTTATGCTCAGTAGATATACGGAATTGCCAGTATCACTATATCTCCCTGAAATGTAAAGGTTTTATACCTCTAGTACGTTTTCTACTTCTAGTGATTGTCACATTTTCGGAATTACTATCTCTCTTTCATTTCCTCCACTAAGAGATTCAGATCTATCTCATTGTACGCTGTAACCAGAGTCATCTCTGTTAAAGTTGGAGTTATACACTTGGTGACTTTCTTCTATATATTTAGTTATGACCATTGTCTTGAGTGGATATTCAATATGGCGTCCGGCTAACACTAACATGTGTTTATCCTACGCTGTAGGAAATACTAAGTGAACTAATATTGGTAACAGAGCATATTCTTTTGTGTGACAGATATTATATCTGTTCAATTTATGTTGAAACACAATTGAAAGAAAGATGGTATCATTTACGAAACAGCCACCTATCTTGCAGAATGATATACACCGAGTAGAACTAATAAAAATGAAAACCTTTTAAATGAGTAAAAAGGTTTTATTCAACATAAAATACAATCAAGTAAGGATGCATAACAAACGAACGGCAAACAGAATGAACAAAAGAACGTACCAATTTCCAACATTATTTTTAAAACTATATAGCGCATGTGTACTAACATACACATCACGTCATAACACTCTCTATCACATTTTTATTTAAATTTCGGGTTACGGATGATCTTCCTTGTCTTGTTAATTCTGGAAGAAATCTCAAAGCGTCCTTCTTTGAGTTTGACTGCGGCTGCTCTTTTGTTTCTGGACACTTCGTTTTCTCGACTGAAGAGAAAGATTCACCATTTGGTTTGGCATTATTCTTAGAGGGTGCCTGTTGATCAGTCACCTCCAATTCATAGCTATTTGATGGGGTAGAATCTGGTGGTTTACAATGATCAGTGAAGACAGGAGATCCCAGGTTTGTAAAGGATGGGTCAGTGGCAGCAGTGGGAGCTAGGTCTTCTGTTGAGACTGTTGACTGACGGCCGCCAGGGAAAAGAATTCTGGCAAAATTGGGAGTTGCAGATATTATTTCTACTGGTTCCTTTCTAAGGAGAGCTGAGCCTCCTTGCAACCACACAGAGAGGGTGTATCTGGTACTTGACCTTCTCGAAAAACTGAATATTCTCTCATGTGGAGTTGTGTTAGTTGCTGTACAAAAGAGATATCGAATAGAGTGCAAAGCAATGTCAAGTACTTCTTGCCAATGACAATCATCCAGTTGCTTGGTCTTGAGGGCGAATTTGATCGTTTTTCAAATTGTACCTCTCGCATTGTCCATTGCTGATTGGATGGTATGGAGTTGAATACATAATCACAACTCCATGTTGCCAGAGAAACTCTTTTAGTTCACCTGAAATGAACTGACTACCTCAATCACTATGGATGGAATTTGGACAACCAAAGAAGGTAAATAAATTCTGGAGACATTTTATGAGAGTTTTTATTGACATATCCTGGCAGGGATAGACAAAAGTATAACATAAATATTCATCTACGATTATGAGTAAAGTATTTGCATTTGTTCGTAGATGGATTTGGATGCATGAAATCTATTGAAAGGCGTTCAAAGGGGGTCGAGAATGGATTAAACGACCCGAGGGGGTGGTTTGAAGAATGCTGGTTTTAGTTAAGCACATATTTGACATTCAGTGCAGGTACGTTTAACATTTTCCATGTCTCACAAAATGATTCAGCCTCGATACTCCTGGATGACAGAGCGCTGTGTGCAGATCTTTTAGTGATAATGAGCACAAAGTAGGGTATGAACAAGAAAGAGTATCTGCAGAGCTATTAAGGGAACCTGATCTATATACTATATCATGAAAATAACTGGAAAGTTCAAGTATCCACCGAAGTAGTTTATCATTTTTAATGCGGTTTCGTGTCCGAGTGTTGAACATATATGAAGTGGCCTGTTGGTCAGTAATTATGGTAAAATGTGGACTGAGTAAGAGATCATGCAATTTATGCACAGATTCGACAATGGGTTCTGATTGACGTTCTACTGCTGAATGTCGACTCTCCAACTGCATTAGGATCCAGGAAAAATACGCTATTGGACGTCCATTTTGAGAAAGGCAGACTGCTAATGCTGTCGCAGATCCACCCATTTCTATTGTGAATGGAATTCATCCTCAATGGCTGCAACTGAAGCCTTACAAATGTCATCTTTTATTGCCTGAAATTCATTTTTTTAGTTTTTCAGTAATAGGAAATGATGTAATGTTTAACAAAGGTGAAATTCGATCGGAGAAATTCACTACCCATGGTGAATAGTATGAGAAAAAAACCTAAGGTTTGTTTGAGTGACTTGCTACAGTTTGGAATTGGTAATTCTTTTAGTCGCATGAGTCTGTCTGGATCAGGACTGATTTTTCCATTTTCCAATAGATGCCCTAAAAACTTGAGTTTGCTTATACCATATTAACATTTTTCAGGGTTCAGTTGCAGATTAAGACAATCAACAACTTTTCCAAATGCTTTCATATTTTCATCCAATTCTTTATAAGTTTTTCCTCCGATGAAAATGCGTACTAAAGCTACACATCACATCATATCATATGTGTGACATAACAGATTTGTAAGGGAAGTATTTTTCCATTAAAAAGGAATTCTACACGGTTATGTAGCTGTTGGAATTCTTGTCCAAGTATAATAGAAGTACACAGGTTGGGTAGAATAGACAGACACATATTAGGATACATTTGTCCATTGCGATAGATGCAACACAGTGACCTTGGGTTTTACTTGTGAGGTTTGAGGAAGCCATACTTACTGTGTCACAGAAAGGAAGTATATAAAGGCTGGGTGATTTCACGATGTTCATTTTTATGAAATTCTGAGTGCTTCCGCTGTCTACCATAGCTTTCAGACAAGTGCTGTTTATTGTTGCCTTTACAATAAAATATTGTGAGCAAGGTGTGCATCGAGATGAAGCTGTGAGAACAATAAGCAGAACTAGTTCTTATATTAGGAGGTGTCTGCTTTCTTTTAGACCGACAGACTTTAGAGAAGTGACCTCTCTTTCCGGATGTAAGACAGTCAGCATTTCTAGCAGGGCAAAAGTTTCGAGAATGATTTTCACACCCACAGAACTGGCATTTGACATAGTGAACTGTTTGATTAATTCTAGAAAAAGCAACACATTGTTTAGTTAATTCAAACGTAGGATTATTTTTAGATTCTTCTGGATACATTGATACTTTTGCTACAACTGACGAAGTGTCATAAGCCACTGCATTGTGTTGAGCCATTTCATAACTTCTTGCAGTTGTTACTGCATTATCTAAATTAATTTCACAGCTTTCTAGTAGTTTTTGTCGTATCATTGAGGAAGTGATACCTGTGATAAAGGCATCCCTTATAGTAGTTCGGCATGCTGAGAAGCAGTGACATTGAAGAATACTAATAGCTTTCTCAAATGTTATACAGCTTGATGTCAGGGAATAGACTTTAGGTGATATGTAATTAGTAAGTATACTTAGCTTATTCAGAGGATTTTCAGGATGAGCAGCTGTCAGAGAGTCGATACGATTGACGAGGGTACGATACCAGTGGTATCACTCGTCAGCATTTCCGACGATCCTTCAAATTTACTAGGTCTCAAAATCGTATCCATTGTTACTGCTTATTTTTTATTTTATTTTTTATGTTGAATAAATTGTAATAAAAATGAAGACCTTTTTAAATGAGCAAAAAGGTTTTATTCAACATAAAACACAACCAGTAGGGATGCATAACAAATGAACGGCAAACAGAATGAACGAACAGATGCGCCAATTTCCAACGTTATTTTTAAGTCTATATAGCGCATGTGTACTAACAGAACACAAGACACAAGTATATGATCTATCTTCACAGATTTACCTAAGGAAGCAGTATTTTCACCATTGCCACAAAACATACGAGGTAACATTCGACACTTAGACATCACAGATATCGGCCGAACTGATGAATTAAAAGTAATTATGGATAAGTTGGACGAGATATATTTAAACGACGAAAACACGATGGCATACATGTCATTCAAGGAATTTTACTCTTACAAAAGAGCTGCTGGAATAAACATAAACGACTTTTTGGTGTGTTATGAATTCTTGTACCAGAAATTACGTAAATACAGAATTTCTCTGCTGGAAGGTGTCCAAGCATTTTTTTTTATTTTAAATACAGGTAATGTATCAGAAGAAAATGAAAAATTAGCAAAGACAACATATGGAAGTTTGACTTATGCAGCAATGAAGAATACTTTAAAAAAGTGTTTTCTGATATTTCTTCATTGGAATGAAAACAGTTCCCGCTATCAAAGAAGAAATTGAAACTGTAAACATCAATCGGAACGGAAGTAAAAGGGAACAAAAATTCTATCGAGGAAACAAACCAAATCCAACAGACAGACAAGGGAGGACAATACGTTGTTTCAAATGTAGTTTTATTAGGCATTTTGTCAAGGACTGTACTGGTTTAAGTCCTAGAATTATTAACACTGTTGTAGATATAATCCGGACACACCTCTCATTAATTAATTCCGATTCCTGTTATCGAATATTGATACATGATTTTAATATAAAAATGTCCAATTTTGTAAAAGAGACACCGAGTAGGGCAGTATTGGTTTCTCCCTGTTCTAGAACGGTTGCTGGAGAACTTTGGTTGAATGTATTTCTTGGTGCATTAAATGACCGAGATAAGTGGTTAGTGAAGACTTAAATCCAACAGGGCATTTTGTTTTGATGATGGAGAGGAGATAAAGACAATTAAAACAGTTAAATTTCCGGTTAATGATAGGAAGTGTAAAATGTGCCAGAGCATACATAAAATCTGACGATTTCAAAAATGATTTGTCCTTGCTATTAAATCATAAATTAATAAAAACTGCTAGCATGATACTAGATTTTAAAAGTGACAGCTGTAAGATTTTAGGCAGATATATAAAATTGCGAAATACACCTTCTGGACATTATAGTCTTCCATTGACAAATATGCTTTTGCAGGCTGAAAAGTCACCAAACAAGCTTTGGCTTGTGTTGTTACTGTCAAAAAATGCTATTCAGAATCATTCTGAACAGTTCAAATTAGCTTGCTTTTGGATCCAACATAAATATGCTGTCAGTTTTGATAGTTATTCGCATTAGACACTTTAACAGCCAATGATATGGTTAGAATAAATTTAAATGCCTTACATTCAGCGAGAAAATTGTTCATGGAGGCTGAATCAAGTGGAAAAATTCGGAAAGTACTGCGATTTACTATAAGACATTATGCGGATGAACGATTTGTGACAGGACAGCGTTTACTATAGAAGACAAAACTATAAAGGATGGCGTGGCTTTGCCAAAGTTTTGGGTAAAGAGGGTTGATGTGTACTGATCCGACATGGAGGAGCATTCTGCAGGATGCATCCATGTCACTTAATAAAGGTAAACAAGGACTTTGGAAGGCCAAGGAATAAAGAAAATACAATTACCTTAAATGAGATGAATGAAGTCTTGGAAGAGTTAGTTGAAGATCAACATGATCAAAAATTCCCATAGTAACAGAAAGGAACTGAGATTACAAGACCGAGTAAAGGGAAAATAGTGGAATATAAAATTATTGGAAGTAATGAGTGGAAAAAGGGAAAGATTATGAGTACACAACCAAAATCAATTGGAAATTGTGGCCATTAGTGGAATATAGAAAGCTGAAGAAAATAAATGTCCAGCATGTAGCAATTGGGATCAGACTGATCAGTAGCAAGAACTTCCCAAGTAACAGAAGATCATGAAGAACATGTAGTTTTCCTCACAACTGAACAAGAACAAACAAAAGATGTGATTGATGCAAAAGAAAAAGAAATAAAAAGCATGAAAACTCATGAAGTGTATGAATGTGTCCCTAACATAGGTCAAAAATGTATATTAACAAGATAGGTGATAACAGAGAAAGTTAAGAATAATAAAAATATAATGAAGGCTCATCTTGTAGTACATCATCATAATCAAAATTCACAAGACCTAAAAACAGACTCTCCCAACATGCAGCCATAAGCTTGTAATGTTAACAGCCTTTGTTAAGAATTGGCAGGTGAAGATCCTGGATTTCATCTCAGCATTTTTGCAAGGTGATATGCTATGTGAAAAGTATTTCTCAGATTACCATCTGAGGCATGTCCAGTCAAACAGTGTCTTATATGATTTACACCTTATTTTTTTCAACCAAAAGCTAACATCTTTATCAAAAAACTCTGGTGCATTGAAAAGTACTAGGATTTTTTAAAATTGCATTTTCACTCCAAACAAAGCACAGTGCTACTTTAATGTAGGGAGCTACTACTGGGACATAATGTTCAGGGATACTATGCAGGGAGTTGAGCAGCAAGATGTATGTTTACATTACACTTGAACTTCTACATATCGGTATAGTCTGGGAAGCAGGAACCTGGAAGGGAATTCCAAAATTTAGCAGTCCTAGGGAAGAAACCATTAGAGTAGAAAGCTTTCTTACATCTAGGGATTTCTACTGTGTAGGAGTGGGATTTTGGTGTTTGTCGGGTTTGTCAGGGGTATTTACGTCGAGAAGGAACAAGGACTTGTAATTCTATTGGAGCATCTACCATTAAAATACTTGTAAAACAGGCAACATTTCGTCAATGGGACAATGGTTGAACGTTTCTATGAAACAGAATATGTTTTATTGCAGAACTTTTATTGTCTGACTCGTAGATTACTTCAGGCCAATCTAAAAAATAGTCATCTAGTATTAATAAAAAGTCCCAGTAATATTTACGGGATTAATATGCATACAACTCCATGGCTCCACTTCTCTGTGCCATGAATGCAAAGTAGTATGTGTAAAATTTCTTAATTATTTGTATATTTTACATCTTTTTATATATTCTTTAACATCTTGTAAATTATAAAAACGAAAATAACAATATTATATTTTCAAAGCGGATCGATTTGAAGAACGCATCGGTTTTTCAGTTGAAAAAGTTAAATTCTTATAAGTTAGACGTGATTTCTATTTTTTGAAAATGCCACGGAAAACTAAACAAAAAAACAAAAGAAAATAAAAGAAACGAAAACACCAATGATGCGTTTCTCTTACCAAATGGTATGATTAGAGGAACGCATCGATTTTTCAGTTGAAAAAAAAATGAGCAAGGGATGGAAAATTATGAAAATGTAAGGGAGAAGAATGGAAAAATATGATTAGACATTTATTTCTGGTTCGAATCTCAAGGCTTTCTTATTAACTCCACCTCACGTTATAATTTAAGGAGTATAGAGTGGATCTTAGGTTTACATTTGACAGCCACATAACTCTCGCTTCCCTTATTTTGTCCTTTAGTCCTCATATTCCAGGAACGATGTTTCTGACAAAGAAAGAATATTTGCTGTTTTCTGGTTCAGAATCTATTCCATCTAACACTTATCGTTCGCAAGATTTTGACCTTGAAGTATTATTTTTATTTAGCTCGTTACATTAAGTGGCTTCATGCCTTGTCTGGAGCAATTTCCATAAAAGAGTATCCTAGCCACCATGTTTCGAAATTTATCCTTTTTTTGTGTGGCCATTACTCCACAATATATATTATCATGTACAATTTTTATCATTAATTAATTTTATTTGTGTTTCTGATGGAATGATCACATCCTCATTTAAAATAACTTCACTTTCTATTGTTCAATTATGAATTATTTCTTCGTGGGATCTTCCACCCTTGAAATAATTTCTACAACTTTGTATTTTAAATGTTATCCTACTTAGTACTGAATTATGACATTTATCTAAAGAAAGTAGTCTCTAACCAATGTAAGAAGGGATCTTTAAATTTTCCTTCTGTTTTATCCTTTGACGCCTTGTAAAGTCACAACTTTGATAGAGAATCTATGTATGAAATTGAATTTCCTTTAACGTATTCCATATCAAAGTCAAATGCCATTAATCATAGTGTTCATCTGAGTAATTCTTTCGTGGATTGAATATAATCTCTAATGGTCTATCATTCCTCAAAAGAAATCTACTTCCAATTAAAAATTATCAGACTCGAATTGTCGTCTATCCTAAAGACAATTCTAGGTTCTCAACATTTGAATAATTAAATTCATTGTTTTTAGTACTCTTGATAAATACATTATCAAATGTCCCTAGATATTTTGGTATGAGGATTACCTCATTGTTTATATCTATTTGCATATTCAGATAACATTAATAACTGTTTTTAAAAATAAATTGAATAATAAGTTTTTGAATAAATCAGATCAAAATGCGTGATTTTTGTTTGAATAAATCAGATAATAATAAGTGTATTTTTCTTGGATAAATTAGATAACAATAATATGTTTTTAACATGAGTACATATTTATATATATTTTTAAGTGAGCATTTACATCAAAAACAGTTAAGATGATATTCAGTTTCTATATACTTTCAAAGATGATATTTGATTAATTTTATTTTAATCACAATAAAGTTTCATCAAAAGATCATGCACAACTTTCCTTGAGTATGCTTTTACAAGGAATTATTAAATCCAAGGACTTGCATTTGAAGAATTTGCAATAAAATTAACCATAAAAAGATACAAAATGTTTAAGTGCAAAGCATTAAATTGAGTAAAAAATACTCTTTAAAATTTTTTTTTGCTGCTAAGCATGTAAGATAACAAATTTATATACGACATGTTTTGCTATCATCTTTTAACATATGATGCTGTAATATTCTTGGGAAGATGAATCGAATGAGGAAAGATCAGAATTTTGGGGTATCGGAAGCGGAAAAATTAGAGCCTATTTTCCAATACTAAAAATGATTTCTTTAATTGTTTATTATTTTTTATTTTGTTTAAAACTTAATTTTCCATTGCTTGTACTAAAAGTAAAATAATAAAGATGTAAAATAACATCTATAGATCACTCCCAAAGTACATGGTTTATGTTTGCAAAAAGATATTATATAATATGTATTTAATGGATTAAAAAGTCTAAAAGGAAAATAATAATAAAAAAACAACTCTACAACTATATATTAGGAGATTTTAAAAGAACCTCTATCGATAATCGTATTGGAATCAGGAATTTAAAACAGAATCAGTAATTGTATCGATATCAGGAAAAATATTTGCATCATCCCATCCCTAGTATGTTATAATAATCATTCCAAAATTTACATATGCAATTTACAAACATGTTCTTATTAAATCTCCACATATATTACAAAAATGATGGAGTTTTATTTGTATATTCCAAATATATGACTATTCTCATGTAAATAAATAAAATCGCGTTAAAAATTATATAGTAACAGACAAAGGAAATGTATGACATTTAAACTTTATGCAAAGAGAGAGTGGAAAAAGAAAAAAAAATACAATAAAACTCACCACTTGGGATACACAGTCGGACACTTAATTCTGTTGCAGCAATTCTTTTCGGATTTTTCTTTTGAATAATAATGTTAAGTGTAACCAATTCACTAATTTGTGGAAGTCTTATTATATCATCAGGATCAACATCCTGTAATGAAATTAAACCAATATAAGACATTAAACATTTCAATAAAAAATACTTCAATAGTTAAAACATATAAAAGACATAATTAATTAGTGTTGCATTTGCTTAATGATTTTCCTTACCGAACAACAAAATTACTAACAGAAATCACAATTTAAATGTTATATATCGTAAATAATATTTTGGATGAAAATTAAAATATTTAAAATTAAATATCACAATTAAAAAATATTTTATGTCAATGTTTCTTATAAAAAGTCAACCTTATAAACAATACGTAATAATTTAATTTGCATTAATAGAACCTGATTTAATAATACATTAATTTGACTTACCGTAAAAGGAACAATTGTACCAGATGAATATGTTGCATTAACATTATAACTTTCAATATTTTTAGTATTTTTAAGTCTCATGTCAAGTGGAAATTGTGGTTTTCTGAAAGTGACAGTAATGCTTGGACTATTATCATTTTTGTCAAGCTTGTCAGTTGAGTTATTAACAGTCACGCCTACTGAAATAATTTCCACATCACCATTACTGAGATTTTCCTGTGTGATTGCTTCAAATTGAACACAACTTCCTATAATAAAACATGAATAACAAAGCTAGTTAAAGAAAGGTAAATAGAAATTTTATATCAAAAATATTTTGACAGTTGTCAGCTTAACTTGGAGTATCAATATACTTAATCACATACATGCCTAATCAGTCAGTTACAATTATACAAGTAATCTATTCATATTCTGACACAGAAGTAGATATAAACATCACATATCTTTTTTCTGTAAGTATAATTAAACTTTCTCCAACCATGAAATAAATACCATTTTCCTTCTGCTTACAGATTAAATTTTCCCCTAATTTATAAACATTTAATAATACCCATTTTCTTCTTGTTTCTCCATCCATCAGGTTAATGACTTCAATTGAGCATAGATATTTTATCAACAGAATATGAAATCTTCAGAAAATATCATTTCACACCTTCACACTAAAATAATAACTGACCAGTTAACGTGCAGTGATGCATGAGAATGCAAAGCAATCACTGTGCTGCATTAATTAAATCAGTTCCTTAAAGAATACCCTTCCAATTTTTTTACTATTAAAACATAATTCTAGTCCAAAAATCAAAAATAGCGTTTATATATCTACATATGTTGATTGGATAAAATATATTTTTTTACAATTATATTTCACTCTTTGTGTATACTAATCCTTTTTATTTAGAAGCTCACTGTATGTTAAATATAGTAATAGATCATACATAAAAGAAATGTATAGTTACACTTCAAGATCCAAATATTTAATTTTCATGTAAAACAGCTTCTCCAGCATGTTAAAATTTCGGTAAATATTTTTACAGATCTATTTCGTTGAACAGAAAAAAACAGTAATTATTAAGTCAATACTGTCTCTTTTCGTGCATATACAAGAGTATATGCAAGAAAAGAGAGGTATTGGCGTATTTCTGATGCACAAAAAGAGAAGAATTGGTGTATTCTGATTCCATCAGATATAGGCCACCAAGTTCCTTGATTGCAACAATCCCCAACAGTAGATCGAAGTCCAACAGCTGTTTATCTACAACTAAAACCTTAATATCAATAACCAGAATTTGGCTAACCTTCACGTTTATACTGCTATATCTTTGACTATTTAGTGTCTTTCTGTCAGCCATCAGGAATCCTGCAGACTTCTGCTTCCAAAGGCAACACATAGCTTCACTCATCGGCGTTTGGGAGCACCCAGAATCAATCGATGCTGTGCACTCTTGGTCATCTACATATACTTTCATGAAGGGGAGTTTCTTAGTCCTCAGTAGCCCGGGAACCAAAACTAGTGTCAGACCTTGTCAAAGGCCTTAGATATATCTAAGGCTACTGCTCATGCCCCCCCCCCTTCTTAATCCAATCTGGTATATATATTCTGAGATTGCAGTTAGGATATCTGCAATAGGACAGTCTTGTTTAAATCCATACTTTCGGTGGAAAGAAGTTTATTATCCATGAGGTGGTGGACTAGTGCTTTATTGATCACTAGCAGGGCTACCCGGCGTTGCTCGGGACCGTATAAACAATGAGAAAACTGAAGCTGATTTTGAACATATTTCTTATTCTTCGGATAGAGGAATTTTTAATGTCTATGTATCATTAGCTTTTTCGAGCAAAAGAATATTTTACCTACCCTAGGACGGGTATTACACGTATCAAATAATTGTACCTGTTCTAGGATAAGTAATTTATACCATATATATGAAATAATGTTTAAATAATTTTATCTACCTTTGGACGGGCAATTAAAAAACATACATGAAACAATTTCTCATACTATCGACAGGTATTGTACAACATGTTAAATAATTTCTCTTACCACCAAGGCTACCATAATTTTAAGAAAACTGAAACAATTTTTAGAAAGTAGATCATTAGAATTTCCAAATTAGTACATAAATACATCATCTTGGTTAAGAATTAGGCAACCATTGTTTCATCATAAATTTCAATATTACTGGGTTTTTTCCTTCGTCACTATCGGCACTAAAATTGTAAGAAAAATTATGACATTTTTTAACAATGTCTCAGTAGAATTTTCAAATTAATGCATAAATACATTGACACAGTCAGTGATTAGACAACCTTTGCTTCATTATAAAATTTCACATTACTGTGTTTCATTTAAATTCCTCACTACCAACACCAAATTTAAAAAAAAATACTTCATTTTCTGAAGATTACTCAGTAAAAACAAACAAATACACAAATGTGTTTAGTTTAGTGATTAGACAACCCTTGCTTCACTGAATATGACATTGTGGGACATTGCTTTGTAACCCCAAAACGGACATTACTCTCTCCAAAACAACCCCAAAAGCGAACTCAAGAACTTCTTTAAAATTAACATAATCATTCTTCTTTCTATCCTCCACTACAACCATCACATAATTCCCGAATGATAACATTAACAAGTCAAAAAATATGGATCACCCCCTACAGAAATTGGCCTAGTAATCTTTCATAGAAAACCAACAATATATATAAATTAATCTAATTTTGAGATCATAAACTGTTTCAGCCATATCCAGAATCGACTTCACAAATAAAGTAATTTTGAGATTGAAAATTGTTTAAGCCATTTCCAGGACAAACTTTCTACCACCCTCATATAATCCAAGTGACGCTGCGTATTCTGCTAGTATATATACGACCAAGACAATGTTGCTTGACTTGGTGATCTACATAAAGCATTTGGTATTCCTAAGTAGTCACCCATCTGATAATGACAAAGACAATGTTGCTTAACTTTGGTGATCTACATAAAGTATTTGGTACTCCCTAGTCACCCATCCAATAAAGACCGAGACAATGTTGCTTAACTTTGGTGATCTATATAAAGCATTTGGTATTTCCAAGTAGTCACACATGTTATAATGACCAAGACAATGTTGCTTAACTTTGGAGATCTACATAAAGCATTTGGCATTCTCAAGTAGTCACACATGTTATAATGACCAAGACAATGTTGCTTAACTTTGGTGATCTACATAAAGCATTTTGCCTTCTCAAGTAGCCACCCATCTGATAATGACCAGACTCCATGTTGCTTAACTTTCTTGATCTAAATAAAGCATTTGGTATTTCCAAGTAGTCACACACATCTGATAATGACCAATCTACATTTTGCTTAACTTTGGTGATCTACATAAAGTATTTGGTACTCCCTAGTCACCCATCCAATAAAGACCAAGACAATGTTACTTAACTTTGGTGATCTACATAAAGCATTTGGTATTCCCAAGTAGTCACACATGTTATAATGACCAAGACAATGTTGCTTAACTTTGGTGATCTACATAAAGCATTTGGCATTCTCAAGTAGTCACACATGTTATAATGACCAAGACAATGTTGCTTAACTTTGGTGATCTACATAAAGCATTTTGCCTTCCCAAGTAGCCACCCATCTGATAATGACCAGACTCCATGTTGCTTAACTTTCTTGATCTACATAAAGCATTTGGTATTTCCAAGTAGTCACACACATCTGATAATGACCAGTCTACATTTTGCTTAACTTTCTTGATCTACATAAAGCATTTGGTATTCCCAAGTAGTCACGCATCTGATAATGATCAGACTGTATGTTGCTAAACTTTGCTGATCTACATAAAGCATTTGTTTTTCCTAAGTAGTCACCGATCTGATAATGACCAGACTCCATGTTGCTTAACTTTGATGATCTTTGTAAAGGATTTGGTATTCCCAAGTAGTCACCCATCTGATAATGACCAGACTCCATGTTGCTTAACTTTAGTGATATATGTAAATTATTTGATATTCCCAAGTAGTCACCCATCTGTAATGACTAAGACAATGTTGCTTGATCTACACAAAGCATTTGGTATTTCCAAGTAATCACCAATCTGATAATGACCAAGACAATGTTGCTTAAATTTGGTGATCTACATAAAGCATTTGGTATTCCTAAATAGCTACCCATTTGATAATGACCAAGACAATGTTGCTTTACTTTGGTGATCTACATAAATCATTTTGTATTTCCTAGTAATCACCCATTTCTAAATGACTAAGATAATGTTGCTTAACACTAGAGATATATACAAAGCATTTATTATCCCCAAGTAGTCACCCATCCGATAATGACAAAGACAATGTTGCTTAACTTTGGGGAACTACATAAAGTATTTGGTATTCCCAAGTAGCCACCTATCTGACAATGACCAAGACAATGTGGCTTAAATTGGGTGATCTACATGAAGCATTTGTTATTCCCAAATAGTCACCCATCTGACAAGGACCAAGACAATGTTGCTTAACTTTGGTGATCTATGTAACGCATTTGGTATTCCCAAATAGTCACCCATCTGAAAATTACCAAACAATGTTGTTTACTTTGGTGATCTACATAAAGCATTTTGTATTTCCAAGTAGTCACCCATTTGTTAATGACCAAGACAATGTTGCTTAACTTTAGAGATCCCTACAAAGCATTTGGTATTCATAAGTAGTCACCAATCTGATAATGATCAGGTTACATGTTGCTTGACTTTCATGATCTTCGTAAGCATTTGGTATTTCAAAGTAGTAACCCATCTGATAATGACCAGACTCCATGTTGCTTAACTTTGGTGATCTACATAAAGCATTTGGTATTCCCAAATAGTCACCCATCTGATAATAACCAAGACAATGTTGCTTAACTTTGATGATCTACATGAAGCATTTGGTATTCCCAAGTAGTAACCCATCTTCAAAATTGTCAAATTGGACCTGTAGTGCAGAAGGAGCTTCAAAATTGTCAAGTCAGACCCATACTGCACAAGCACCTTCACAATTGTCAAATCGGACCTATACTGCGCAACCACTTTCAAAATTGTCCAGTCGGATCTACACTACACAAGCACTTTCACAATATTAAATCAGAAAACCTACTTTATCAATCTTTGTTTGATGGATCCACAAAAGCTGCAATGAAGATTCATCCCAAGGAAACGACCAGAAAGCTAGGGTTATAGTTACAGTACCTTTTATTTCCAGAATGTTTCTCCTTTTTTAAGTTGCATGCTTGTCTACATTCGGATTATATCATAGACAGGACAGCTTTCCTGGCATACAAACACCATAGCCTCTAGCTGCTCTGACTTCTTCGTCTATTCAGCTCGACTGTATCACTCCAATTGACTAAACTCTATGTGTATATAAAAAAACTATCTCCCTTTCTAATTATATCATCAATACACATAACACTAACACTAAAAGATCATCTCCTGATCTTTTAGCACATACTTGTGTTTATTATTTTTGTCAGCTTTATACTAAAAATTCCATTTCCAAGTTATTATTTATCCAAACTATGAAGATTCATCCCAAGGAAAAGACCAGAAGTCTCGTGTTGTATTTACAGCAACTTTTATTTCCAGAATGTTTCTCCCCTTTTGAAGTTGCATGCTTTTCTACTTTCGAATTATATCATACGTTGGACAGCTTTCCCGGTGTACAGACGCCATAGCGCCCAACCGTCTGTACTCCCCTCGTTTTTTTATGCCCGACTGTATAGCTCCAATTGACTAAACTCTATGTGTATATAAAAACTATCTTCTTTTCGAATTACATCATCAATACATGTAACATTCAAATATCATTACCTCATCTTTTTTCACATATTTGTGTTTATTATTCCATTTCCAGATTATTATTTATCCAAACTAAAATTCTTTATTTGTTTCTAAAATTCTATTTCATCAAGTTAACATTTCTGGTACATTTTTTAGCTAACAAAACATCTAGACTATGAAGCAATAATCATAATATTAATCATCTAGTTTAATTTTCGGCGTTTTCTCGGACCAAGAATCTAACATTATAACTTTACTCAAATTCCAATTCAACTTTATTTCTAAGCAACATATTCTCAAATTGTTTTTTCAAAAGACTTTGACTTTTTCAGATAATAGAAAAGTGTACATCATTTTAAGCAGAAACTAAAACTATATTTAACAGATTCTGAAAAGTCGAAAACATCCTAATAAATTAGAATTCTTTTAGGCATATTTTGATACAACAGTTTTTCACCTAAAGATAACAAATAAATAAGATTAAACAACACTGAACCTGTAGAAAAACATAAAACTCACATTTTCAACATTTTTATCCATTCTACAAAGAAGTACAATCATTTAACAAATCAGATGCTAAAATTTCTGTCAGGATTGTGAATTAGACAATCTTCTAATATTCTGATTGAAATGATAATCACCAAATGTGAAGCCAAGCACATGACTGAATCAAAATCAATGAACAAGATTTTATAATCTCAAACTGTTCAAAGGAAAAAACAAGTTTTTTTACAGATATTTAAAAGTTTTTCTCATTTTTACACATTGCATATCGTATTTGTAGCAATGTTTGTGTCGGGGAAACTACCTTCAACAATGCATATTTTAATTAAATGGTTGTGAATGATTAAGTAGAATTGAAGGAGAAAAAGCACCATCCTTCCTTCCACTGAAAGAATGTGAAGAGTACTTGAATCAAGGAGTTTTATTGCTTAATAAATTTCAGAGAGGACCAACTGTCATTTTCATAATTAAATCAATTGTAAACTGCTGCTGCTGCTGCTGCTGCTGCTGCTGCTGATGATGATGATGATGATGATGATGATGATGATGATGGCAAAAATATCGCACCTGGTATTGTAATTCTTGTTATATTCTTTATAGTAATTGGTATAAAACAACAGAATGTCAATTTGGATTTTCATACAAACAAAATCTGATTATCTCTAATGTAAATTACAATTGAGTAAAAATAACAAGCCATACTGATTAGGATTTACAGTTGCAATATTTCTGCGTATCTGTCACCATATTTATATATTATGTCTTTTTGCACATTTCTTTCTTTTATTAATAATCTTTAAAGAAAGAAAGTCTAATAAACTAATAATAGGAATAGACAGATAAAATTCATTTAAATATTTTATTTTGCGAACGTAAAAATGTCACAATGAATTAATATTTTTAGCATTATTGAGGAATCCATCTAGCTTATTTTTTAAATGGTTTTGTCTTTTGGGAATTTTTCTGCAGCACGATGAAATATATTAAAAGTGTGTTCCATATTTACAAATCACGGCTTTGAAAGTCTCAATTCATTTGTCACTCATTCTTCTCTCTAGTAAAATCACGATTCCAACCTATCCTTATCATCTATATATATAAAAGCGAAAATGTATGTATGTATGTATGTATGTATGTACGCTTTTCCTCGATGTCCACAAAAGGCTTCTTTCAGAGAAGCGCTTGCTCGGTTCACAACTTCTTAAAACTTTTTATATCATCTATAAATTGTAACATCTCAGAGTTACCCACGGAGCTCGCCTGTCTATTTAATTTTATTGACTGTCAAACGTTAATTATTCGACATTTCCCGCATCGGCACACGTTACATTCGGTTTTCGGTATAAAAAAAGCGAAACTCGACTCTAATCACAGGCTGAAAGCCAGTTGTCTCAAGAGAGCTAAGTAACGTTTGTTCAATGTCGACTTCGTCATATCAGACTGTAGCTTTCATTTCGCTCCTCCTAATAAACAGGGAGCGGGTTTTTAAAAACAAACAAACCGATTTATTGACCTCATTCAAAACTGTCCCGCACAAAATGCTTACTGCTGAATACCTATCGCCGTCACGTCAATCAAAAACGCGCACCTGTTTTTTTTTTAACACTTTACTATTTTCCAACTGCGTGTCATGAAGCCTTCGTTTTTTTTCACGGGCACCTGTTTTTTTTCACATTTTCGGGTTTTTTTTCACATACTCCAAAGAATACCCGGGCAACGTCGGGTACCCCTCGCTAGTATTATTATAATTCCAACCTCTCCTTATCATATTATTATAATCTTTTTATTAGTTTTATCACATTTTTTTGTACACCTTCCAATTTTAATATTATATTCCAATTTCCGTATATTGCTCCTGGTGCACAGGGTTATTGAGCACAGTGTTCTAGATGAAATTTTATTAAATTCTAAAATGGCCTAACAATGATATCTGCTTTACTAAAATAAAATTTTTAAGTATCCAACCGATCATTCTATTTGCTTTCTCTTAAATTTTCTTAGAAAATGTAATCAATTTTAATAAACATTATATAAATCTCTTTAAACCATTAATACTTAAATAAAAATTATAAAATGAACCTTAATCCACATTTGACAAATATTTAATAAAATGTTACTTTCTCTTCATACATATCATATTGTAGCAATGTTTAGAGAAAAATTAAGTTGAAAATGTGTAGTAATGCTTAGGGAATAACTAATTCATCAGAATTTTTTTTAATGCAATTCAAATGTCTGAAATAGTATACCTTGTGTTGTAGAAGCAATCGTTGTAATTTCAGTTGCGATGGATACAGTTGAGACACCTGTAAATAAAACAACAAATATTTTAAAATGTTTTTAAAATGTTGGTAGGTTTTAGTTGTGTTATGGATGTGAAAATTACCTAATACTACAACAAATTTACTATTGGTGAAATATTATTTTGTGGCAATCCCAATAATTGAAAGATTGTATATTTGATTAGATACCATGCTATCCTTTTCCTTAATTTGTCAAACACCAATCTAATTTTGCAGAGTATATCTGTTCTGTTAGAAACATTCTCAATGCATTATAGAGGTATTCTTTAAATCTGCTGGAGTATTTCTACTTTTCCTCAACAATTTGCTTTTGTTTCAACAGAAGTCTATGACTGCCTATTTGAACTTGAGCAGGTAGGCAATCTTCTATCTCGGGAGATAATGATATGTGCCTTGGTGTGTCAGCAGATTGTTTTTTGGGCATCTTTGAGCATGGCTCTTGAGTCCTATTTGGAAATGACAGTCTCTGCCACATGTGCACAGGAAGGAGGATGCTGTGCTGGGGTTTGCTGCCTTTTGGCGCTGCTTTCTGCGTAATCTCCTGTCCTACCGCATCAGGTTTCTGTTGTCTTCTCCTCTCCTCACTCCTTGCCATACACCATCCTGCCAAGCTCTGCGGTCACACTGCCAGCCGTCCTCTGTGAAGAGTACTTGAATCGAGGAGTTTTATTGCTACACAAATTTCGGAAAGGGCCAACAATTATTATCAGACAAAAAATAACTGAAAACAAGCATCAAACGATGATGATGATGATGATGATGATGATGATGATGATGATGATGATGAAAAAGAATACTCTACCTGGTGTTGTAGTTCTTGTTATATTCTTTGGAGGAGAGAAAGTTGTTGAGGTAACTGTGAATACAACAACAAAATGTCAATAATCATTAAAGTAGCATTTTTCATAAACAAAATTTGATTATTTCTAATCAATCAAATGTTATATAAACAAAATTATAATTAAGTTTTTGAAAACATGTCATGCACTTTGCAATGTTGCTAAGCTCTTGGAAAATTGCAGTTTTATAGTTACAAGCATCTTTTTCAGTCCTCCATATTTTGTTGTTTGTTCTGAGATGAATATTATTTTAGTATTTTATTATAGTATTCTGTTATATTTTTTGATAATTTTTTCAAGGTTTTACTAAAATTGAACTGTATTCTCATAAAGAATATTATTTTGTAGAATGTGTAACTAAATTTAGAAATTTATGGCCTAGTTTAATTTTTATCATTTTGTTGAAGGTGTGAACCAAATTAATGTTGTTAATTTTGTACTAAATCTATTAATTTAATGCTGATCTGCCTATAACCACTATCTTTGAATATGTTGTTGTATAAAACCTTATATTCATTAAGAATTTCTCCATTTGGAGCGTTATTAATAATTCTCCTTTCAATAGATTTTAGTATACGCTTCATAATTTTTTGTGGTTAGTTTGATTGTGAGAACATAAACAGGATTGCCATTCTCTTTCAAGTAATGTTTGTAGAGTCTCTTCTTTAAATTAAATGTTACATCAAGGAAGTTAACTAATTTGCTACTAGCAAGACCTAGGTACCAGCGTTGCCTGGTTGATAGATGATATAAAGCCAGAAGAAATTTATCTCTCCTCAAAAACAGATTAAACTATGGTTATCTAGCGCATTATCGTAAACTCAGATTAATTTGTTTTGTTTTATTTCATGAAGAGGTCGGTAAGTGAATAATTAATGTCCCCACAAATAAAAAGAAATATTGAAAAACATTTTAGTTATAAATAAAAAATGTTTATGAAGAAATATTTTTATCAATCCTGAAACCATTATACTAAAGCAGGAATCCTTCTCGACTGATGTAATTTTTTTTCTTTTTAGAAAGCAGGCGTTAAATTATGAAGTTAGACCTCCATCAAAAATTAAAACAATTAAAAGAAAATGTGAATCTCCCTAAAAACAAAAGAACAGCAATGAAAATGTTGCTGTGGAATAACCTAGGAGCGAAATTTGTAAATATGTTTTGGTACCCCATGTCAGGATGGAAAAATGCTGGAAATGCTGCTGCTGATGATAATAAGAGTAGTCATAACAGTAGTAACGACAGCAGTAAAAACACTTGATACAATTTCCGATATAAATAAACCATATAATTTATGTGAATGGAGTTTTCCTAATAACGAACTTTGAAACTTCTAAAAAAATCATTATTTATTTGTTTTACCTGGTTCATTGACTAAAAGAAGTTGGACAATTTGTTTTTTTTTTAATAAAACAGAAGCAGTATGTGAAAATTAAAACCATTCTACATGTTAACTGTTATAGATTTATAAAATTTATACAAAAAAGCAACTTTACGTAAAGAAATATAAAATGTAATGTGAATGCAAATGTCAAGATTAACTTTTTTATTATTGCTGAAAATACCTAGCTAAATCATATACAAAACTTACAGGCATTTAAAGCAAAATGATGACTCAATTTCTGGCCCCATAATTTTTGAACAACATGTAATCGTTGTAAGTAAATTTGAAAAGTAAAGTATTCATATTTGTGTGTGTAGGTGCATATGGATTTAAAGTTATTGATGGGATTAAAGGAAAGATGTAGTGGTACTGTTGCCACCTGGACCATGGGTTATTGGTTGGTTTAATAGATTTATTTTAATTTGTTATTTCTTTAAAGGATTAAGGAGAAGAGTTTGTTGTACTGTTAATGCTTGGACTTAGAGTTGTGTTGTTGGTTTAATGGCTTTATTTCCATTCATGATTTATTTTTTATGTGTGGGTGCATATGAAGTTAAGATCATTTATAGGATTAAAGGAAAGGTTTGGTGGTAATGTTGGCATCTGGACGTAAGGTTTGCATTGGTTTAATAGATTTATTTCACCCCACCCCCAAAAGAAAGCACAGACTGCATCTCTGTCAGCTAAAAATACCTGGTTATATACTATTAAAACGTTATTTAAGTAGACCGTTGACCAGAAATGTGTGAAATATACATGAAATATACAAAACAAATCACACACCGGAAATTCTAGAATAAATGTTTGTGTGCTAACTGGTCATTTAACCCCTCAATATTAAAGAAGAAGAAGAAGAAGAAGAAGAAGAAGAAGATCATTTGGAGATGAGTGGAATGTTGCTGAGGATACTCCACTACAACTTTATCTACAGTTAAATGAAATAGAAGTTTAAAATATTTATTAACGTCCTCTGGCATGCTCTAAACAATATGTAAACTGCAAAATGTATTATGAACGTGTCTTGCTGGAAATGTATCTATGTAAAAACAATAATAATAATTTCTCCCGGACATCTATGAAAGAAGACTATAATTTCAATTACAAAGAGAACGTCTTTACTACATTGTCAAGAAAACAATATGTAAATACCAATTTATATACGATTTATAAAACATGTTTTTTTTTTTTTACTTTTGTCTTTTGATATATAATGAACTTTTCTTTCTTGTACCGAATGTAATAATGTGCTCCATCCCAACTATTATCAATGGACCTGAGGTAATCTCGTCAGCATCAGACAAAGCCAAACTCTTTGTCAAGAACTTTGCAGCTAATTCTACCCTTTGCGACCAAGGCCGCCAACCCCCAATATTTCCTCCTGTATCAGAAAACACACTATGTGATATACGTATATCTGTACGTGATGTTGCCAAGCTTATCAAAAACCTTGATTCCAGTAAAGGAACTGACCCTGACGGTATTCCAATCATAGTACTCAAAAAACTTCAACCTGAACTAGCGCCCATACTTACAAAACTGTTTAAACGTTGTCTTAAGGAGAATAGTTTCCCATCTCCCTGGAAAATCTCATCAGTATGCCCTGTATTTAAGAATTCAGGTGATCGCTCATCCCCCTCTCAGTACAGGCCAATAAGTCTCCTGTGCGTCATGAGTAAGTTGCTAGAATCTGTTTTAAATACAGAAGTAATCAACCATCTCAACAAAAATAACCTTCTTAGTGACACTCAATATGGTTTCCGTTCTGCTAGATCTACAGCAGATGTGCTTACAGTTATATCACATAGGATTAGCAAATCTCTCGACGGTGGCAATCTTTCTAGGGCAATTGCTCTTGACATATCTAAAGCCTTTGATAGGGTATGGCATAAAGGTTTATTTCATAAGATCGCTAGCTATGGTATAGCTGGAAAAGTCTTCTCAATTATTAAATCATTTCTTTCTGATAGGTTCATAAGAGTAGTAGTTGAGGAGCAAAAATCAGAAGCTCACAGTATTAATGCCGGTGTCCCTCAGGGGTCCATCCTGGACCCAACTCTTTTCCTGATCTACATTAATGATCTTCCAAATCACATCCTTACATCATTTGTAGACATTTATGCTGACGACACTACCATTTATGGTAGCACATCTAAGACAGTAAACGACCAAGTTCTCTCCAATTCTCTCTCCTCTGATCTTGAGCACGTAGTACAATGGGGAAAGGAGTGGCTGGTTACTTTTAATGCATCTAAAACCAAGCTTCTCTCTTTACATCATCAACATTCTAATCCACATTTGGCATCAATTGAAATGAATGGCTCTTGTCTTGAGGAGGCCTCAAGTTTTGACAAGCTTCTGGGCTTGACCATTACTCCTGATCTTAAATGGAACACGTACATCAAATATGTTGCCAAGGCCGCTGGAAAAATGGTGGGATCTTTCTATCGATCCGGTAAATATCTCACTTATATCGGCGTATTTTGTGGCTATCAAACCTTGTGTGCATATTAAGCATTTGAAATTGTCCGCCGTTAATGACGACAATTTGAAATCGTCATAATGCTTATTAACTATAGACGCAAATATCGTATAGTCCTGACTCTCCTTACGTGTAAGATTCATGAATTTCCATCTTTTATGAAAAAGGCTTCTTTTTGGACAGTATAACTCCATTAATAGTTTGACTGTCTTGTCAAATGATAATTCGTTGGTTTTTCTTGGTACAATGTAGTCCACAAATGTATTATGTTTGGATGTACCTAACTTCCATAGCAATAAATGAATCTTCTTTTGATCAGTCTATGCACTGCAATCAATCTTAAAAAGGTCTTCAAATCTTCTGAAATATGCCTCAAACGTTAGGTCTTCTTCAGGAGCATAGTGAAATGTATGAAATGCTGACCAGATCGCATTTTGGGAAAAAGCTGTGCTGGTTTCTTCTCTGCTGTCCTTATTTATTAAAACTTGCATTATCAAATCCATTTTTTTATTTGACTGGTTTTGTGGCTCTAAATGTATTTTTTTCAATTCCAATATTTGTTCATTCATTTCTTTCATATCTCTTTCTTGTTTTTCCTCGGAGTATTTCATTAAATCTAACTGCTTTTCTAATATTTGTTCGTTCATTTGTTTCTTTTCTCTTCCTCGTTTTTCTTCGAGATGTTTTATTAAATTTAACTGTGTGTCTTCATTTTGTTTCTATATTGCCAATTGTTTCTTTTCGTTTTGTTTCTGTATTGCCAATTGTTTCTCTTTGTTTTGTTTCTGTATTGCCAATTGTTCTTCTCTGAACCTGTTTTCAAGTTCTAATTGTTGACTGTTGGAATTTCACCATTTCCATTTTTTTTGGACGGTTGGAATTACTTAATATGACAAAACAACCCAATTCGTTGATTTACTTTTCCTGTAGTACCAACTCTATAGAAAAAAAAAACTTTTACAAAATTTGTACCTGGTTATTTAACTAATATTTCTTTCATACATTTATTTCCTTGTGTGGCAATTTTTCTGAGAACATAATTCGGCGTTTGCATTCATACAGAAAGCAGTAGATTTCGTTTGTCATTTTTCAATTTTTGTAACGTGTAGGTACTGGGTTCAATTCCTTGTTGATCCTACACATTTTTTCCTCTTTTTGCTTTAAAAAGAAAAAAAGTTACTTATCTGTGAAAGAGAGTTTATAGAATTTATTTAATATTGGCTATTCTTTTTGATCTCTGTGGGAAAAAGAATGTCCTTTTCTTGTTAACACTTTATTTGTTGTGCTTAGTGAAATCATTTTTTTTTCCTTCTTTGACGTGCAGTCCCATTAACCAGTGGAAAGTTTATTTTAATCAGATTAAAATTCGACGTCTTTTTTAATTTGTGCAAATACTCACTTTAGCCAATAAAATAAAATATATCATTTACTTTGCAGGAGTTTGTTTTTCCTTTTTCCAACCCTAATGCCTTTTAACCATAAGATGTATTATGAAGACATGATTTTTAGAACGACAGTTTTTCTTTTTTTACTTCTCATTAATTCAGTAATAATAATTCTCCATGCAATCTATTGTATGAGTTCTGTTTCAGCTCGTGGTTTTAGTAGCTTTTTTAACAGCAACATAAGCCTTTTTGACGACGTCTTTGTAAAATCCTTTTTTTTCGGCAAGAATTGTTGTCCTTTTTTCAAAGTGTTCTTTATCCTGTATTTGTGGATTTTTACGCTCGAATGTTGTTTTTTCCCCAACATAGACAAATAGTTTTCCCCGTTCTTCACCAAACTTTTAAAAAATAAATACTTTTGAAGTTTCGAATTTCCCCCGAGTGTAGGAAAAAATTATTTCAAATATCCACATGTGTTCTTTTTTTCTTGAATCCTTTTGGTCGTCAAATGCTGTCTTCTAATGGCTATTTTATTTTTAGAGTGAATTCGTTGCCCGAATGTTCGCCATTCAGTTGTTTTTAGCAACTATTGTAGATTGATCCAGGAAGTTCTTAAATCATCCTCGTCAGCCAGTTGTTGTAGACCCATGCTAGGGGTTACAAATGAAATAAACCACAAATAGTGTAAAGTGTATAAAATATAATGTGTATTTATCATAAAGAGTACAGGAGCCACTAACGTGGTGTGAGAGGAACGTGGTCGTAGCATGCGGTTAAACATGGTATGAATGTCTCCATTTAGTCTCTGAAAACAGTGGTATTCATAGGACTGGTTGATTCCACTTAGTTCTGAAATAGGGGTGATTTGTACCCCACAATACTACCCCTCGGAAATGCTCATGAAATTAAAAATGGCTTTCAATTAAAAAATATCATATCAATGCAAAATGACGTTAAAGATCACTAGGAAATTTTAAAGAAAATTTACAGACTCTTATTATTGGTGCTATTAATTATTAAAATATTTGACCTTCATCACTTCAATTTGTACATTTTTTTCAATTGTTCGATTTGTAAAAAAAGCATCCACTATTTAATTTTAAGAAAATTATTTCTATGCATGATAATGTATGTGGCAGTAATTCGGAAAATCTACATATGTTACTTTTTACATACACTGTTAGAATTGCTCACACAAAATAATCTGTGGGTGAAATAAATCAATGATTTAATAATAGCAGAGAATGAAAAATCACTTTGGAGAAATCAAGATTATGTTGATTAATGGAGATAACTTCCTCTAGTAACAAAAGGAGTAAATTATCAGGAACGTGTAGTTTTGCTTACAAGAACAAGATGTCATTGATGCAAAGATCAGAGAATGAAAATATATGGAAATTCATGTAGAATATGAATGTGTACCTGACCTGAGACAAAAATATATATCAACAAGATGAGTGATAACTGAAACATTTGTGAATGACAAAAAGATAATGATGGCTCGTCTTATTGAATGTTGTTATAGAGAAAATTTCCATTAGTCAAAAATAGATTCTTAAACATGCAGCTGTGAAGCAATGCATCTTGAACTGGTAATGGCCTTGGTTATGATATGGCAGGTGGAGACACTTGAAGCAAATAATACTGGTATACGAGGGGCGTGCAATAAGTAATGCCCTCTGACCCACTTCCAATAGCAGTAGACCAACGAAACTTGGTACAGTTATTAGTCTTTCTCTACATAAAAACCTCCCAGAGTTATGCATTTCTCCCATCGTTTGATGCAGCTCTGGAGACCGTTTTTGTAGAACACGCCAGGTTGGTCCTCCAACCACGACGTGACTTCAGAAATCAAGGCTGCATCATCTGCAAAACACTTTCCTTTCAAATACAACTTCATAGCTGGAAAGAGGTGAAAGTCAGAGGGTACACGGTCAGGAGATGAGAGAGGATGGGGTAGGATTTCATAACCACACGTCCATGCTTCTGATCTGGCGACATGCGAGTTGTGGACCAGTGCATTGTCCTGCAGAAGTAGGATACCTTTGCTGAACTTGCTCCTCCTCTTGATTTTGATAGCTTCCCTTAATTTCGTCACAAGTGAAGCATAATAGGCTCCTGTAATTGTAGTACCCTTTGCCAGGATATCTGTCATGACTACTCTGTCTTGGTCCCAGAAGACTGTGAGCATGACCTTGCCAGCGGAACACTTGTCTTCTTTGGAGGTGGTGAGTCCAAGTGCTTCAACTGCATTGACTGGGCTTCGGTCTCTGGATCATAGTGATGAACCTAGGTTTCAGCCTGTGCCATCAGTCTTTTGAAAAACTTTGACTCATCTTCTTGGCACATCTCCAAATTCATCCTCGAGCACTGGATGCGTTCTTGCTTCTGGAATGGTGTGAGCAACCTGGGAATCAATCTGGCAGACACTTTATGCATATGCAAATGGTCATGAATGATAGTTTCCACAGACCCTGTACTAATCTTGACATCTTCGGCTATTTGCCGAATAGTACTGCGCCGATCTTCCAAAATGGCATTCTCAACTTGACAGACAAATGCCTCATCAATGGCAGAAGGGGAGCGACCACGTCTGGGAACTGTTTCCACAGACTTCCGGCCATGTTTGAATTCACAATGCCAGCGTTTTACAAGGTCATATGATGGGGTGTTATCATCATAAGTTTCTTTCATTTCATCAAAAGTCTCCTGTGGTGTGCATCCTTTCAAATACAAAAACCGGATCATTGCTCGACATTTAACAGGCCACATTTCATACCTGACTCAGTTCAAACGACTGTAAAAGACAAACCACAATCAGTTAAGTTTTTAGAGTAATCTCCCTTGCTTGTTGTTGGTTATTGCATAGGATAACAAATATGACATTTGCAAAAACAAATGCTTATCCATGCCTTCATAATGTAACTGTTAAACTGCCATGCATAGGATATTTACATTAATGCTTAAGAAAAATTAATTCAACAATAATTAAAAGAAAAAAGTAATTCAAAGCCTTGAAATAATATAGTTTGTGTATTAAAAGCAATTATTGTGATTTCAGTTAGAACAGATACATTTGAGACATCTGTAAATGAAACATTATTGATTTTACTTTTCACAACTTATTGATTATTACCTTCAATTTTGTATTTACTATTCTTGAATGCCTTTTATAACACTAATTTTATACATAACAACGCTTTTACTAACATTTTGTTTTGGTCTCTTATTTTACTGCTACTTAAATTTCATATCGTTCATTTATTCTCACTGATTTTGAACCTATGATGCATTTTCACAAGTAAGGTTTCTTCAGATTATTGAATTTTGAATTTAGTTTGTCAATTTTATCGATTATTACTGACAATTTTATATTTATTATTTTTAATACCTTTTATAATGCTGTTCTCATATATAATAAAACTCATATTTACTTATAGCTTTCTAATTAAAACTTTACCTATAAACTGAACATACTACATTAAACGTTTTATATATACTAACCTAAGAACTCTCATATATTTTTCAACATGGTTATACCATCAAAGCCTCCTGTTCTGCAAACATCTTGCTATAATATCTAGATTTAATCTTCATGCTTTAAATATTCACATTATCGATAGATTATATTTCTATAGATATTATAGATAGATTATATTTCTTTCAGAAAAACGTAATTGTAGAATCCTTATATAGGATATCCCCAACAGCTATCTGTATATATTATACAGTTTTTATTTGAAGGTTGCAGTAGTTCATCACTGTTTTCTAAATAGAAATTTGAGATATGATGATGCATCAAGTTTACTAGTTTTTCTTACATGGTTTGCATTATCGTTGTGTTTGGTGAATAGTTACATCCATCCCAAAACGTTGTCTAATATTTGTCAGCATGTCATTAATACATTAATGTGTGATTGGTGTGTCTCAATTAATTCTGTACATATTTATCTGTGGATGAACATTTTATTCTATGTTATATTTACTCTTTCCAATTAATATGATGTTGTCTTCATTGGTCCAAATCAGCAGATTATCCCTGGCATCTATTTTTGGTATCTGTAGTCTTTTCCATGTGCATTCAACCAAAGAGTGACATCTCTCATCTTAAGCTTCTGTGGCCTACCAGACCTTTTTGCATCGTTAATTCGTCTAAGACCCCAATAACAAGATTAGTAACAGCAGCAACTACATCATTGCCAGGAAGATTTCTCCTTTCTAACTGGTCTTTTCTATTCAAGACAATGTAGCATTGTCTTTGCATAAGTAGTCACATCCTTAGGATTAGTTCGACACATTGACAGTTACATTGTTTCTGTCATTAATTTTTACACCATTTCCATGGTTGAGCTAAAGCAAAAATATTCATTTTTTTTTTTATTATCGAATTGTACCATTAATTAATTTAATGTTATAAGCTTTTAACTTTAGTTTTATTGACAGGATTAAAAACAAAAATTAAAAGCTAAAATAAATGCATAATTAAAATTCCAATTTCATAAACTAATAAAAATGAATTTATAATAAAAACTAAGCTCTTTTAATTATTTTAATCAATTTTTAACAGCATTAATATAACTTTGTAAATATATTGTTACTTTAATAAAAATTCCAAAAAAAACTGGAGATAAATATTTCATAAAACGTTACTAATTTTTACTTCATGCATATCATATGAGTAATGTTTAGAGTAAGATGAATTCAATGTTTTTAAAATGTAATTCAAAAGTTTAAAATAGAATACCTTTTGTTGTAGTAGTACTTATTGTGATTTCAGTTGGAACAGAGATCGTTGGGATACCTGTACGAATATCAAATATGAAAATGTTGGTAACCATTACATTTGAATCTACAGTTGTGTTATAGATGTTAAAATAACATATTATGCCACAAATATAATATTATGTACATTCTACAGAAACACTTCAAAGGCTGTAAATGACCAAGTTATCTCTGATTCTCTCTCCTCTTATCTTGAGTACGTGGTGCTCTGGGGAAAGAGATGGTTGATATATTTTAATGCATTTACAATCAAACTTCTACGAGTGGCGTGCAATAAATAATACCGCTAACCCACTTCCAATAGCAGTAGACCAACGAAACTTGGTACAGTTATTAGTCTTTATCTACATAAAAACCTCCCAGAGTTATGCATTTCTCCCATCGTTTGATGAAGTTCTGGAGACCGTTTTTGTAGAACACCACAGGTTGGTCCTCCAACCACAACGTGACTTCAGAAATCAAGGCTGCATCATCTGGGAAACGCTTTCCTTTCAAATAAAACTTCATGGCTGGGAAGAGGTGAAAGTCAGAGGGTACACGGTCAGGAGATTAGGGAGGATGGGGTAGGATTATATAACCACATGCCCATGCTTCTGAGCTGGCGACATGCGAGTTGCAAACCGGAGCATTGTCCTGCAGGAGGAGGACACCTTGGCTGATCTTGCCCCTCCTCGTTATTTTGATAGTTTACCTTAATTTCTTCAAAAGTGAAGCATAATAGGCTCCTGTAATTGTAGTACCCTTTGCCAGGAAATCTGGCATCACTACTCTGTCCTGGCCCCAGAAGACTGTGAGCATGACCTTGCCAGGGGAGGCCTGCACACTTGCCTTCTTTGGAGGTGGTGAGCCCAAGTGCTTCCACTGCATTGACTGGGCTTTGGTCTCTGGATCATACTGATAGACCCAGGTTTCATCCTGTGTAATCAGTCTTTTGAAAAACTTTGACTCATCTTCTTGGCACATCTCCAAATTCATCCTCAACGCGTTTTTGCTTCTGGAATGGTGTGAGCAACTTGGGAATCAATCTGGCAGACACTTTATGCATATGCAAATGGTCATGAATGATAGTTTCTACAGACCCTGTACTAATCTTGACATCTTCGGCTATTTGCCGAATAGTAATGCGCTGATCTTCCAAAATGGCATTCTCAACAGGACAGACAAATGCCTCATCAATGGCAGAAGGGGAGCGACCACGTCTGGGAGCTGTTTCCACAGACTTCCGGCCATGTTTGAATTCACAATGCCAGCGTTTTCCACGATCATATGATGGGGTATTATCACCATAAGTTTCTTTCATTTCATCAAAAGTCTCCTGTGGTGTGCATCCTTTTAAATACAAAACCCGGATCACTGCTCGACATTTAACAGGCTCCATTTCATACCTGACTCAGTTCAAACGCCTGTAAAAGAGAAACCACAATCACTTCAGAGCTGTGATTTGCCACATAACCCGTAGAGATATAAATCATTGCACATGCAAAATTTCAGCAAGATCAGACAACTGGAAGTGGGCCAGGGGCATTCTTATTTTACGCCCCTCGTATTAATAGCAACCATGATTAGGAGAGATATTTAGACTACCTAAATTGCCCAAAGTTATTTGCAAAAGTGTATCTTTGATCTTGTTAGTGACCAGCATCAAAGAGTTGATGCGGCCAGAGTGAAAGAAAGAGTGGCGAACAAGAAAATTCAAACTGAATGAATCAGGGTCCGAGAACAAGTAACGAAAATGAAAGCCTCTTATGAAATATTTAGATACTTGTTGCAATGATTGTTTTAATTTTGATGCTTTACAATGTTTTTTTTTTTTGTTGTTGAACTGTAGTCTGGACACAGAAATATAAATTAATATCCCTTGTATTGAGATACAAGAGTTATATTCCTTTGTGATAAGTTTTTAGAGTGACCTCCCTTGCTTGTTGTTTGTTATTGCATAGGGCAATAAATATGACATTTGCACAAACAAATGCGTATCCATGCCTTCATAATGTAACTGTTAAACTGCCATGCATAGGATATTTTCATTAATGCTTAGGAAAAATTAATTCAACAATAATTAAAAGAAAAAAGCAATTCAAAGGCTTGAAATAATATAGTTTGTGTATTAAAAGCAATTATTGTGATTTCAGTTGGAACAGATACATTTGAGACATCTGTAAATGAAACATTAATGATTTTACTTTTCACAACTTATTGATTATTACCTTCAATTTTGTATTTGCTATTCTTGAATCCTTTTATAACACTACTTTTATACATAACAACGCTTTTACTAACATTTTTTTTTTGTCTCTTATTTTACTGCTACTTAAATTTTATATCGTTCATTGATTCTCACTGAGTTTGAACCTATATAATGACATGGTGGGGAAAATAATTAATTTCACAATGATTTTAAAATATGCAATTTAAAAGTTTGAAATAGTGTACCTCGTGTTGTAGAAGCACCTGTTATAATCTCAGTTGGAACGGATGCTGTTGCGATACCTGCAAATAACATATCAAATATAAAGTAATAATAATTACATTTGAATCTGCAGCTGTGTTGTTGATGGGAAAATAAGCTAATACTATGACACTAAATTTACTGTTACTGTAAATGACTACGATATTGATTTGATGCATTTTCACAAGTAAGGTTTCTCCAGATTATTGAATTTTGAATTTAGTTTGTCAATCTTATCGATTATTACTGACAATTTTATATTTATTATTTTTAATACCTTTTATAATGCTGTTCTCATATATAATAAAACTCATATTTACTTATAGCTTTCTAATTAAAACTTTACCTATAAACTGAACATACTACATTAAACGTTTTATATATACTAACCTAAGAACTCTCATATATTTTTCAACATGGTTATACCATCAAAGCCTCCTGTTCTGCAAACATCTTGCTATATTATCTAGATTTAATCTTCATACTTTAAATATTCACATTATCGATAGATTATATTTCTATATATACTATAGAGAGATTTTATTTCTTTCAGAAAAACGTAATTGTAGAATCCTTATATAGGATATACCCCACAGCTATCTGTATATATTATACAGTTTTTATTTGAAGGTTGCAGTAGTTCATCACTGTTTTCTAAATAGAAATTTGAGATATGATGATGCATCAAGTTCACTAGTTTTTCTTACATAGTTTGCATTATCGTTGAGTCTGGTGAATAGTCACATCTATCCCAAAACGTTGTCTAATATTTGCCAGCATGTCATTAATACATTAATGTGTGATTGGCGTGTCTCGAGTAATTCTGTACATATTTATCTGTGGATGAACATTTTATTCTATGTTATATTTACTCTTTCCAATTAATATGATGCTGTCTTCATTGGTCCAAATCAGCAGATTATCCCTGGCATCTACTTTTGAAATCTGTAGTCTTTTCCATGTGCATTCTACCAAAGAGTGACATCTCTCATTTTAAGCTTCTGTGGCCTACCAGACCTTTTCGCATCGTTAATTCGTCTAAGACCCCAAAAACAAGATTAGTAACAGCAGCAACTACATCATTGCCAGGAAGATTTTTCCTTTCTAACTGACAGCACTTCAAAGGCTGTAAACGACCAAGTTATCTCTGATTCTCTCTCCTCTTATCTTGAGCACGTGGTGCTCTTGGGAAAGAGATGGTTGATATATTTTAATGCATTTACAATCAAACTTCTATGAAGGACGTGCAATAAACAATATCCCTGACCCACTTCCCATAGCAGTAGACCAACGAAACTTGGTACAGTTATTAGTTTTCCTCTACATAGTAACCTCCCAGAGTTATGCATTTCTTCCATCGTTTGATGCAGCTGTGGAGACCGTTTTTGTAGAACACCCCAGGTCGGTCCTCCAACCATGATGTGACTTCAGAAATCAAGGCTGCATCATCTGGGAAACGCTTTCCTTTCAAATACAACTTCATGGCTGGGAAGAGGTGAAAGGCAGAGGGTACACGGTCAGGAGATTAGGGAGGATGGGGTAGGATTATATAACCACATGCCTGTGCTTCTGAGCTGGTGACATGCGAGTTGCAAACCGGAGCATTGTCCTGCAGGACGAGTATACCTTTGTTGATCTTGCTCCTCCTCTTGATTTTGATATCTTACCTTAATTTCGTCAAAAGTGAAGCATAATAGGCTCCTGTAATTGTAGTACGCTTTGCCAGGAAATCTGTCATCACTACTCCGTCCTGGTCCCAGAAGACTGTGAGCATGACCTTGCCAGCACACTTGCCTTCTTTGGAGGTGGGCTTTGGTGTCTGGATCATAGTGATTGACCCAGGTTTCATCATGTGGAATCTGTCTTTTGAAAAAATTTTGACTCATCTTCTTGGCACATCTCCACATTTATCCTAGAGCACTGGATGCGTTCTTGCTTCTGGAATTGTGTGAGCAACCTGGGAATCCATCTGGCAGACACTTTATGCCTATGCAAATGGTCATGAATGATAGTTTCCACAGACCCTGTACTAATCTTGACATCTTCGGCTATTTGCCGAATAGTACTGCGCCGATCTTCCAAAATGGCATTCTCAACTTGACAGACAAATGCCTCATCAATGGCAGAAGGAGAGCGACCACGTCTGGGAGCTGTTTCCACAGACTTCCGGCCATGTTTGAATTCACAATGCCAGCGTTTTCCACGATCATATGATGGGGTATTATCACCATATGTTTCTTTCATTTCATCAAAAGTCGCCTGTGGTGTGCATCCTTTCAAATACAAAACCCGGATTACTGCTCGACATTTAACAGGCTCCATTTCGCACCTGACTCAGTTCAAACATCTATAAAAGAGAAACCACAATCACTTCAGAGCTGTGATTTGCCACATAACCGACAGAGATATAAATCATTGCACATGCAAAATTTCAGCTAGATCAGACAACTGGAAGTGGGCCAGGGGCATTCTTATTTTACGCCCCTCGTATTAATAGCAACCATGATTAGGAGAGATATTTAGACTACCTAAATTGCCCAAAGTTATTTGCAAAAGTGTATCTTTGATCTTGTTAGTGACCAGCATCAAAGAGTTGATGCGGCCAGAGTGAAAGAAAGAGTGGCGAACAAGAAAATTCAAACTGAATGAATCAGGGTCCGAGAACAAGTAACGAAAATGAAAGCCTCTTATGAAATATTGAGATACTTGTTGCAATGATTAATTGTTTTAATTTTGATGCTTTACAATGGGGTTTTTTTTTTTTGTTGTTGTTGAACTGTAGTCTGGACACAGAAATATAAATTAATATCCCTTATATAGAGATACAAGAGTTATATTCCTTTGTGATAAGTTTTTAGAGTGACCTCCCTTGCTTGTTGTTTGTTATTGCATAGGGCAATAAATATGACATTTGCACAAACAAATGCTTATCCATGCCTTCATAATGTAACTGTTAAACTGCCATGCATAGGATATTTTCATTAATGCTTAGGAAAAATTAATTCAACAATAATTAAAAGAAAAAAGCAATTTAAAGGCTTGAAATAATATACTTTGTGTATTAAAAGCAATGATTGTGATTTCAGTTGGAACAGATACATTTGAGAGATTTGTAAATGAAACATTAATGATTTTACTTTTCACAACTTACTGATTATTACCTTCAATTTTGTATTTACTATTCTTGAATGCCTTTTATAACACTATTTTTATACATAACAACGCTTTTACTAACATTTTGTTTTGATCTCTTATTTTACTGCTACTTAAATTTTATATCGTTATTTATTCTCACTGATTTTGAACCTATATAATGACATGGTGGGAAAATAATTAATTTCACAATGATTTTAAAATATGCAATTTAAAAGTTTGAAATAGTGTACCTCGTGTTGTAGAAGCACCTGTTATAATCTCAGTTGGAACGGATGCTGTTGCGATACCTGCAAATAACATATCAAATATAAAGTAATAATAATTACATTTGAATCTGCAGCTGTGTTGTTGATGGGAAAATAAGCTAATACTATGACACCAAATTTACTGTTACTGTAAATGACTACGATATTGATTTGATGCATTTTCACAAGTAAGGTTTCTCCAGATTATTGAATTTTGAATTTAGTTTGTCAATCTTATCGATTATTACTGACAATTTTATATTTATTATTTTTAATACCTTTTATAATGCTGTTCTCATATATAATAAAACTCATATTTACTTATAGCTTTCTAATTAAAACTTTACCTATAAACTGAACATACTACATTAAACGTTTTATATATACTAACCTAAGAACTCTCATATATTTTTCAACGTGGTTATACCATCAAAGCCTCCTGTTCTGCAAACATCTTGCTATAATATCTAGATTTAATCTCCATACTTTAAATATTCACATTATCGATAGATTATATTTCTATATATACTATAGAGAGATTATATTTCTTTCAGAAACATGTAATTGTAGAATCCTTATATAGGATATCCCCAACAGCTATCTGTATATATTGTACAGTTTTTATTTGAAGGTTGCTGTAGTTCATCACTGTTTTCTAAAATAGGAATTTGAGATATGATGATGCATCAAGTTCACTAGTTTTTCTTACACAGTTTGCATTATCGTTGTGTCTGTTTAGAGTAATTCTGTACATAGTTATCTGTGGATGAACATTTTATTCTATGTTATATTTACTCTTTCCAATTAATATGATGCTGTCTTCATTGGTCCAAATCAGCAGATTATCCCTGGCATCTATTTTTGGTATCTGTAGTCTTTTCCATGTGCGTTCAACCAAAGAGTGACATCTCTCATCTTAAGCTTCTGTGGCATACCAGACCTTATTACATCGTTAATTCGTCTAAGACCCTAATAACAAGATTAGTAACAGCAGCAACTACATCATTGCCAGGAAGATTTCTCCTTTCTAACTGGTCTTTTCTACTCAAGACAATGTAGCATTGTCTTTGCATAAGTAGTCACATCCTTAGGATTAGTTCGACACATTGACAGTTACATTGTTTCTGTCATTAGTTTTTACACCATTTCCATGGTTGAGCTAAAGCAAAAATATTCATTTTTTTTTATTATTGAATTTTACCATTAATTAATTTAATGTTATAAGCTTTTAACTTTAGTTTTATTGACAGGATTAAAAACAAAAATTAAAAGCTAAAATAAATGCATAATTAAAATTCCAATTTCATAAACTAATAAAAATGAATTTATAATAAAAACTAAGCTATTTTAATTAATTTAATCAATTTTTAACAGCATTAATATAACTTTGTAAATATATTGTTACTTTAATAAAAATTCCAAAAAAAACTGGAGATAAATATTTCATAAAACGTTACTAATTTTTACTTCATGCATATCATATGAGTAATGTTTAGAGTAAGATGAATTCAATGTTTTTAAAATGTAATTCAAAAGTTTAAAATAGAATACCTTGTGTTGTAGTAGCATTTATTGTGATTTCAGTTGGAACAGAGATCGTTGGGATACCTGTACGAATATCAAATATGAAAATGTTGGTAACCATTACATTTGAATCTGCAGTTGTGTTATAGAATTTAAAATAATATATTATGCCACAAATATAATATTATGTACATTCTACAGAAACACTTCAAAGGCTGTAAATGACCAAGTTATCTTTGATTCTCTCTCCTCTTATCTTGAGTACGTGGTGCTCTGGGGAAAGAGATGGTTGATATATTTTAATGCATTTACAATCAAACTTCTACGAGTGGCGTGCAATAAATAATACCCCTAACCCACTTCCAATAGCAGTAGACCAACGAAACTTGGTACAGTTATTAGTCTTTATCTACATAGGAACCTCCCAGAGTAATGCATTTCTCCCATCGTTTGATGCAGTTCTGGAGACCGTTTTTGTAGAACACCCCAGGTTGGTCCTCCAACCACGACGTGACTTCAGAAATCAAGGCTGCATCATTTGAAAACCGTTTTCCTTTCAAATACAACTTCATGGCTGGGAAGAGGTGAAAGTCAGAGGGTACACGGTCAGGAGATTAGGGAGGATGGGGTAGGATTTCATAACCACACGTCCATGCTTCTGATCTGGCGACATGCGAGTTATGGACCGGAGCATTGTCCTTCAGGAGGAGGATACCTTGGTTGATCTTGCTCCTCCTCTTGATTTTGATAGCTTCCCTTAATTTCCTCAAAAGTTAGGCATAATAGGCTCCTTTAATTGTGGTACCCTTTGCCAGGATATCTGTCATCACTACTCCGTCCTGGTCACAGAAGACTGTGAGCATGACCTTGCCAGCGGAGGCCTGCACACTTGCCTTCTTTGGAGGTGGTGAGCCCAAGTGCTTCCACTGCATTGACTGGGCTTTGGTCACTGGATCATAGTGATGGACCCAGGTTTTTTAATCAGTCTTTTGAAAAACTTTGACTCATCTTCTTGGCACATTTCCAAATTCATCCTAGAGCACTCGACGCATTCTTACTTCTGGAATTGTGTGAGCAACCTGGGAATCCATCTGACATCTTATGCATATGCAAATGGTCATGAATGATAGTTTCCACAGACCCTGTACTAATCTTGACATCCTGGGCTATCTGGCGAATAGTAATGCACCGATCTTCCAAAATGGCAGCCTTAACTAAACAGACAGATGCCTCATCAATGGCAGAAGGGGAGCGACCACGTCTGGGATCTGTTTTCACAGACTTCCGGCCATGTTTGAATTTAGAATGCAAGCGTTTTACAAGGTCATATGATGAGGAATTATCACCATAGGTTTCTTTCATTTCATCAAAAGTCTCCTGTGGTGTGCATCCTTTCAAATGCAAAACCCGGATTACTGCTCGACATTTAACAGGCTCCATTTCGCACCTGACTCAGTTCAAACGCCTGTAAAAGAGAAACCACTACAAGTTCAGAGCTGTAATTTGCCACATAACCGACAGAGATATAAATCATTGCACATGCAAAATTTCAGCTAGTTCAGATAACTGGAAATGGGCCAGGGGCATTCTTATTTTACGCCCCTCGTATTAATAGCAACCATGATTAGGAGAGATATTTAGACTACCTAAATTGCCCAAAGTTATTTGCAAAAGTGTATCTTTGATCTTGTGAGTGACCAGCATCCAGGAGTTGATGCGGCCAGAGTGAAAGAAAGAGTGGCGAACAAGAAAATTCAAACTGAATGAATCAGGGTCCGAGAACAAGTAACGAAAATGAAAGCCTCTTATGAAATATTGAGATACTTGTTGCAATGATTAATTGTTTTAATTTTGATGCTTTACAATGTTTTTTTTTTGTTGTTGAACTGTAGTCTGGACACAGAAATATAAATTAATATCCCTTGTATTGAGATACAAGAGTTATATTCCTTTGTGATAAGTTTTTAGAGTGATCTCCCTTGCTTGTTGTTTATTATTGCATAGGGCAATAAATATGACATTTGCACAAACAAATGCGTATCCATGCCTTCATAATGTAACTGTTAAACTGCCATGCATAGGATATTTACATTAATGCTTAGGAAAAATTAATTCAACAATAATTAAAAGAAAAAAGCAATTCAAAGGCTTGAAATAATATAGTTTGTGTATTAAAAGCAATGATTGTGATTTCAGTTAGAACAGATACATTTGAGAGATCTGTAAATGAAACATTAATGATTTTACTTTTCACAATTTATTGATTATTACCTTCAATTTTGTATTTGCTATTCTTGAATGCCTTTTATAACACTACTTTTATACATAACAACGCTTTTACTAACATTTTGTTTTTGACTCTTATTTTACTGCTACTAAAATTTTATATCGTTCATTGATTCTCACTGAGTTTGAACCTATATAATGACATGGTGGGGAAAATAATTAATTTAACAATGATTTTAAAATATGCAATTTAAAAGTTTGAAATAGTGTACCTCGTGTTGTAGAAGCACCTGTTATAATTTCAGTTGGAACGGATGCAGTTGAGATACCTGCAAATAACATATCAAATATAAAGTAATAATAATTACATTTGAATCTGCAGCTGTTTTGTTGATGGGAAAATAAGCTAATACTATGACACCAAATTTACTGTTACTGTAAATGACTACGATATTGATTTGATGCATTTTCACAAGTAAGGTTTCTTCAGATTATTGAATTTTGAATTTAGTTTGTCAATCTTATCGATTATCAATGACAATTTTATATTTATTATTTTTAATACCTTTTATAATGCTGTTCTCATATATAATAAAACTCATATTTACTTATAGATTTCTAATTAAAACTTTACCTATAAACTGAACATACTACATTAAATGTTTTATATATACTAACCTAAGAACTCACATGTATTTTTCAACGTGGTTATACCATCAAAGCCTCCTGTTATGTGTTGCTGACTTTTTATATGAGTTATACATTTACAGTTTACACATATTTTAATTTTTTATTTATATGTTATTTTTTCAAATGCTTCAAAGTCAATCTCTACAAGAACTTTTTATAAAACAAAAAATAAACTTACTCGAATTGAGCGTTTAGCTGAACATGTGACCTATGACAGTGATAAACAATCAGATAAACCAGATGCTGAATATGAAGACCCTAACTATCTTTTTCCTGCGAGTGATATTTCCGATGAGGAATCTAAAACTACATCCATGATTTTGGAAAGAAATGAAGGAGACCCACCTGAAGTAAAAGTAAAAGAAAAACAAAGAAAATCTACTACGAATCACCCATATTGGAATAAAGTATCTAGAAGGGAAATAACTTCATCAATTCCGAAATTTCTAATACAAAATGAAAATGAAAAAGAACGGTTACCAATGGAATATTTTAAGAATTTCACTTCAAATGAATTACTAGATAAAAGTTGTGAACAATCAAATTTATACGCACTTCATAAGAATGTGAACAAACCTCTCCTGTTGCACTACGAAGAACTTGGACAATGGATTAGAATTGCAATGCAAATGTCTATCATGAAGATATCAGATACTAGGATGCATGGGTTATAGTATTCCTTCAGTGATAAAATTTCTTCAACAATGACATGGCAAAGATGGGAAGACATACAGTCTTATTTGCATTTCGTGGACAACTCAAGAATAAACGAAAATGATAAAATCTGAAAAATAAGAATGCTTGTAGATCATCTATGTCAAAAATTTCAGAAAATATCAGTGTTAGAATTCTTATCTGTGGTCGAATAAAGCCCCCCCACCTTCAAAGAAGCATCATTAATGAAACAGTATGTGCTAAAAAAAGCCACATAAATAGAGCTACAAATTTTTTGTTTTAGCAGACAGTACTGGTGTTGTGTATAACTTTTTTCCTTATACAGGAAAAATTAACCTAATGAATAATCCAGAAGTGCCTGATCTTGGTCCTAGTTCAAATTCTGTGTTGCAACTGTCAGAATGCATTTCCAATAGCCAAAATTTTAAGCTGCATTGTGGCAATTGTCTTACATCACTGAAATTGATTGATCATCTCTCATGACAGATCTGAGTGTGTGACTCTATACAATAAAGAAGACTCCAAGGACTGCCAAGCAACAATTAAAAACAACTTTCTATATCAGGTTGTGGATCTTTTGATGAGTTTGAGATTCAAAATTAAAATGCTACCATAACTTCTGTAAAGTGGTACGATAATAGATCAGCATGCCTAGCATTATCCTATGCAACTTTGTTTCCAGATGAGAAATGTAAACGATTCAACAAAAAATTAAAAAAAAACTATGATGATATAGATATTCCTAACATAGTGCACCTGTATAATAAACCCATGGGTGAGTAGATATTCGTGATCAAATGATAGAATAGAAAGGAAATATCTTTGTTTAGTGTTTCACATGATAGATGTGTGTAATAAACAGCTGGTTTCTCTACAGATGTTCACAGGACAAAATAAACGTCAAGACGTATCAAAAGAATGCTCTAAGTGAATTCAAGTTGAGACTATCTGTATCGAATTCAACTTCAATCGTCACCAACGCTCGCAATAGTAACACAATAACCTCATGACTGTAAACGACACTGTCCCTTCCTCTCACTCAAGCTTGCTTTTTATGCAGTTTTTCACCCTATCTCATTTGCATGTGTGCCCTCTGTCTTCTCATGATCTCGCAAGACCACAGTTTATTAAACACCAGGCGCCATCTTTTTTTCTCTTTTCCCATCCAACACTTCCCTGCGGCAAGTCCACCCCTCCTCCGTCACCCCATCGCTCGCACGCACATCCACACAATGCACAAATACATGGATGCTTGCTACTCTGGTGAGTATTACACTATCAACTTCATTGATATTAAACAGAAAAAATTCAATTAAAAACGAGGGTGGCCCTCTTCCTCAAGTGTCGATCCAGAATATTTTCATAAGAAACTTTGTGGACATGCAGCCAAGCCTCTTCCAGAGCAGGATATGGGGACAGATGCATTGGTCATCTACCAGAAGTGGTCGACAAAAGGGGTACTTACAAGCTTCTAGTATGTAAAGGAAAAATCCTCATGTTCTGTACTAAATGTAAAGTTCATTTGTGCTGTGAAAAGAACCGCAATTGTTTTGTTAGATTTCATACTTAATAAATTGTTTTTATAGTAAGTTTCTGTTTTTCTGCTCAAAGAGTGAATTGCATTAATTATTTTCTAATCTAATAGATGTTATTTATGTTGAATATCAAAACGGAAATAATTTTTACTTAACTGGAATATAGTTAGTTAATATTGTAAACCGTAGTCATTTCTTAGTGTGCCTCATGCTCAAGTGAACGGCTTGGTCCTATTTTATTTATTGTATCATATGACAGGTAAGACCATACAGTCCTCTTTCATTATTATTGTTATTAATACATTTGTTAGTAAAAATTGTGTTCAAGTTTTTTACTTACATCTTATTGACTGGAAAAAATAGCAAATTTTTTTTAGATTTTTCAAAATAATTTGGGTGTTAAAGAATTAACAACTGATTACAATTACAAAAGTAAAGAAAATTAATTCATCTTGACTTTACTGATCTGATTATTTTATGATTTTAATGGAAAATTGTGAGTTTACGGTCAGGATTCGGTTCTAGGGTTCAGGAAGGAGTGAGTCACTCGCTCGACAACAGCACGTTTCTGCCCTCTTCTTTTCCAATTGACCACACCTGGCCTCTCGACACCAATGTCACACTGCACAATCTGAACGTCAGCAATATGCAATACTTTTAACTTTCATGACTCTTTTCTTTCTGTGTCCCTTGCAGGGAAAATATACTCCTATCAAAAAAAAAAAAAAAGGAAGAGACAAGAAAAAGAAATAGCTTTTCCCATCATGCCCTACCTTCCCACAATGCCCTTCGGGTATATAAATGAGCTAGCCATCCTTTCCTTCTTCTTTCCCAAAGAGCGATGCAGATACGCTGCCACTTATATGCTGCCACTTATATGCTGCCACTTATATGCGAAGATGGCTCTATGAGGCACAGTTGTCTCATCTTGTCTGGTTTTCGGTGAGATGTTGTACCAAAACATCACCTTTTTTTCTGCAGCAGCCTTGATGGTGCGATGATTCCTCTCCACTATCCCATTGCCACTCGGCCGATACGCTTCCCTAAAAAATTGCCTTACTCCCCACTTATCACACACCTCTTTAAAGGCTTCTGATTGGAAAGCAGGGCCATTGTCCATTAACAGTTCTTCAACCAGCCCTCTATCCAAAAATATTTCTTCGATGACCCCTCCGATCGCTCATGCAGCTTCTGCCCTGATCTCTCTCCAGATAGCAAACTTCTCCGGTCCACAGTCGACCATCGACAGATTCAGTTTATGGCAATAATTGGTCACATCAATGGGCAATTGCTTCCAGTCCTTGGCAATGTGTAACTCTCCTGTTTTGTGTCTGGATGGTCTGGGGTCTATCGATTGGCACTCCTGACAGTGTTACACTACCTCCCTGACCTCCTCCTCGGTGGTTTCCGGGTAAACCTCTCTTGCCAGGAATGACGTCCATTCTCGACCAAAGTGGTGCATTTCATGTAAGTCTTTAACTTCCTCCCTTGCACAGAATACCGAGGAAGCTCCTTTCCCTCTTGCAGCCAGGCCTTCTATACCCATGTCACTGAATCCGCCTTGTTTTTTTCCAATGGGACCAGCACAAGAGGTACCCTCAACTGGAATTCTGCTATTAAATCTGCGAGTGCTCCGAGCCTGCACTTGATGAGCATTAGGCCCTTGACATTCTTGATTAGGATTGGTGTCGACCAAGAGATCATCCACTTCCATAGTATTGATCTCAGTGATTCTCTGCATGTTCGCAGAGATTTCTTCTGGGAAGTCATTCACTAGGTATAGCTTTACCATCATCTCCAGGCTCCTCCCCACATAACCAGCCAATCCTGCCAGTCTCCTGATCTCTGCAGCAAAGACGCCAACAGACTCACCAGTCCACCTCAAACTTGCAAGCTTGCTGAGTGCTTCAAATGGACTCTCAGCGAAAGCCAATTTCAGTCTTTGCTCCACTGAGGCAAGGTCTCCCTTATCTTCATCGTGCATCTGCTAATAAATTGTGAGAGCTTCCTCCTCTTAGTATAGTGGCAGCAGGGTGACCACATCTTTGATTTTTTGCAACCTTGCCACCATCTTTAATTTTTCCAGCCATTTAATTAGGTCACCCTCCCCAGTGAAGGGTCTCAACATCTGAGTGTTCAGTCTCCAGTCAGCTATGTTAATCTGCTTTACAGGCCAAAATAGCATGTGAGTTTATGATCAATCTGAATGTCAGCAATACGAAATACTTTTAAAGAGATGTTCACGACTCTTTTCTTTCTATGTCCCTTGCAGGGAATGGTTCCCAGCTTTTATATACTCCTGTAGGAGTGAACCTAAGTGACCTCAGGCCACATACTACTACCATGAAGAAAAGACATTGTTTTTTTAATCCTCTCTTTCTCTAAAAGAACTCAACTAACCAAGATACCCAAAAATCTATTTCCTTTTCTCTTCTGCTGTTGCTGCTCGCTCACCCACACACACACACACTCTCTCTCTCTCTCTCTCTCTCTCTCTCTCTCTCTCTCTCTCTTTGACCGATGATCGACCTAAAAAGGATTGGACAGTCAGTCTCCAGGCTTCTACGGTGTCACACGTGTCCTACAAAGAGCAGACACAGAATTCTAAAAGTATGTAAAAACTAAGAAAATAAAATATTCCTCTCAAGCTAATATTTGTATCCACTTTGTCAGCTATAACAACCAATAAACAAATATTACAATGGTGACCTGACAAAAAGGACATTACAACCTCAAGAAACAAACTAATTTTACCCAGGACTGAAAGGAAAGAAACACTTTTTGGAGTTTTCAGGAAAATTACAAGTAACTGTTATTTCACGTCACAAACATTTTCAAAGAGAACCTTCGACGTAAGTAAAACAAACTATAATTTTTCCACCTTTCTTCGGTTAAAAGAAAAATACTAGAATATATTTTTACATACAAAAAAAAATAAAATTTAAAATGGAAGAAGCCTCCTTACAACAAATTACAATAAAACCGCCGGAATTCATGGAAACAGCAGTGAATGGCTGGTTTTCCATTCTGGAAGCGCAATTCCATCTGTGGATCATTACGAATTCGACAACAAAATTTTATACGGTCATATCAGCTCTGCCTGCAGAGGTGGTAACAAAAATACCGCTTCATATTTTAAATGAAAAAGACTATGAGGAACTGAAATGCTCCTTAATTGAAGCGAATGAAAGAACTAAGCCTGAGTTGCTAGACAAGTTAATGTCTACAAACACAATAACAGGCCGTCCATCAGCATATTTACAGGAGATGCTCTCTATAGCAAAATGGATAGGCGTCGGCAAAGAAATTGTTCTTCATAAATTTCTTCAGGCCTTACCTGCAACAATTTTCCCCGTCATTGCCTCTCAAAAAGAACTAAATTCATCCCAACTTGGAAAATTAGCGGACGAATTAATGCCCTTATTAAATAACATGAACGGAACAGCAACAACATTCACCACTCAGCAGCAGCACACAGAAAGAAATAAAAACGTCCGTATACCGATAGGAATAAAACCCTATTTCCCAGAACAAAAACTAAAATATGCAGAGCGCACCTCTACTTTGCTGAGCAGGCAAGAACCTGCAACCAGGGTGTAAATGGCCAAAGAAACAGAACATCAAAATGTTACCAAGCTCGTGTCCACCCACACCACCACCAACAGCCTCGGAAAACTAGTAGCGCGAGCCATGTCAGTCCCCTTGAGTTCGCTGCTACTACAAATCAAAGCAAGATTAGGGACAACAATTTTATGATTTATTGGAGACACTGGTGCAAGCCTCTCAATAATACCGACGCCCGCGTTAAAAGGCGTGACGTTATACCCAACACCAGTATCACTCACCACTGCCAACAGAGAGAAAATAAAATGCCACGGCCAAGCTAACCTGGAGATTGCAATACCAAGCTTAAAAAGGACCTTTTCATGGACATTCGTGGTCGTTGATATCACCAATCCCCTCCTCGGAATTGACTTTCTAAATAACTTTGGCCTCACTATCGACTGCAAAAACAGGACAATTTATGATCCAACAACAACCACTAAAAAAAGTTGTTATTAAACACTACTGCTCCTGTAAATGTGGTCATAAACGAAGCAAATATACACACATTTATTAAAACAAGCTTAGATGAATACCCAGAAATTATCTCTCCTCACACCAATAAAAACAATAACTACTGCGGTATTTATCACAGAATCGACACAGGTAGTCACTCACCAGTTTTTGCTAAATCCAGACAACTGTCTGCTGAAAAGCTGACTGCTACAAAAGAAGAATTTAAGAGACTAATAAATGAAGGAGTATTAACCCCTTCAGACAGCGAATGGTCAAGCCCACTACATCTAGTACCTAAACAGAGTGGAGGATATCGCTGCTGTGGAGACTACCGCGCCTTAAACAGTATCACTAAAAGTGATAGATACCCCATCCCTAATATTAATTCCTTTACTACTACACTCGCTGATAAACAACGATTTTCAAAAATTGATTTAATTTCAGCCTATCATCAAATTAAAATGCACCCAGATGATATTCCAAAAACTGCAGTTATTTCGCCAATGGGACTATATCAATATGAATTTATGCCGTTTGGATTAAAGAATTCTTCGGCTACCTTTCAGAGATATATGGACAGAATCTTTCGAGAAATCGACCGTGTCTTCGTATATATCGATGATATACTCATTTTCAGCAATGACGAACAATCCCATAAAAAAGATACCGACAGAGTTTTCCAAATCCTTCAAGAAAACAATCTCAAAATATTACTCTCCAAATCGATTTTCAACGTAACTGCCCTTGACTTCTTAGGCTTTAAAATTAACTCAAAGGGAATTACACCAACTGCAAATAAAGTAAAAGAAATAGAATCCTTTCCGTGCTAAAAGCCTACACAGATTTCTTGGTATGGTAGGATTTTACAGAAAATTAATACCAGGATTTGCAAAGTTAGTTTTTCTTTTATCTGAGAGAATGCGACTAACACTGAAAGGATTAATCACCTTGAATACATTAGAAAAAGAATCCTTCTCTACCATGACTAAAATATTGGGTAAGCTAACGGAATTACCCCATCCTCAACCAAGCTGCCCACAGTATCAACTTGTCACGGACAGCAGCAAATATGCAGTAGGTGCTGCCTTACATCAAGTTGTGAATGGAAGCCCTATACCAATAGGATTTTTCTCAAAGAAACTGACAGCAACACAGACAAGATATTCTACTTTCGACCGTGGACTTTTAGCAGCTTATTTGGCTGTATTACATTTTCGCCACCTCATTGAAAGTCACGAAGTACTACTTCTAACAGACCACAAGCCAATATGCGGCACATTTCACAGTTTAAAACCAGCAAAATCGGATAGGCAACAAAGGCAACTAGCCATAATCACAGAATTAATCTCAGATATTGCCCATGTGAAGGGTGATCAAAATGTTGTAGCAGATTGTTTATCACGCCCAACGCTTGCTGTACAGATTGACATGTACAACCTCCCAGCACTTGCAGACGCCCAAACAGCAGATACTGAAATACAGTCCTTTCCAGAATTAAAAAAATATACAATATCAGGAAAAGATCAATTCGTGTTGTGTGATATATCAACGTCATACCCCAGACCTTTTGTACCATTCACACTACGGAAATCCATCTTCGATAGTTTGCATTACGTGTCCCACCCAGGTATAAAATCGTCTATAAAAATGATTAAGGCTAGGTTTTACTGGCCTAACATGGATAAAACCATCAAAGAATTATGTGCATCATGCACAGCTTGCCAACAGGCGAAAATATATAGACACACAAAATCGCCAGTACAAACATTGGAAATACCATCGTCATGATTCCACACTGTACACATCGACATAATTAGACCTCTACCACCAGCAAAATGTTCAAACAATCCTTACATCAATCCATGTCGATATATTTTAACATGCATAGATCGAACCAGTCGATGGCTAGAAGTGCAACTCATAGCAGATATTACAGCACAAACTGTTGCAGAAGCTTTTGTAAATACATGGATTACTTGCTTCATGTCCCACTTCATGTCATAACAGACAGACGCACACAATTTGAAAGTGAATTATTCATGGAATTATAAAAAATTATCGGATTCTATAGGCTAAGAACAACATCGTATCACCCACAATGCAACGGACTTATAGAAAGAGCTCACAGAACTATCAAAGCAGCTATAATGGCCCTAAAAAATCTTGGATTTCAGCCCTACCAATTGTTCTTTTGGGAATTCGAAGTATGCCCAACTGCTCTAATTTTTCCCCTTTCTATGCAGTCACAGATGCAAAAATGTTATTGCCACACCTAATGATAGATTCGGAAAATCCAGAAACACTCACACAAAATTTTACTAAAGAACTACATAAAACCATGGCAAAATTTGATTTGACTGACTTTTCAAACAGAGAAAAATCAACACAAAAATCTTACATACCAAATCAACTGCAAACCTGTAAAAAAGTTTGGATAAGGATTGACCGCGTTCGAAAACCGCTAGAAGCCTCCTATTCAGGTCCTTACACTGTACTCGAACGAACACCAAAATATTTCCTTATAGAAACTAACCCAAACACGCATACACAAGTTTCAATAGATCGTTTAAAACCTTACATTGAAAACAAGCAAAAATGTACACAAAATACAACTACCAACAAAAATAAAGAGCCCGATATTTTACCGCCTGAAAAAGTACAAGAACATAAAATAAAAACAACAAACTCTGGTAGGAGAGTCAAATGGAAAAAAGATAATGAATATTTTTATTATTAAAAAAAAAAAAACACTCCGTTATCTGGTAGGAGAGTATGGTAGGAGTGAACCTAAGTGACCTCAGGCCACATACTACTACCATGAAGAAAAGACATTGTTTCTTTAATCCTCTCTTTCTCTAAAAGAACTCAACTAACCAAGATACCCAAAAATCTATTCCCTTTTCTCTTCTGCTGTTGCTGCTCGCTCACACACACACACACACACACACACACACACACACACACACACACACACACACACACACACACTCTCTCTCTCTCTCTCTCTCTCTCTCTCTCTCTCTTTAACCAATGATCGACCTAAAAAGGATTGGACAGTCAGTCTCCAGGCTTATACGTTGTCACACGTGTCCTGCGAAGAGCAGACACAGAATTCTAAAAGTATGTAAAACTAAGAAAATAAAATATTCCTCTCAAGATAATATTTGTATCCACTTTGCCAGTTATAACAACCAATACACAAATATTACACTCCTATCAAAAAAAAAAAAAAGGAAGCGACAAGAAAAAAAAAAATATAGCTTCTCCCATCATGCCCTGCCTTCCAAAGATATCCTTTGGGTATATAAATGAGCTAGCCATCCTTTCCTTCTGGTTTCCCAAAGAGCAATGCAGATACGCCCGGTACGTTGTATATTACTTTTTTTTTGTTTTTGTTTCTAACCATAATCTAGTTTTAAACGGTACCTTTTTCCCCCCTTTTGCATATACCCCACAAAAATAGTTATTTTTTTTAGCAACTTAGCAATTTTTAAATGAAGTGGTAACTTTTAATTTTAGGGGAAATTTGTGAATTGTTTTTTAAAAGTAAATTGAATATGATTTTAGAAATCATTAATTAAAAACAACTTTCTAATAAAAGTGTAATATAATTTATTTACAAAAATATAATCTAAAAGTACTTTTGTGAGATGTAGAAGTTGTATTTTTCAACAGAATTAAAACATATTATATTAAGTCTTTATAATTTTTCATTAATAATAGCGTCGAATAAAGCTCATGTAGTTGGATGTTTAAAATTTGCAATTTACTTATATTTCTCAAAAATTAATGGCTAGTCAAACTTCTTATCAAACTTTTTAGAGAGAGGATTACATAGCCTGTGTCCTACTCTTATGCTCAGTAGATATACGGAATTGCCAGTGTCACTATATTTCTCTAGTACGTTTTCTACTTCTAGTGATTGTCACATTTTCGAAATTACTATCTCTCTTTCATTTCCTCCACTAAGAGATTCAGATCTATCTCATTGTACGCTGTAACCAGAGTCATCTCTGTTAAAGTTGGAGTTATACACTTGGTGACTTTCTTCTATATATTTAGTTATAACCATTGTCTTGAGTGGATATTCAATATGGCGTCCGGCTAACACTAACATGTGTTTATCCTACGCTGTAGGAAATACTAAGTGAACTAATATTGGTAACAGAGCATATTCTTTTGTGTGACAGATATTATATCTGTTCAATTTATGTTGAAACAATTGAAAGAAAGATGGTATCATTTACGAAACAGCCACCTATCTTGCAGAATGATATACACCGAGTAGAACTAATAAAAATGAAAACCTTTTAAATGAGTAAAAAGGTTTTATTCAACATAAAATACAATCAAGTAAGGATGCATAACAAATGAACGGCAAACAGAATGAACAAAAGAACGTACCAATTTCCAACATTATTTTTAAAACTATATAGCGCATGTGTACTAACATACACATCACGTCATAACACTCTCTATCACATTTTTATTTAAATTTCGGGTTACGGATGATCTTCCTTGTCTTGTTAATTCTGGAAGAAATCTCAAAGCGTCCTTCTTTGAGTTTGACTGCGGCTGCTCTTCTGTTTCTAGACACTTCGTTTTCTCGACTGAAGAGAAAGATTCACCATTTGGTGTGGCATTATTCTTAGAGGGTTCCTGTTGATCAGTCACCTCCAATTCATAGCTATTTGATGGGGTAGAATCTGGTGGTTTACAATGATCAGTGAAGACAGGAGATCCCAGGTTTGTAAAGGATGGGTCAGTGGCAGCAGTGGGAGCTAAGTCTTCTGTTGAGACTGTTGACTGACGGCCGCCAGGGAAAAGAATTCTGGCAAAATTGGGAGTTGCAGGTATTATTTCTACTGGTTCCTTTCTAAGGAGAGCTGAGCCTCCTTGCAACCACACAGAGAGGGTGTATCTGGTACTTGACCTTCTCGAAAAACTGAATATTCTCTCATGTGGAGTTGTGTTAGTTGCTGTACTAAAGAGATATTGAATAGAGTGCAAAGCAATGTCAAGTACTTCTTGCCAATGACAATCATCCAGTTGCTTGGTCTTGAGGGCGAATTTGATCGTTTTTCAAATTGTACCTCTCGCATTGTCCATTGCTGATTGCATGGTATGGAGTTGAATACATAATCACAACTCCATGTTGCCAGAGAAACTCTTTTAGTTCACCTGAAATGAACTGACTACCTCAATCACTATGGATGGAATTTGGACAACCAAAGAAGGTAAATAAATTCTGGAGACATTTTATGAGAGTTTTTATTGACATATCTTGGCAGGGATAGACAAAAGTATAACATAAATATTCATCTACGATTAGTAAAGTATTTGCATTTGTTCGTAGATGGATTTGGATGCATGAAATCTATTGAAAGACGTTGAAAGGGGGCCGAGAATGGATTACACGACCCGAGGGGGTGGTTTGAAGAATGCTGGTTTTAGTTAAGCACATATTGTACATTCAGTGCAGGTACGTTTAACATTTTCCATGTCTCACAAAATGATTCAGCCTCGATACTCCTGGATGACAGAGCGCTGTGTGCAGATCTTTTAGTGATAATGAGCACAAAGTAGAGTATGAACAAGAAAGAGTATCTGCAGAGCTATTAAGGGAACCTGATCTATATACTATATCATGAAAATAACTGGAAAGTTCAAGTATCCACCGAAGTAGTTTATCATTTTTAATGCGGTTTCGTGTCCGAGTGTTGAACATATATGAAGTGGCCTGTTGGTCAATAATTATGGTAAAATGTGGACTGAGTAAGAGATCATGCAATTTATGCACAGATTCGACAATGGGTTCTGATTGACGTTCTACTGCTGAATGTCGACTCTCCAACTGCATTAGGATCCAGGAAATATACGCTATTGGACGTCCATTTTGAGAAAGGCAGACTGCTAATGCTGTCGCAGATCCACCCATTTCTATTGTGAATGGAATTCATCCTCAATGGCTGCAACTGAAGCCTTACAAATGTCATCTTTTATTGCCTGAAATTCATTTTTTTAGTTTTTCAGTAATAGGAAATGATGTAATGTTTAACAAAGGTGAAATTCGATCGGAGAAATTCACTACCCATGGTGAATAGTATGAGAAAAAACCTAAGGTTTGTTTGAGTGACTTGCTACAGTTTGGAATTGGTAATTCTTTTAGTCGCATGAGTCTGTCTGGATCAGGACTGATTTTTCCATTTTCCAATAGATGCCCTAAAAACTTGAGTTTGCTTATACCATATTAACATTTTTCAGGGTTCAGTTGCAGATTAAGACAATCAACAACTTTTCCAAATGCTTTCATATTTTCATCCAATTCTTTATAAGTTTTTCCTCCGATGAAAATGCGTACTAAAGCTACACATCACATCATATCATATGTGTGACATAACAGATTTTTAAGGGAAGTATTTTTCCATTAAAAAGGAATTCTACACGGTTATGTAGCTGTTAGAATTCTTGTCCAAGTATAATAGAAGTACACAGGTTGGGTAGAATAGACAGACACATATTAGGATACATTTGTCCATTGCGATAGATGCAACACAGTGACCTTGGGTTTTACTTGTGAGGTTTGAGGAAGCCATACTTACTGTGTCACAGAAAGGAAGTATATAAAGGCTGGGTGATTTCACGATGTTCATTTTTATGAAACTCTGAGTGCTTCCGCTGTCTACCATAGCTTTCAGACAAGTGCTGTTCATTGTTGCCTTTACAATAAAATATTGTGAGCGAGGTGTGCATCGAGATGAAGCTGTGAGAGCAATAAGCAGAACTAGTTCTTATATTAGGAGGTGTCTGCTTTCTTTTAGACCGACAGACTTTAGAGAAGTGACCTCTCTTTCCACATGTAAGACAGTCAGCATTTCTAGCAGGGCAAAAGTTTCGAGAATGATTTTCACACCCACAGAACTAGCATTTGGCATAGTGAACTGCTTGATTAATTCTAGAAAAAGCAACACATTGTTTAGTTAATTAAAATGTAGGATTATTTTTAGATTCTTCTGGATACATTGATACTTTTGCTACAACTGACGAAGTGTCAAAAGCCGCTGCATTGTGTTGAGCCATTTCAGAACTTCTTGCGGTTGTTACTGCATTATCTAAATTAATTTCACAGCTTTCTAGTAGTTTTTGTCGTATCGTTGAGGAAGTGAGACCTGTGATAAAGGCATCCCTTATAGTAGTTCAGCATGCTGAGAAGTAGTGACATTGAAGAATACTAATAGCTTTCTCGAATGTTATACAGCTTGATGTCAGGGAATAGACTTTAGGTGATATGTAATTAGTAAGTATACTTAGCTTATTCAGAGGATTTTCAGGATGAGCAGCTGTCAGAGAGTCGATACAATTGACGAGGGTACGATACCAGTGGTATCACTCGTCAGCATTTCCGACGATCCTTCAAATTTACTAGGTCTCAAAATCGTATCCATTGTTACTGCTTATTTTTTATTTTATTTTTTATGTTGAATAAATTGTAATAAAAATGAAGACCTTTTTAAATGAGCAAAAAGGTTTTATTCAACATAAAACACAACCAGTAGGGATGCATAACAAATGAACGGCAAACAGAATGAACGAACAGATGCGCCAATTCCCAACGTTATTTTTAAGTCTATATAGCGCATGTGTACTAACAGAACACAAGACACAAGTATATGATCTATCTTCACAGATTTACCTAAGGAAAAATAGGGCCCAGCAGTATTTTCACCATTGCCACAAAACATACGAGGTAACATTCGACACTTAGACATCACAGATATCAGCCGAACTGATGAATTAAAAGTAATTATGGATAAGTTGGATGAGATATATTTAAACGACGAAAACACGATGGCATACATGTCATTCAAGGAATTTTACTCTTACAAAAGAGCTGCTGGAATAAACATAAACGACTTTTTGGTGTGTTATGAATTCTTGTACCAGAAATTACGTAAATACAGAATTTCTCTGCTGGAAGGTGTCCAAGCATTTTTTTGTTTTAAATACAGGTAATGTATCAGAAGAAAATGAAAAATTAGCAAAGACAACATATGGAAGTTTGACTTATGCAGCAATGAAGAATACTTTAAAAAAGTGTTTTCTGATATTTCTTCATTGGAATGAAAACAGTTCCCGCTATCAAAGAAGAAATTGAAACTGTAAACATCAATCGGAACGGAAGTAAAAGGGAACAAAAATTCTATCGAGGAAACAAACCAAATCCAACAGACAGACAAGGGAGGACAATACGTTGTTTCAAATGTAGTTTTATTAGGCATTTTGTCAAGGACTGTACTGGTTTAAGTCCTAGAATTATTAACACTGTTGTAGATATAATCCGGACACACCTCTCATTAATTAATTCCGATTCCTGTTATCGAATATTGATACATGATTTTAATATAAAATGTCCAATTTTGTAAAAGAGACACCGAGTAGGGCAGTATTGGTTTCTCCCTGTTCTAGAACGGTTGCTGGAGAACGTTGGTTGAATGTATTTCTTGGTGCATTAAATGACCGAGATAAGTGGTTAGTGAAGACTTAAATCCAACAGGGCATTTTGTTTTGATGATGGAGAGGAGGTAAAGACAATTAAAACAGTTAAATTTCCGGTTAATGATAGGAAGTGTAAAATGTGCCAGAGCATACATAAAATCTGACGATTTCAAAAATGATTTGTCCTTGCTATTAAATCATAAATTAATAAAAACTGCTAGCATGATACTAGATTTTAAAAGTGACAGCTGTAAGATTTTAGGCAGATATATAAAATTGCGAAATACACCTTCTGGACATTATAGTCTTCCATTTACAAATATGCTTTTGCAGGCTGAAAAGTCACCAAACAAGCTTTGGCTTGTGTTGTTACTGTCAAAAAATGCTATTCAGAATCATTCTGAACAGTTCAAATTAGCTTGCTTTTGGATCCAACATAAATATGCTGTCAGTTTTGATAGTTATTCGCATTAGACACTTTAACAGCCAATGATATGGTTAGAATAAATTTAAATGCCTTACATTCAGCGAGAAAATTGTTCATGGAGGCTGAATCAAGTGGAAAAATTCGGAAAGTACTGCAATTTACTATAAGACATTATGCGGATGAACGATTTGTGACAGGACAGCGTTTACTATAGAAGACAAAACTATAAAGGATGGTGTGGCTTTGCCAAAGTTTTGGGTAAAGAGGGTTGATGTGTACTGATCCGACATGGAGGAGCATTCTGCAGGATGCATCCATGTCACTTAATAAAGGTAAACAAGGACTTTGGAAGGCCAAGGAATAAAGAAAATACAATTACCTTAAATGAGATGAATGAAGTCTTGGAAGAGTTAGTTGAAGATCAACATGATCAAAAATTCCCATAGTAACAGAAAGGAACTGAGATTACAAGACTGAGTAAAGGGAAAATAGTGGAATATAAAATTATTGGAAGTAATGAGTGGAAAAAGGGAAAGATTATGAGTACACAACCAAAATCAATTGGAAATTGTGGCCATTAGTGGAATATAGAAAGCTGAAGAAAATAAATGTCCAGCATGTAGCAATTGGGATAAGACTGATCAGTAGCAAGAACTTCCCAAGTAACAGAAGATCATGAAGAACATGTAGTTTTCCTCACAACTGAACAAGAACAAACAAAAGATGTGATTGATGCAAAAGAAAAAGAAATAAAAAGCATGAAAACTCATGAAGTGTATGAATGTGTCCCTAACATAGGTCAAAAATGTATATTAACAAGATAGGTGATAACAGAGAAAGTTAAGAATAATAAAAATATAATGAAGGCTCATCTTGTAGTACATCATCATAATCAAAATTCACAAGACCTAAAAACAGACTCTCCCAACATGCAGCCATAAGCTTGTAATGTTAACAGCCTTTGTTAAGAATTGGCAGGTGAAGATCCTGGATTTCATCTCAGCATTTTTGCAAGGTGATATGCTATGTGAAAAGTATTTCTCAGATCACCATCTGAGGCATGTCCAGTCAAACAGTGTCTTATATGATTTACACCTTATTTTTTTAACCAAAAGCTAACATCTTTATCAAAAACTCTGGTGCATTGAAAAGTACTAGGATTTTTTAAAATTGCATTTTCACTCCAAACAAAGCACAGTGCTACTTTAATGTAGGGAGCTACTACTGGGACATAATGTTCAGGGATACTATGCAGGGAGTTGAGCAGCAAGATGTATGTTTACATTACACTTGAACTTCTACATATCGGTATAGTCTGGGAAGCAGGAACCTGGAAGGGAATTCCAAAATTTAGCAGTCCTAGGGAAGAAACCATTAGAGTAGAAAGCTTTCTTACATCTAGGGATTTCTACTGTGTAGGAGTGGGATTTTGGTGTTTGTCGGGTTTGTCAGGGGTATTTACGTCGAGAAGGAACAAGGACTTGTAATTCTATTGGAACATCTACCATTAAAATACTTGTAAAACAGGCAACATTTCGTCAATGGGACAATGGTTGAACGTTTCTATGAAACAGAATATGTTTTATTGCAGAACTTTTATTGTCTGACTCGTAGATTACTTCAGGCCAATCTAAAAAATAGTCATCTAGTATTAATAAAAAGTCCCAGTAATATTTACGTGATTAATATGCATACAACTCCATGGCTCCACTTCTCTGTGCCATGAATGCAAAGTAGTATGTGTAAAATTTCTTAATTATTTGTATATTTTACATCTTTTTATATATTCTTTAACATCTTGTAAATTATAAAAACGAAAATAACAATATTATATTTTCAAAGCGGATCGATTTGAAGAACGCATCGGTTTTTCAGTTGAAAAAGTTAAATTCTTATAAGTTAGACGTGATTTCTATTTTTTGAAAATGCCACGGAAAACTAAACAAAAAAACAAAAGAAAATAAAAGAAACGAAAACACCAATGATGCGTTTCTCTTACCAAATGGTATGATTAGAGGAACGCATCGATTTTTCAGTTGAAAAAAAAATGAGCAAGGGATGGAAAATTATGAAAATGTAAGGGAGAAGAATGGAAAAATATGATTAGACATTTATTTCTGGTTCGAATCTCAAGGCTTTCTTATTAACTCCACCTCACGTTATAATTTAAGGAGTATAGAGTGGATCTTAGGTTTACATTTGACAGCCACATAACTCTCGCTTCCCTTATTTTTTCCTTTAGTCCTCATATTTCAGGAACGATGTTTCTGACAAAGAAAGAATATTTGCTGTTTTGTGGTTCAGAATCTATTCCATCTAACACTTATCGTTCACAAGATTTTGACCTTGATGTATTATTTTTGTTTAGCTCGTTACATTAAGTGGCTTCATGCCTTGTCTGGAGCAATTTCCATAAAAGAGTATCCTAGCCACCATGTTTCTAAATTTATCCTTTTTTGTGTGACCATTACTCCACAATATATATTATCATGTACGATTTTTATCATTAATTAATTTTATTTGTGTTTCTGATGGAATGATCACATCCTCATTTAAAATAACTTCACTTTCTATTGTTCAATAATGAATTATTTCTTCGTGGGATCTTCCACCCTTGAAATAATTTCTACAACTTTGTATTTTAAATGTTATCCTACTTAGTACTGAATTATGACATTTATCTAAAGATAGTAGTCTCTAACCAATGTAAGAAGGGATCTTTAAATTTTCCTTCTGTTTTATCTTTTGACGCCTTGTAAAGTCACAACTTTGATAGAGAATCTATGTATGAAATGGAATTTCCTTTAACGTATTCCATATCAAAGTCAAATGCCATTAATCATAGTGTTCATCTGAGTAATTCTTTCGTGGATTGAATATAATCTCTAATGGTCTATCATTCCTCAAAAGAAATCTACTTCCAATTAAAAATTATCAGACTCGAATTGTCGTCTATCCTAAAGACAATTCTAGGTTCTCAACATTTGAATAATTAAATTCATTGTTTTTAGTACTCTTGATAAATACATTATCAAATGTCCCTAGATATTTTGGTATGAGGATTACCTCATTGTTTATATCTATTTGCATATTCAGATAACATTAATAACTGTTTTTAAAAATAAATTGAATAATAAGTTTTTGAATAAATCAGATCAAAATGCGTGATTTTTGTTTGAATGAATCAGATAATAATAAATGTATTTTTCTTGAATAAATTAGATAACAATAATATGTTTTTAACATGAGTACATATTTATATATATTTTTAAGTGAACATTTACATCAAAAACAGTTGAGATGATATTCAGTTTCTATATACTTTCAAAGATGATATTTGATTAATTTTATTCTAATTACAATAAAGTTTCATCAAAAGATCATGCACAACTTTCCTTGAGTATGCTTTTACAAGGAATTATTAAATCCAAGGACTTGCATTTGAAGAATTTGCAATAAAATTAACCATAAAAAGATACAAAATGTTTGAGTGCAAAGCATTAAATTGAGTAAAAAATACTCTTTAAAAATTTTGTTTGCTGCTAAGCATGTAAGATAACAAATTTATATACGACATGTTTTGCTATCATCTTTTAACATATGATGAACTTTTCTATTCCAGAGCGAATGTTATAAAAAAAGAATTACATAATATTAAAACAAACATGACAAAAACAAAAAAACATACTTATAAGTCTTGGTATGCTGTAATATTGTTGGGAAGATGAATCGGATGAGGAAAGATCAGAATTTTGGGGTATCGGAAGCGGAAAAATTAGAGCCTATTTTCCAATACTAAAAATGATTTCTTTAATTGTTTATTATTTTTTATTTTGTTTAAAACTAAATTTTCCATTTCTTGTACTAAAAGTAAAATAATAAAGATGTAAAATAACATCTATAGATCACTCCCAAAGTACATGGTTTATGTTTGCAAAAAGATATTATATAATATGTATTTAATGGATTAAAAAGTCTAAAAGGAAAATAATAATAAAAAAACAACTCTACAACTATATATTAGGAGATTTTAAAAGAACCTCTATCGATAATCGTATTGGAATCAGGAATTTAAAACAGAATCAGTAATTGTATCGATATCAGGAAAAATATTTGCATCATCCCATCCCTAGTATGTTATAATAATCATTCCAAAATTTACATATGCAATTTACAAACATGTTCTTATTAAATCTCCACATATATTACAAAAATGATGGAGTTTTATTTGTATATTCCAAATATATGACTATTCTCATGTAAATAAATAAAATCGCGTTAAAAATTATATAGTAACAGACAAAGGAAATGTATGACATTTAAACTTTATGCAAAGAGAGAGTGGAAAAAGAAAAAAAAAATACAATAAAACTCACCACTTGGGATACACAGTCGGACACTTAATTCTGTTGCAGCAATTCTTTTCGGATTTTTCTTTTGAATAATAATGTTAAGTGTAACCAATTCACTAATTTGTGGAAGTCTTGTTATATCATCAGGATCAACATCCTGTAATGAAATTAAACCAATATAAGACATTAAACATTTCAATAAAAAATACTTCAATACATATAAAACATATAAAACATATAAAAGACATAATTAATTAGTGTTGCATTTGCTTAATGATTTTTCTTACGGAACAACAAAATTACTAACAGAATCACAATTTAAATGTTATATATCGTAAATAATATTTTGGATGAAAATTAAAATATTTAAAATTAAATATCACAATTAAAAAATATTTTATGTCAATGTTTCTTATAAAAAGTCAATCTTATAAAAAATACGTAATAATTTAATTTGCATTAATAGAACCTGATTTAATAATACATTAATTTGACTTACCGTAAAAGGAACAATTGTACCAGATGAATATGTTGCATTAACATTATAACTTTCAATATTTTTAGTATTTTTAAGTCTCATGTCAAGTGGAAATTGTGGTTTTCTGAAAGTGACAGTAATGCTTGGACTATTATCATTTTTGTCAAGCTTGTCAGTTGAGTTATTAACAGTCACGCCTACTGAAATAATTTCCACATCACCATTACTGAGATTTTCCTGTGTGATTGCTTCAAATTGAACACAACTTCCTATAATAAAACATGAATAACAAAGCTAGTTAAAGAAAGGTAAATAGAAATTTTATATCAAAAATATTTTGACAGTTGTCAGCTTAACTTGGAGTATCAATATACTTAATCACATACATGCCTAATCAGTCAGTTACAATTATACAAGTAATCTATTCATATTCTGACACAGAAGTAGATATAAACATCACATATCTTTTTTCTGTAATTATAATTAAACTTTCTCCAACCATGAAATAAATACCATTTTCCTTCTGCTTACAGATTAAATTTTCCCCTAATTTATAAACATTTAATAATACCCATTTTCTTCTTGTTTCTCCATCCGTCAGGTTAATGACTTCAATTGAGCATAGATATTTTATCAACAGAATATGAAATCTTCAGAAAATATCATTTCACACCTTCACACTAAAATAATAACTGACCAGTTTACGTGCAGTGATGCATGAGAATGCAAAGCAATCACTGTGCTGCATTAATTAAATCAGTTCCTTAAAGAATACCCTTCCAATTTTTTTTACTATTAAAACATAATTCTAGTCCAAAAATTAAAAATAGCGTTTATATATCTACATATGTTGATTGGATAAAATATATTTTTTTACAATTATATTTCACTCTTTGTGTATACTAATCCTTTTTATTTACATATACTTTCATGAAGGGGAGTTTCTTAGTCCTCAGTAGCCCGGGAACCAAAACTAGTGTCAGACCTTGTCAAAGGCCTTAGATATATCTAAGGCTACTGCTCATGCCCCCCCCCCCTTCTTAATCCAATCTGGTATATATATTCTGAGATTGCAGTTAGGATATCTGCAATAGGACAGTCTTGTTTAAATCCATACTTTCGGTGGAAAGAAGTTTATTATCCATGAGGTGGTGGACTAGTGCTTTATTGATCACTAGCAGGGCTACCCGGCGTTGCTCGGGACCGTATAAACAATGAGAAAACTGAAGCTGATTTTGAACATATTTCTTATTCTTCGGATAGAGGAATTTTTAATGTCTATGTATCATTAGCTTTTTCGAGCAAAAGAATAGTTTACCTACCCTAGGAAGGGTATTACACGTATCAAATAATTGTACCTGTTCTAGGATAAGTAATTTATACCATATATATGAAATAATGTTTAAATAATTATATCTACCTTCGGACGGGCAATTAAAAAAGATATATGAAACAATTTCTCATACTATCGACAGGTATTGTACAACATGTTAAATAATTTCTCTTACCACCAAGGCTACCATAATCTTAAGAAAACTGAAACAATTTTTAGAAAGTAGATCATTAGAATTTCCAAATTAGTACATAAATACATCATCTTGGTTAAGAATTAGGCAACCATTGTTTCATCATAAATTTCAATATTACTGGGTTTTTTCCTTCGTCACTATCAGCACTAAAATTGTAAGAAAAATTATGACATTTTTTAACAATGTCTCAGTAGAATTTTCAAATTAATGCATAAATACATTGACACAGTCAGTGATTAGACAACCTTTGCTTCATTATAAAATTTCACATTACTGTGTTTCATTTAAATTCCTCACTACCAACACCAAATTTAAAAAAAAATACTTCATTTTCTGAAGATTACTCAGTAAAAACAAACAAATACACAAATGTGTTTAGTTTAGTGATTAGACAACCCTTGCTTCACTACAAAATTCCACATTACTGTGTTCTATTCCTCCCGACGACTGATGCCATATTTTTAAGTGAAATGATATAATTTCTTGAACATAACTGAGCAGGTTTTCCTAGTAAGTATAGAGATGCATTGACACAGATTGTGATTAGGCAACTTTTACTTTACCACGAATTTCAATATTAATGTAGTTATTCCTTCCCACATACCAACAACATAATAGCAAGAGAAATTATGTCTTTTCCGGAATATGATTCCACAGATATTCTATATTTTTTGAATATGACATTGTGGGACATTGCTTTGTAACCCCAAAACGGACATTACTCTCTCCAAAACAACCCCAAAAGCGAACTCAAGAACTTCTTTAAAATTAACATAATCATTCTTCTTTCTATCCTCCACTACAACCATCACATAATTCCCGAATGATAACATTAACAAGTCAAAAAATATGGATCACCCCCTACAGAAATTGGCCTAGTAATCTTTCATAGAAAACCAACAATATATATAAATTAATCTAATTTTGAGATCATAAACTGTTTCAGCCATATCCAGAATCGACTTCACAAATAAAGTAATTTTGAGATTGAAAATTGTTTAAGCCATTTCCAGGACAAACTTTCTACCACCCTCATATAATCCAAGTGACGCTGCGTATTCTGCTAGTATATATACGACCAAGACAATGTTGCTTGACTTGGTGATCTACATAAGGCATTTGGTATTCCTAAGTAGTCACCCATCTGATAATGACAAAGACAATGTTGCTTAACTTTGGTGATCTACATAAAGTATTTGGTACTCCCTAGTCACCCATCCAATAAAGACCGAGACAATGTTGCTTAACTTTGGTGATCTATATAAAGCATTTGGTATTTCCAAGTAGTCACACATGTTATAATGACCAAGACAATGTTGCTTAACTTTGGAGATCTACATAAAGCATTTGGCATTCTCAAGTAGTCACACATGTTATAATGACCAAGACAATGTTGCTTAACTTTGGTGATCTACATAAAGCATTTTGCCTTCTCAAGTAGCCACCCATCTGATAATGACCAGACTCCATGTTGCTTAACTTTCTTGATCTAAATAAAGCATTTGGTATTTCCAAGTAGTCACACACATCTGATAATGACCAATCTACATTTTGCTTAACTTTGGTGATCTACATAAAGTATTTGGTACTCCCTAGTCACCCATCCAATAAAGACCAAGACAATGTTACTTAACTTTGGTGATCTACATAAAGCATTTGGTATTCCCAAGTAGTCACACATGTTATAATGACCAAGACAATGTTGCTTAACTTTGGTGATTTACATAAAGCATTTGGTATTCTCAAGTAGTCACACATGTTATAATGACCAAGACAATGTTGCTTAACTTTGGTGATCTACATAAAGCATTTTGCCTTCCCAAGTAGCCACCCATCTGATAATGACCAGACTCCATGTTGCTTAACTTTCTTGATCTACATAAAGCATTTGGTATTTCCAAGTAGTCACACACATCTGATAATGACCAGTCTACATTTTGCTTAACTTTCTTGATCTACATAAAGCATTTGGTATTCCCAAGTAGTCACGCATCTGATAATGATCAGACTGTATGTTGCTAAACTTTGCTGATCTACATAAAGCATTTGTTTTTCCTAAGTAGTCACCGATCTGATAATGACCAGACTCCATGTTGCTTAACTTTGATGATCTTTGTAAAGGATTTGGTATTCCCAAGTAGTCACCCATCTGATAATGACCAGACTCCATGTTGCTTAACTTTAGTGATATATGTAAATTATTTGATATTCCCAAGTAGTCACCCATCTGTAATGACTAAGACAATGTTGCTTGATCTACACAAAGCATTTGGTATTTCCAAGTAATCACCAATCTGATAATGACCAAGACAATGTTGCTTAAATTTGGTGATCTACATAAAGCATTTGGTATTCCTAAATAGCTACCCATTTGATAATGACCAAGACAATGTTGCTTTACTTTGGTGATCTACATAAATCATTTTGTATTTCCTAGTAATCACCCATTTCTAAATGACTAAGATAATGTTGCTTAACACTAGAGATATATACAAAGCATTTATTATCCCCAAGTAGTCACCCATCCGATAATGACAAAGACAATGTTGCTTAACTTTGGGGAACTACATAAAGTATTTGGTATTCCCAAGTAGCCACCTATCTGACAATGACCAAGACAATGTGGCTTAAATTGGGTGATCTACATGAAGCATTTGTTATTCCCAAATAGTCACCCATCTGACAAGGACCAAGACAATGTTGCTTAACTTTGGTGATCTATGTAACGCATTTGGTATTCCCAAATAGTCACCCATCTGAAAATTACCAAACAATGTTGTTTACTTTGGTGATCTACATAAAGCATTTTGTATTTCCAAGTAGTCACCCATTTGTTAATGACCAAGACAATGTTGCTTAACTTTAGAGATCCCTACAAAGCATTTGGTATTCATAAGTAGTCACCAATCTGATAATGATCAGGTTACATGTTGCTTGACTTTCATGATCTTCGTAAGCATTTGGTATTTCAAAGTAGTAACCCATCTGATAATGACCAGACTCCATGTTGCTTAACTTTGGTGATCTACATAAAGCATTTGGTATTCCCAAATAGTCACCCATCTGATAATAACCAAGACAATGTTGCTTAACTTTGATGATCTACATGAAGCATTTGGTATTCCCAAGTAGTAACCCATCTTCAAAATTGTCAAATTGGACCTGTAGTGCAGAAGGAGCTTCAAAATTGTCAAGTCAGACCCATACTGCACAAGCACCTTCACAATTGTAAAATCGGACCTATACTGCGCAACCACTTTCAAAATTGTCCAGTCGGATCTACACTACACAAGCACTTTCACAATATTAAATCAGAAAACCTACTTTATCAATCTTTGTTTGATGGATCCACAAAAGCTGCAATGAAGATTCATCCCAAGGAAACGACCAGAAAGCTCGGGTTATAGTTACAGTACCTTTTATTTCCAGAATGTTTCTCCTTTTTTAAGTTGCATGCTTGTCTACATTCGGATTATATCATAGACAGGACAGCTTTCCTGGCATACAAACACCATAGCCTCTAGCTGCTCTGACTTCTTCGTCTATTCAGCTCGACTGTATCACTCCAATTGACTAAACTCTATGTGTATATAAAAAAACTATCTCCCTTTCTAATTATATCATCAATACACATAACACTAACACTAAAAGATCATCTCCTGATCTTTTAGCACATACTTGTGTTTATTATTTTTGTCAGCTTTATACTAAAAATTCCATTTCCAAGTTATTATTTATCCAAACTATGAAGATTCATCCCAAGGAAAAGACCAGAAGTCTCGTGTTGTATTTACAGCAACTTTTATTTCCAGAATGTTTCTCCCCTTTTGAAGTTGCATGCTTTTCTACTTTCGAATTATATCATACGTTGGACAGCTTTCCCGGTGTACAGACGCCATAGCGCCCAACCGTCTGTACTCCCCTCGTTTTTTTATGCCCGACTGTATAGCTCCAATTGACTAAACTCTATGTGTATATAAAAACTATCTTCTTTTCGAATTACATCATCAATACATGTAACATTCAAATATCATTACCTCATCTTTTTTCACATATTTGTGTTTATTATTCTATTTCCAGATTATTATTTATCCAAACTAAAATTCTTTATTTGTTTCTAAAATTCTATTTCATCAAGTTAACATTTCTGGTACATTTTTTAGCTAACAAAACATCTAGACTATGAAGCAATAATCATAATATTAATCATCTAGTTTAATTTTCGGCGTTTTCTCGGACCAAGAATCTAACATTATAACTTTACTCAAATTCCAATTCAACTTTATTTCTAAGCAACATATTCTCAAATTGTTTTTTCAAAAGACTTTGACTTTTTCAGATAATAGAAAAGTGTACATCATTTTAAGCAGAAACTAAAACTATATTTAACAGATTCTGAAAAGTCGAAAACATCCTAATAAATTAGAATTCTTTTAGGCATATTTTGATACAACAGTTTTTCACCTAAAGATAACAAATAAATAAGATTAAACAACACTGAACCTGTAGAAAAACATAAAACTCAAATTTTCAACATTTTTATCCATTCTACAAAGAAGTACAATCATTTAACAAATCAGATGCTAAAATTTCTGTCAGGATTGTGAATTAGACAATCTTCTAATATTCTGATTGAAATGATAATCACCAAATGTGAAGCCAAGCACATGACTGAATCAAAATCAATGAACAAGATTTTATAATCTCAAACTGTTCAAAGGAAAAAACAAGTTTTTTTACAGATATTTAAAAGTTTTTCTCATTTTTACACATTGCATATCGTATTTGTAGCAATGTTTGTGTCGGGGAAACTACCTTCAACAATGCATATTTTAATTAAATGGTTGTGAATGATTAAGTAGAATTGAAGGAGAAAAAGCACCATCCTTCCTTCCACTGAAAGAATGTGAAGAGTACTTGAATCAAGGAGTTTTATTGCTTAATAAATTTCAGAGAGGACCAACTGTCATTTTCATAATTAAATCAATTGTAAACTGATGATGATGATGATGATGATGATGATGATGATGATGATGATGATGATGATGATGATGATGATGATGATGGCGAAAATATCGCACCTGGTATTGTAATTCTTGTTATATTCTTTATAGTAATTGGTATAAAACAACAGAATGTCAATTTGGATTTTCATACAAACAAAATCTGATTATCTCTAATGTAAATTACAATTGAGTAAAAATAACAAGCCATACTAATTAGGATTTACAGTTGCAATATTTCTGCGTATCTGTCACCATATTTATATATTATGTCTTTTTGCACATTTCTTTCTTTTATTAATCTATCTATATCTATCTATCTATCTATCTATATCTTCTATCTATCTATCTATCTATATCTATCTATCTTCTATATCTATCTTCTATCTATCTATCTATCTATCTATATATCTATAAAAACAGAGATGTGTGTGCCACAGACGATTTCTGATTGGTTAATCCAATAATCACATCTCCTAAAAAACAATGGTTTCTACGCTCTTACCTTTACCATAAAATATTATGGCTTTATTTATTGTCCATCTTGGAAGGGTTTAATTTTTTAATAACTTGTTATTCACAAATTAAAAAAATACGAAACTAAACTACACGAAATCAAACGCTCCGACAAACTTAATAGTAGTACTAGCAAGCACACGCGCACACACGCACACACACACGTTCACTACCGTCACGTTGTTATGGCAACCAAACAATGTTTACAAAATGTCTACGCACGTTCGTAGACATTTTGTAAACATTGTTTTTAAAAAATAAAAAATAATACTTCTATTATGTTTTAAACGACTGTAATAGTTTATTTTGGAAGTATATTTCATAAAGAAAATTGACAACCCACTTTAAAAACAGAAATTACGAGTTTTATATATTTTATTCGCAGTTTTTTGTTGACTCTTCTGGCGGCCATGTTGTAAGCCCTAACGGTATTTTTGGAGATTACCCAAATAAATGTTATCAAAGGCAAGATAAGTTACTTTTCCACCAAACTGGATATATTTTTCGTGTTTTTATTCAATGTAGCATATTTATTCAGCTCGAAAAACGGGTTTGTATTACTGTACACATAAATTCGAAAAAGTTGTCAAAAACCAAATATATAACAAATACATGTTATCAAAGGCAAGATAAGTTACTTTTCTACCAAACTGGATATATTTTTCGTGTTTTTATTCAATGTAACATGTTTATTCAGCTCGAAAACCATACGGTGTTTACCGATGTATTGGAAAATTCAAGATGGCGCCTCACTCCCTCTTTAACACGGTAAGTTTGGGAAAAGGTGTTATAAATAAAAAACTAGAAAAAATACTATTAAAAACCCGCCGAATATATGTCAACCTATGTCACGGTAACATATTGAGCGAGTTTTTAACAGTATTTTATTCAGTTTTTTATTTATAACACCTTTTCCCAAACTTACCGTGTTCAAGAGGGACTAAGACGCCATCTTGAATTTTCCAATACATCGGTAAACACTGTATGGTTTTCGAGCTGAATAAACATGTTACATTGAATAAAAATACGAAAAATATATCCAGTTTGGTAGAAAAGTAACTTATCTTGAGGCCAAAAAAATAAATTTTCAGGGGTCATAATAGGGGTCAAAGTTTAAAAAATTACCCCTTTTTTTTGCTCAGCATACACCTCCAAACACCCGGGCAACGCCGGGCACCCATGCTAGTAATCTTTAAAGAAAGAAAGTCTAATAAACTAATAATAGGAATAGACAGATAAAATTCATTTAAATATTTTATTTTGCGAACGTAAAAATGTCACAATGAATTAATATTTTTAGCATTATTGAGGAATCCATCTAGGTTATTTTTTAAATGGTTTTGTCTTTTGGGAATTTTTCTGCAGCACGATGAAATATATTAAAAGTGTGTTCCATATTTACAAATCACGGCTTTGAAAGTCTCAATTCATTTGTCACTCATTCTTCTCTCTAGTAAAATCACGATTCCAACCTATCCTTATCATCTATATATATAAAAGCGAAAATGTATGTATGTATGTATGTATGTATGTACGCTTTTCCTCGATGTCCACAAAAGGCTTCTTTCAGAGAAGCGCTTGCTCGGTTCACAACTTCTTAAAACTTTTTATATCATCTATAAATTGTAATATCTCAGAGTTACCCACGGAGCTCGCCTGTCTATTTAATTTTATTGACTGTCAAACGTTAATTATTCGACATTTCCCGCATCGGCACACGTTACATTCGGTTTTCGGTATAAAAAAAGCGAAACTCGACTCTAATCACAGGCTGAAAGCCAGTTGTCTCAAGAGAGCTAAGTAACGTTTGTTCAATGTCGACTTCGTCATATCAGACTGTAGCTTTCATTTCGCTCCTCCTAATAAACAGGGAGTGGGTTTTTAAAAACAAACAAACCGATTTATTGACCTCATTCAAAACTGTCCCGCACAAAATGCTTACTGCTGAATACCTATCGCCGTCACGTCAATCAAAAACGCGCACCTGTTTTTTTTTTAACACTTTACTATTTTCCAACTGCGTGTCATGAAGCCTTCGTTTTTTTTCACGGGCACCTGTTTTTTTTTCACATTTTCGGGGTTTTTTCACATACTCCAAAGAATACCCGGGCAACGCCGGGTACCCCTCGCTAGTATTATTATAATTCCAAACTCTCCTTATCATATTATTATAATCTTTTTATTAGTTTTATCACATTTTTTTGTACACCTTCCAATTTTAATATTATATTCCAATTTCCGTATATTGCTCCTGGTGCACAGGGTTATTGAGCACAGTGTTCTAGATGAAATTTTATTAAATTCTAAAATGGCCTAACAATGATATCTGCTTTACTAAAATAAAATTTTTAAGTATCCAACCGATCATTCTATTTGCTTTCTCTTAAATTTTCTTAGAAAATGTAATCAATTTTAATAAACATTATATAAATCTCTTTAAACCATTAATACTTAAATAAAAATTATAAAATGAACCTTAATCCACATTTGACAAATATTTAATAAAACGTTACTTTCTTTTCATACATATCATATTGTACCAATGTTTAGAGAAAAATTAAGTTGAAAATGTGTAGTAATGCTTAGGGAATAACTAATTCATCAGAATTTTTTTTAATGCAATTCAAATGTCTGAAATAGTATACCTTGTGTTGTAGAAGCAATTGTTGTAATTTCAGTTGCGACGGATACAGTTGAGACACCTGTAAATAAAACAACAAATATTTTAAAATGTTTTTAAAATGTTGGTAGGTTTTAGTTGTGTTATGGATGTGAAAATTACCTAATACTACAACAAATTTACTATTGGTGAAATATTATTTTGTGGCAATCCCAATAATTGAAAGATTGTATATTTGATTAGATACCATGCTCTCCTTTTCCTTAATTTGTCAAACACCAATCTAATTTTGCAGAGTATATCTGTTCTGTTAGAAACATTCTCAATGCATTATAGAGGTATTCTTTAAATCTGCTGGAGTATTACTACTTTTCCTCAACAATTTGCTTTTGTTTCAACAGAAGTCTATGACTGCCTATTTGAACTTGAGCAGGTAGGCAATCTTCTATCTCGGGAGATAATGATATGTGCCTTGGTGTGTCAGCAGATTGTTTTTTGGGCATCTTTGAGCATGGCTCTTGAGTCCTATTTGGAAATGACAGTCTCTGCCACATGTGCACAGGAAGGAGGATGCTGTGCTGGGGTTTGCTGCCTTTTGGCGCTGCTTTCTGCGTAATCTCCTGTCCTACCGCATCAGGTTTCTGTTGTCTTCTCCTCTCCTCACTCCTTGCCATACACCATCCTGCCAAGCTCTGCGGTCACACTGCCAGCCGTCCTCTGTGAAGAGTACTTGAATCGAGGAGTTTTATTGCTACACAAATTTCGGAAAGGGCCAACAATTATTATCAGACAAAAAATAACTGAAAACAAGCATCAAACGATGATGATGATGACGGTGATGGTGATGATGATGATGATGATGATGATGATGATGATGATGATGATGATGATGATGAAAAAGAATACTCTACCTGGTGTTGTAGTTCTTGTTATATTCTTTGGAGGAGAGAAAGTTGTTGAGGTAACTGTGAATACAACAACAAAATGTCAATAATCATTAAAGTAGCATTTTTCATAAACAAAATTTGATTATTTCTAACCAATCAAATGTTATATAAACAAAATTATAATTAAGTTTTTGAAAACATGTCATGCACTTTGCAATGTTGCTAAGCTCTTGGAAAATTGCAGTTTTATAGTTACAAGCATCTTTTTCAGTCCTCCATATTTTGTTGTTTGTTCTGAGATGAATATTATTTTAGTATTTTATTATAGTATTCTGTTATATTTTTTGATAATTTTTTCAAGGTTTTACTAAAATTGAACTGTATTCTCATAAAGAATATTATTTTGTAGAATGTGTAACTAAATTTAGAAATTTATGGCCTAGTTTAATTTTTATCATTTTGTTGAAGGTGTGAACCAAATTAATGTTGTTAATTTTGTACTAAATCTATTAATTTAATGCTGATCTGCCTATAACCACTATCTTTGAATATGTTGTTGTATAAAACCTTATATTCATTAAGAATTTCTCCATTTGGAGTGTTATTAATAATTCTCCTTTCAATAGATTTTAGTATATGCTTCATAATTGTTTGTGGTTAGTTTGTTTGTGAGAACATAAACAGGATTGCCATTCTCTTTCAAGTAATGTGTGTAGAGTCTCTTCTTTAAATTAAATGTTACATCAAGGAAGTTAACTAATTTGCTACTAGCAAGACCTAGGTACCGGCGTTGCCTGGTTGAAAGATGATATAAAGCCAGAAGAAATTTACCTCTCCTCAAAAACAGATTAAACTATGGTTATCTAGCGCATTATCGTAAACTCAGATAAATTTGTTTTGTTTTATTTTATGAAGAGGTCGGTAAGTGAATAATTAATGTCCCCACAAATAAAAAGAAATATTGAAAAACATTTTAGTTATAAATAAAAAATGTTTATGAAGAAATATTTTTATCAATCCTGAAACCATTATACTAAAGCAGGAATCCTTCTCGACTGATGTAATCTTTTTCTTTTTAGAAAGCAGGCGTTAGATTATGAAGTTAGACCTCCATCAAAAATTAAATAATTAAAACAATTAAAAGAAAATGTGAATCTCCCTAAAAACAAAAGAACAGCAATGAAAATGTTGCTGTGGAATAACCTAGGAGCGAAATTTGTAAATATGTTTTGGTACCCCATGTCAGGATGGAAAAATGCTGGAAATGCTGCTGCTGATGATAATAAGAGTAGTAATAACAGTAGTAACGACAGCAGTAAAAACACTTGATACAATTTCCGATATAAATAAACCATATAATTTATGTGAATGGAGTTTTCCTAATAACGAACTTTGAAACTTCTAAAAAAAATCATTATTTATTTATTTTAACTGGTTCATTGACTAAAAGAAGTTGGACAATTTGTTTTTTTTAATAAAACAGAAGCAGTATGTGAAAATTAAAACCATTCTACATGTTAACTGTTATAGATTTATAAAATTTATACAAAAAAGCAACTTTACGTAAAGAAATATAAAATGTAATGTGAATGCAAATGTCAAGATTAACTTTTTTATTATTGCTGAAAATACCTAGCTAAATCATATACAAAACTTACAGGCATTTAAAGCAAAATGATGACTCAATTTCTGGCCCCATAATTTTTGAACAACATGTAATCGTTGTAAGTAAATTTGAAAAGTAAAGTATTCATATTTGTGTGTGTAGGTGCATATGGATTTAAGGTTATTGATGGGATTAAAGGAAAGATGTAGTGGTACTGTTGCCACCTGGACCATGGGTTATTGGTTGGTTTAATAGATTTATTTTAATTTGTTATTTCTTTAAAGGATTAAGGAGAAGAGTTTGTTGTACTGTTAATACTTGGACTTAGAGTTGTGTTGTTGGTTTAATGGCTTTATTTCCATTCATGATTTATTTTTTATGTGTGGGTGCATATGAAGTTAAGGTCATTTATAGGATTAAAGGAAAGGTTTGGTGGTAATGTTGGCATCTGGACGTAAGGTTTGCATTGGTTTAATAGATTTATTTCACCCCACCCCCAAAAGAAAGCACAGACTGCATCTCTGTCAGCTAAAAATACCTGGTTATATACTATTAAAACGTTATTTAAGTAGACTGTTGACCAGAAATGTGTGAAATATACATGAAATATACAAAACAAATCACACACCGGAAATTCTAGAATAAATGTTTGTGTGCTAACTGGTCATTTAACCCCTCAATATTAAAGAAGAAGAAGAAGAAGAAGAAGAAGAAGAAGAAGAAGAAGAAGATCATTTGGAGATGAGTGGAATGTTGCTGAGGATACTCCACTACAACTTTATCTACAGTTAAATGAAATAGAAGTTTAAAATATTTATTAACGTCCTCTGGCATGCTCTAAACAATATGTAAACTGCAAAATGTATTATGAACGTGTCTTGCTGGAAATGTATCTATGTAAAAAAAAATAATAATAATTTCCCCCGGACATCTATGAAAGAAAACTATAATTTCAATTACAAAGAGAACGTCTTTACTACATTGTCAAGAAAACAATATGTAAATACCAATTTATATACGATTTATAAAACATGATTTGTTTTTTACTTTTGTCTTTTGATATATAATGAACTTTTCTTTCTTGTACCGAATGTAATAATGTGCTCCATCCCAACTATTATCAATGGACCTGAGGTAATCTCGTCAGCATCAGACAAAGCCAAACTCTTTGTCAAGAACTTTGCAGCTAATTCTACCCTTTGCGACCAAGGCCGCCAACCCCCAATATTTCCTCCTGTATCAGAAAACACACTATGTGATATACGTATATCTGTACGTGATGTTGCCAAGCTTATCAAAAACCTTGATTCCAGTAAAGGAACTGACCCTGACGGTATTCCAATCATAGTACTCAAAAAACTTCAACCTGAACTAGCGCCCATACTTACAAAACTGTTTAAACGTTGTCTTAAGGAGAATAGTTTCCCATCTCCCTGGAAAATCTCATCAGTATGCCCTGTATTTAAGAATTCAGGTGATCGCTCATCCCCCTCTCAGTACAGGCCAATAAGTCTCCTGTGCGTCATGAGTAAGTTGCTAGAATCTGTGTTAAATACAGAAGTAATCAACCATCTCAACAAAAATAACCTTCTTAGTGACACTCAATATGGTTTCCGTTCTGCTAGATCTACAGCAGATGTGCTTACAGTTATATCACATAGGATTAGCAAATCTCTCGACGGTGGCAATCTTTCTAGGGCAATTGCTCTTGACATATCTAAAGCCTTTGATAGGGTATGGCATAAAGGTTTACTTCATAAGATCGCTAGCTATGGTATAGCTGGAAAAGTTTTCTCAATTATTAAATCATTTCTTTCTGATAGGTTCATAAGAGTAGTAGTTGAGGAGCAAAAATCAGAAGCTCACAGTATTAATGCCGGTGTCCCTCAGGGGTCCATCCTGAGCCCAACTCTTTTCCTGATCTACATTAATGATCTTCCAAATCACATCCTTACATCATTTGTAGACATTTATGCTGACGACACTATCATTTATGGTAGCACATCTAAGACAGTAAACGACCAAGTTCTCTCCAATTCTCTCTCCTCTGATCTTGAGCACGTAGTACAATGGGGAAAGGAGTGGCTGGTTACTTTTAATGCATCTAAAACCAAGCTTCTCTCTTTACATCATCAACATTCTAATCCACATTTGGCATCAATTGAAATGAATGGCTCTTGTCTTGAGGAGGCCTCAAGTTTTGACAAGCTTCTGGGCTTGACCATTACTCCTGATCTTAAATGGAACACGTACATCAAATCTGTTGCCAAGGCCGCTGGAAAAATGGTGGGATCTTTCTATCGATCCGGTAAATATCTCACTACTGATGCTATTCTCTATCTATATAAGAGCCAGGTACGTCCAAGGATGGAATACTGTTGCCACATCTGGGCAGGAGCTGCTAGAAAGGACTTGTCCTGCCTTGATAGAGTTCAAAATAGACTTCGTAGCCTCGTAGGAGATGTCCTTTTCTCCTCCTTGCAACCTCTATCTCACAGAAGAGATGTTGCGAGTTTGTCTCTGATGTATCGTTATTTTCATGGAAAGTGTTCGACTGAGCTTCAATCTATGGTCCCCCTTCGCCAAACTTTTACAAGAAACACTCGTCTAGCTGTAAACACTATCAATAATTCCCCCCACTCTTTATCTGTGCCTAAACCTAAACGTAGATTCCATGAACAAAGCTTTTTTCTTAGAACTGCACGCCTGTGGAATTGTCTTCCGTTTTCCTGCTTTCCGGCTGACTACAATATGGTTGTGTTCAAGTCTAAAGTAAATAAGTTCTTGATGAGCCATTCCATATAAGTTATCAAATTTACCAAATTTTCATTACTAATGATTACTATATTGTCCAATTTCTACTGTACACTCTTTAACCCTTATCCTTGAGTGGCCTCTGGGCCTTGATAATGTGGTGATGCCTATGTAAAAAAAAAAAAAAAAAAAAAAAATCAAAATATTAAGACAATCATGACAAAAAAACATACTTATAAGTTTCGGTATGCTGTAATAATTTTTCAAAGTTTTATATATGCAATTTTCAAACATGTTCTTAATAGGTCTCCACTCATAAAAAAAAATAGTGGAATTCTATTTGTATCTTTCAAATATATTACCATTCTCATATAAATAAATAAATCGTTTTAAAAATAGTTATATATGATAATAAGGACTATGACAACAGAATATTCTTTTCATTGTTTTGACTCTCGAGTATCTGACACAGTTAGAAACAATTACTTCTTTTTGTTCAGCAGGAGGTTGTCTTTCGTCATCAGTTATACATTTCTAAATTTGGTTTAAATGTTTCTTGTGCGTAAATCTTGAACCTTAGATAATGTAAACCATCCGCCCGATCATTTTCTGGACCTTTCCTAGTTCCCACATCATACTATTATTTTGGTGTACCTCTTTTTAGGAACTATAGTATTTGGTGGTTTCGCCTGTTTTTGTAAAAGTTTCTTGAAGACCAGACAATTTTCCTTGTGAACATTAACTCTGCCAGCGACATCTTCGATGGAGTGCTTCCATTTGGTGTAATTCAGTAAACTTGTAAAAACTGTTGTAACGCCTTTTCTGGAGGTGTTCCTTTAGCCTTCTTCAGGGCTCTTTTCAACATGTCTACAAACCTCTCTGCCTGACCGTTCAATCAGGGATTATAGGTTGGCGTCATTATGTGGTTAACCTGGAAATCCTCGCAGAAGCTTTTAAAATCTGCTGAAGTGAATTGTATGCCATTATCTGACACTAGACAATCAACCACACCAAACCTAGCAAAAACTTTGTGAAGAGCACTGATTGTAAAATCCAATGTTGGACTTTTACATCGAAATACCTCAGGCCATTTTGAAAAACTGTCTACCACTATTAAATAGTAGTTTCCATCCAGTGGGCCTGCGTAATCTACATGTATTCTTTGCCATGGGTGGTCTGCTTTAGGCCACGGGCTAAATTGTATTGTGTAACCAATGTGCATCCCTTACACAACTTTACCGTATTTTCTATATCAGTGTCCATATTCTTCCAGTAAATGTAGGACCTCATAAGGTTCTTCATTCGCATAGCCCCAGGGTGCCCCATATGAAAATCCTTTAGAATCTTCTTTTGTAGTGTAGCTGGGATTACTACTCTTTCTCGGTACAACAGTACATCATTGCATATAGAATAAGTTTCCACCGCCGATTCATCCAATTTAAGTTTTGTTTTATTTCTTTGATGAACCTATCTTCTTCAGCCTTCCTTATTATATCTTCCAAAGTGACTGGTAGTTCCTTGATCATATTACATAGTATTTGTGTATAGTTCTTTTCACTTTATAGTGACGCTATTACTGTGTCTTCTAGCGGTTCCTGGTCCTGGATATGACTTTAAACTATATCCGATGGTGAGGCTCCAGCTTGCGGGATTTGGGGAGTGTGGAGCCACCCCTTTAATTGCCATTGCTTCCAGGTCCACTCTGACCCGGAGTGGTAGTACCTGTTAGGGTCCCAACTATGGGTTAAATAGTTTGTGAGCCCTAAAAAACTCTGCAATGTAGTTACATTATGAGGTTCTGGCATGTCTTTTATAACTGTGGACCTGTCTGGATTGGGTTTCCTCCCGTCCTTATGTATGATATGACCCAGGTATTTAATTCATTAAAAAAAAAAAATCCGCATTTTGCTTTCTTCAATGTGAAGCCGTATTCTTTTATTCTGTCAAACTCTTGAAATACATGATCTCTATGTTGTTCAACATGTTGACTACGCATAAGAATATCGTCCAGATAGCCTATTGCAAAATCCAAACTGCTTAGCAAAGTATTGATTACCTGTTGGAAAATTGCAGATGCTACTTTTATACCACATGCTAATCTATTGAATTTATAAAGTCCTTTGTGCGTTGAGATACACAAAAGTTTTGAGCTATCTTCCCCTACTGGTATTTGTAGGTATGCCTCACTTAAGTCTATTTTGGAAAAATATTTTCTGCCATTTAACTTAGCGACTATTTTGTCTGGGTTTGGTAGCGGGTAATGATAGTCCTTGAGTGCTGCATTCGATCCGGTGGAAAAGTCCATGCATACCCTAATCTCTTTAGACTTTTTTCATGTATACATGTATACTCACTATAGTTAATAGGGGTTAAAATCCCAGTAAACAAGTCTTTCCAATTCTTTTTCAAAATTTTTGCCCTCAAAGTGAACGGTACGCTCTGTGGCTTTTTGAATATTGGTCTTGCTTCGTCCAGCACTTCGAATCTCACCTTTATTTTTGTGCAGCATCCAAGCTTTTCAGACAAAACACTTGGGAAAGATTTTTTGAGATTCTTTTTGAGTTTGTCGGCTTCGGCCATTAGATTTTTGACTTTGTGACAAAAATCACTCATCGGTGAGTCCCATAATTCAAATTCCTGAATCCAATCTGTCCCGAATAAGTTTGTGGCGTTCCATAGAACGAACACTTAGCTTTTTTGTCATTCTTTTCAGTGACATATTGATAACTAACTCGCCCTCAAAATTTATTTTTTTCACCAGTTACCGATCTTGCGACTTTATTCATCTTTGTCATCGTGGGCTCTTCCACATGTGAAAATTTATAATTAATAAATCTGACCCTGAATCGAGCTGCAGTTTTACTTCTTTATTTCTGATTCTCACCATAACATACTTCCTTATGTTCTCTGTTGGTGAAGGGTCCATTTTTGCAGTTTTTACGTAGCTCTTTTTTGCTACTTTTGCTCTGCAATATGAGGCCTTGTGCCCTGCTCGCTTGCATAGGTCACATGTTATTTACTTTTGGTACTGACATGCATTGTACCCATGAGGTCCTCCACATTTGCTACAAGGGGTCCTAGGATTTTGTCTATCCTGATAATTTTGTGAATGGTTCTTTTTGCCTCTTCATTGTTAATTGCTGGCAGGTGGGTGTCCTTTATATTTTAAACATATTTTTAAATGTGAGCAATACTTGCTTCCTCTATGTTTTGGGAATCTTGCTTCATTGCCATGAACCGCTGACTCTCTTCAGCCAGTTTCTGAAGCATCAAATCAGATTCTAATTCCAATTTATTTAGAACACAACGTCTTATATCGGCGTATTTTGTGGCTATCAAACCTGCATATTAAGCATTTGAAATTGTCCGCCGTTAATGACGACAATTTGAAATCGTCATAATGCTTATTAACTATAGACGCAAATATCGTATAGTCCTGACTCTCCTTACGTGTAAGATTCATGAATTTCCATCTTTTATGAAAAAGGCTTCTTTTTGGACAGTATAACTCCATTAATAGTTTGACTGTCTTGTCAAATGATAATTCGTTGGTTTTTCTTGGTACAATGTAGTCCACAAATGTATTATGTTTGGATGTACCTAACTTCCATAGCAATAAATGAATCTTCTTTTGATCAGTCTATGCACTGCAATCAATCTTAAAAAGGTCTTCAAATCTTCTGAAATATGCCTCAAACGTTAGGTCTTCTTCAGGAGCATAGTGAAATGTATGAAATGCTGACCAGATCGCATTTTGGGAAAAAGCTGTGCTGGTTTCTTCTCTGCTGTCCTTATTTATTAAAGCTTGCATTATCAAATCCATTTTTTTATTTGACTGGTTTTGTGGCTCTAAATGTAATTTTTTCAATTCCAATATTTGTTCATTCATTTCTTTCATATCTCTTTCCTGTTTTTCCTCGAAGAATTTCATTAAATCTAACTGCTTTTCTAATATTTGTTCGTTCATTTGTTTCTTTTCTCTTCCTCGTTTTTCTTCGAGATGTTTTATTAAATTTAACTGTGTGTCTTCATTTTGTTTCTATATTGCCAATTGTTTCTTTTCGTTTTGTTTCTGTATTGCCAATTGTTTCTCTTTGTTTTGTTTCTGTATTGCCAATTGTTCTTCTCTGAACCTGTTTTCAAGTTCTAATTGTTGACTGTTGGAATTTCACCATTTCCATTTTTTTTGGACGGTTGGAATTACTTAATATGACAAAACAACCCAATTCATTGATTTGCTTTTCCTGTAGTACCAACTCTATAGAAAAAAAAAACTTTTACAAAATTTGTACCTGGTTATTTAACTAATATTTCTTTCATACATTTATTTCCTTGTGTGGCAATTTTTCTGAGAACATAATTCGGCGTTTGCATTCATACAGAAAGCAGTAGATTTCGTTTGTCATTTTTCAATTTTTGTAACGTGTAGGTACTGGGTTCAATTCCTTGTTGATCCTACACATTTTTTCCTCTTTTTGCTTTAAAAAGAAAAAAAGTTACTTATCTGTGAAAGAGAGTTTATAGAATTTATTTAATATTGGCAATTCTTTTTGATCTCTGTGGGAAAAAGAATGTCCTTTTCTTGTTAACACTTTATTTGTTGTGCTTAGTGAAATCATTTTTTTTTCCTTCTTTGACGTGCAGTCCCATTAACCAGTGGAAAGTTTATTTTAATCAGATTAAAATTCGACGTCTTTTTTAATTTGTGCAAATACTCACTTTAGCCAATAAAATAAAATATATCATTTACTTTGCAGGAGTTTGTTTTTCCTTTTTCCAACCCTAATGCCTTTTAACCATAAGATGTATTATGAAGACATGATTTTTAGAACGACAGTTTTTCTTTTTTTACTTCTCATTAATTCAGTAATAATAATTCTCCATGCAATCTATTGTATGAGTTCTGTTTCAGCTCGTGGTTTTAGTAGCTTTTTTAACAGCAACATAAGCCTTTTTGACGACGTCTTTGTAAAATCCTTTTTTTTCGGCAAGAATTGTTGTCCTTTTTTCAAAGTGTTCTTTATCCTGTATTTGTGGATTTTTACGCTCGAATGTTGTTTTTTCCCCAACATAGACAAATAGTTTTCCCCGTTCTTCACCAAACTTTTAAAAAATAAATACTTTTGAAGTTTCGAATTTCCCCCGAGTGTAGGAAAAAATTATTTCAAATATCCGCATGTGTTCTTTTTTTCTTGAATCCTTTTGGTCGTCAAATGCTGTCTTCTAATGGCTGTTTTATTTTTAGAGTGAATTCGTTGCCCGAATGTTCGCCATTCAGTTATTTTTAGCAACTATTGTAGATTGATCCAGGAAGTTCTTGAATCATCCTCGTCAGCCAGTTGTTGTAGACCCATGCTAGGGGTTACAAATGAAATAAACCACAAATAGTGTAAAGTGTATAAAATATAATGTGTATTTATCATAAAGAGTACAGGAGCCACTAACGTGGTGTGAGAGGAACGTGGTCGTAGCATGCGGTTAAACATGGTATGAATGTCTCCATTTAGTCTCTGAAAACAGTGGTATTCATAGGACTGGTTTATTCCACTTAGTTCTGAAATAGGGGTGATTTGTACCCCACAATACTACCCCTCGGAAATGCTCATGAAATTAAAAATGGCTTTCAATTAAAAAATATCATATCAATGCAAAATGACGTTAAAGATCACTAGGAAATTTTAAAGAAAATTTACAGACTCTTATTATTGGTGCTATTAATTATTAAAATATTTGACCTTCATCACTTCAATTTGTACATTTTTTTCAATTGTTCGATTTGTAAAAAAAGCATCCACTATTTAATTTTAAGAAAATTATTTCTATGCATGATAATGTATGTGGCAGTAATTCGGAAAATCTACATATGTTACTTTTTACATACACTGTTAGAATTGCTCACACAAAATAATCTGTGGGTGAAATAAATCAATGATTTAATAATAGCAGAGAATGAAAAATCACTTTGGAGAAATCAAGATTATGTTGATTAATGGAGATAACTTCCTCTAGTAACAAAAGGAGTAAATTATCAGGAACGTGTAGTTTTGCTTACAAGAACAAGATGTCATTGATGCAAAGATCAGAGAATGAAAATATATGGAAATTCATGTAGAATATGAATGTGTACCTGACCTGAGACAAAAATATATATCAACAAGATGAGTGATAACTGAAACATTTGTGAATGACAAAAAGATAATGATGGCTCGTCTTATTGAATGTTGTTATAGATAAAATTTCCATTAGTCAAAAATAGATTCTTAAACATGCAGCCGTGAAGCAATGCATCTTGAACTGGTAATGGCCTTGGTTATGATATGGCAGGTGGAGACACTTGAAGCAAATAATACTGGTATACGAGGGGCGTGCAATAAGTAATGCCCTCTGACCCACTTCCCATAGGAGTAGACCAACGAAACTTGGTACAGTTATTAGTCTTTCTCTACATAAAAACCTCCCAGAGTTATGCATTTCTCCCATCGTTTGATGCAGCTCTGGAGACCGTTTTTGTAGAACACCCCAGGTTGGTCCTCCAACCACGACGTGACTTCAGAAATCAAGGCTGCATCATCTGCAAAACACTTTCCTTTCAAATACAACTTCATAGCTGGAAAGAGGTGAAAGTCAGAGGGTACACGGTCAGGAGATGAGAGAGGATGGGGTAGGATTTCATAACCACACGTCCATGCTTCTGATCTGGCGACATGCGAGTTGTGGACCAGTGCATTGTCCTGCAGAAGTAGGATACCTTTGCTGAACTTGCTCCCCCTCTTGATTTTGATAGCTTCCCTTAATTTCGTCACAAGTGAAGCATAATAGGCTCCTGTAATTGTAGTACCCTTTGCCAGGATATCTGTCATGACTACTCTGTCTTGGTCCCAGAAGACTGTGAGCATGACCTTGCCAGCGGAACACTTGTCTTCTTTGGAGGTGGTGAGTCCAAGTGCTTCAACTGCATTGACTGGGCTTCGGTCTCTGGATCATAGTGATGAACCTAGGTTTCAGCCTGTGCCATCAGTCTTTTGAAAAACTTTGACTCATCTTCTTGGCACATCTCCAAATTCATCCTCGAGCACTGGATGCGTTCTTGCTTCTGGAATTGTGTGAGCAACCTGGGAATCAATCTGGCAGACACTTTATGCATATGCAAATGGTCATGAATGATAGTTTCCACAGACCCTGTACTAATCTTGACATCTTCGGCTATTTGCCGAATAGTACTGCGCCGATCTTCCAAAATGGCATTCTCAACTTGACAGACAAATGCCTCATCAATGGCAGAAGGGGAGCGACCACGTCTGGGAGCTGTTTCCACAGACTTCCGGCCATGTTTGAATTCACAATGCCAGCGTTTTACAAGGTCATATGATGGGGTGTTATCATCATAAGTTTCTTTCATTTCATCAAAAGTCTCCTGTGGTGTGCATCCTTTAAAATACAAAAACCGGATCATTGCTCGATATTTAACAGGCCACATTTCATACCTGACTCAGTTCAAACGACTGTAAAAGACAAACCACAATCAGTTAAGTTTTTAGAGTAATCTCCCTTGCTTGTTGTTGGTTATTGCATAGGATAACAAATATGACATTTGCAAAAACAAATGCTTATCCATGCCTTCATAATGTAACTGTTAAACTGCCATGCATAGGATATTTACATTAATGCTTAAGAAAAATTAATTCAACAATAATTAAAAGAAAAAAGTAATTCAAAGCCTTGAAATAATATAGTTTGTGTATTAAAAGCAATTATTGTGATTTCAGTTAGAACAGATACATTTGAGACATCTGTAAATGAAACATTATTGATTTTACTTTTCACAACTTATTGATTATTACCTTCAATTTTGTATTTACTATTCTTGAATGCCTTTTATAACACTACTTTTATACATAACAACGCTTTTACTAACATTTTGTTTTGGTCTCTTATTTTACTGCTACTTAAATTTCATATCGTTCATTTATTCTCACTGATTTTGAACCTATGATGCATTTTCACAAGTAAGGTTTCTCCAGATTATTGAATTTTGAATTTAGTTTGTCAATCTTATCGATTATTACTGACAATTTTATATTTATTATTTTTAATACCTTTTATAATGCTGTTCTCATATATAATAAAACTCATATTTACTTATAGCTTTCTAATTAAAACTTTACCTATAAACTGAACATACTACATTAAACGTTTTATATATACTAACCTAAGAACTCTCATATATTTTTCAACATGGTTATACCATCAAAGCCTCCTGTTCTGCAAACATCTTGCTATAATATCTAGATTTAATCTTCATGCTTTAAATATTCACATTATCGATAGATTATATTTCTATATATACTATAGAGAGATTATATTTCTTTCAGAAAAACGTAATTGTAGAATCCTTATATAGGATATCCCCAACAGCTATCTGTATATATTATACAGTTTTTATTTGAAGGTTGCAGTAGTTCATCACTGTTTTCTAGATAGGAATTTGAGATATGATGATGCATCAAGTTTACTAGTTTTTCTTACATGGTTTGCATTACGGTTGTGTTTGGTGAATAGTTACATCTATCCCAAAACGTTGTCTAATATTTGTCAGCATGTCATTAATACATTAATGTGTGATTGGCGTGTCTCAATTAATTCTGTACATAGTTATCTGTGGATGAACATTTTATTCTATGTTATATTTACTCTTTCCAATTAATATGATGTTGTCTTATTTGGTCCAAATCAGCAGATTATCCCTGGCATCTATTTTTGGTATCTGTAGTCTTTTCCATGTGCATTCAACCAAAGAGTGACATCTCTCATCTTAAGCTTCTGTGGCATACCAGACCTTTTTGCATCGTTAATTCGTCTAAGACCCCAATAACAAGATTAGTAACAGCAGCAACTACATCATTGCCAGGAAGATTTCTCCTTTCTAACTGGTCTTTTCTATTCAAGACAATGTAGCATTGTCTTTGCATAAGTAGTCACATCCTTAGGATTAGTTCGACACATTGACAGTTACATTGTTTCTGTCATTAATTTTTACACCATTTCCATGGTTGAGCTAAAGCAAAAATATTCATTTTTTTTTTTATTATCGAATTTTACCATTAATTAATTTAATGTTATAAGCTTTTAACTTTAGTTTTATTGACAGGATTAAAAACAAAAATTAAAAGCTAAAATAAATGCATAATTAAAATTCCAATTTCATAAACTAATAAAAATTAATTTATAATAAAAACTAAGCTCTTTTAATTATTTTAAGCAATTTTTAACAGCATTAATATAACTTTGTAAATATATTGTTACTTTAATAAAAATTCCAAAAAAAACTGTAGATAAATATTTCATAAAACGTTACTAATTTTTACTTCATGCATATCATATGAGTAATGTTTAGAGTAAGATGAATTCAATGTTTTTAAAATGTAATTCAAAAGTTTAAAATAGAATACCTTTTGTTGTAGTAGTACTTATTGTGATTTCAGTTGGAACAGAGATCGTTGGGATACCTGTACGAATATCAAATATGAAAATGTTGGTAACCATTACATTTGAATCTACAGTTGTGTTATAGAATTTAAAATAACATATTATGCCACAAATATAATATTATGTACATTCTACAGAAACACTTCAAAGGCTGTAAATGACCAAGTTATCTCTGATTCTCTCTCCTCTTATCTTGAGTACGTGGTGCTCTGGGGAAAGAGATGGTTGATATATTTTAATGCATTTACAATCAAACTTCTACGAGTGGCGTGCAATAAATAATACCGCTAACCCACTTCCAATAGCAGTAGACCAACGAAACTTGGTACAGTTATTAGTCTTTATCTACATAAAAACCTCCCAGAGTTATGCATTTCTCCCATCGTTTGATGCAGTTCTGGAGACCGTTTTTGTAGAACACCACAGGTTGGTCCTCCAACCACAACGTGACTTCAGAAATCAAGGCTGCATCATCTGGGAAACGCTTTCCTTTCAAATAAAACTTCATGGCTGGGAAGAGGTGAAAGTCAGAGGGTACACGGTCAGGAGATTAGGGAGGATGGGGTAGGATTATATAACCACATGCCCATGCTTCTGAGCTGGCGACATGCGAGTTGCAAACCGGAGCATTGTCCTGCAGGAGAAGGACACCTTGGCTGATCTTGCCCCTCCTCGTTATTTTGATAGTTTACCTTAATTTCTTCAAAAGTGAAGCATAATAGGCTCCTGTAATTGTAGTACCCTTTGCCAGGAAATCTGGCATCACTACTCTGTCCTGGCCCCAGAAGACTGTGAGCATGACCTTGCCAGCGGAGGCCTGCACACTTGCCTTCTTTGGAGGTGGTGAGCCCAAGTGCTTCCACTGCATTGACTGGGCTTTGGTCTCTGGATCATACTGATAGACCCAGGTTTCATCCTGTGTAATCAGTCTTTTGAAAAACTTTGACTCATCTTCTTGGCACATCTCCAAATTCATCCTCAACGCGTTTTTGCTTCTGGAATGGTGTGAGCAACCCGGGAATCAATCTGGCAGACACTTTATGCATATGCAAATGGTCATGAATGATAGTTTCTACAGACCCTGTACTAATCTTGACATCTTCGGCTATTTGCCGAATAGTAATGCGCTGATCTTCCAAAATGGCATTCTCAACAGGACAGACAAATGCCTCATCAATGGCAGAAGGGGAGCGACCACGTCTGGGAGCTGTTTCCACAGACTTCCGGCCATGTTTGAATTCACAATGCCAGCGTTTTCCACGATCATATGATGGGGTATTATCACCATAAGTTTCTTTCATTTCATCAAAAGTCTCCTGTGGTGTGCATCCTTTTAAATACAAAACCCGGATCACTGCTCGACATTTAACAGGCTCCATTTCATACCTGACTCAGTTCAAACGCCTGTAAAAGAGAAACCACAATCACTTCAGAGCTGTGATTTGCCACATAACCAGTAGAGATATAAATCATTGCACATACAAAATTTCAGCAAGATCAGACAACTGGAAGTGGGCCAGGGGCATTCTTATTTTACGCCCCTCGTATTAATAGCAACCATGATTAGGAGAGATATTTAGACTACCTAAATTGCCCAAAGTTATTTGCAAAAGTGTATCTTTGATCTTGTTAGTGACCAGCATCAAAGAGTTGATGCGGCCAGAGTGAAAGAAAGAGTGGCGAACAAGAAAATTCAAACTGAATGAATCAGGGTCCGAGAACAAGTCACGAAAATGAAAGCCTCTTATGAAATATTGAGATACTTGTTGCAATGATTAATTGTTTTAATTTTGATGCTTTACAATGTTTTTTTTTTTGGTTGTTGAACTGTAGTCTGGACACAGAAATATTAAGTAATATCCCTTATATTGAGATACAAAAGTTATATTCCTTTGTGATAAGTTTTTAGAGTGATCTCCCTTGCTTGTTGTTTGTTATTGCATAGGGCAATAAATATGACATTTGCACAAACAAATGCGTATCCATGCCTTCATAATGTAACTGTTAAACTGCCATGCATAGGATATTTACATTAATGCTTAGGAAAAATTAATTCAACAATAATTAAAAGAAAAAAGCAATTCAAAGGCTTGAAATAATATAGTTTGTGTATTAAAAGCAATTATTGTGATTTCAGTTGGAACAGATACATTTGAGACATCTGTAAATGAAACATTAATGATTTTACTTTTCACAACTTATTGATTATTACCTTCAATTTTGTATTTGCTATTCTTGAATCCTTTTATAACACTACTTTTATACATAACAACGCTTTTACTAACATTTTTTTTTTGGTCTCTTATTTTACTGCTACTTAAATTTTATATCGTTCATTGATTCTCACTGAGTTTGAACCTATATAATGACATGGTGGGGAAAATAATTAATTTCACAATGATTTTAAAATATGCAATTTAAAAGTTTGAAATAGTGTACCTCGTGTTGTAGAAGCACCTGTTATAATCTCAGTTGGAACGGATGCTGTTGCGATACCTGCAAATAACATATCAAATATAAAGTAATAATAATTACATTTGAATCTGTAGCTGTGTTGTTGATGGGAAAATAAGCTAATACTATGACACCAAATTTACTGTTACTGTAAATGACTACGATATTGATTTGATGCATTTTCACAAGTAAGGTTTCTCCAGATTATTGAATTTTGAATTTAGTTTGTCAATCTTATCGATTATTACTGACAATTTTATATTTATTATTTTTAATACCTTTTATAATGCTGTTCTCATATATAATAAAACTCATATTTACTTATAGCTTTCTAATTAAAACTTTACCTATAAACTGAACATACTACATTAAACGTTTTATATATACTAACCTAAGAACTCTCATATATTTTTCAACATGGTTATACCATCAAAGCCTCCTGTTCTGCAAACATCTTGCTATAATATCTAGATTTAATCTCCATACTTTAAATATTCACATTATCGATAGATTATATTTCTATATATACTATAGAGAGATTATATTTCTTTCAGAAACATGTAATTGTAGAATCCTTATATAGGATATCCCCAACAGCTATCTGTATATATTGTACAGTTTTTATTTGAAGGTTGCTGTAGTTCATCACTGTTTTCTAAAATAGGAATTTGAGATATGATGATGCATCAAGTTCACTAGTTTTTCTTACACAGTTTGCATTATCGTTGTGTCTGGTAAAAGTTACATCTATCCCAGAACGTTGTCTAATATTTGCCAGCATGTCATTAATACATTAATGTGTGATTGGTGTGTTTAGAGTAATTCTGTACATAGTTATCTGTGGATGAACATTTTATTCTATGTTATATTTACTCTTTCCAATTAATATGATGCTGTCTTCATTGGTCCAAATCAGCAGATTATCCCTGGCATCTATTTTTGGTATCTCTAGTCTTTTCCATGTGCATTCAACCAAAGAGTGACATCTCTCATCTTAAGCTTCTGTGGCATACCAGACCTTATTACATCGTTAATTCGTCTAAGACCCTAATAACAAGATTAGTAACAGCAGCAACTACATCATTGCCAGGAAGATTTCTCCTTTCTAACTGGTCTTTTCTACTCAAGACAATGTAGCATTGTCTTTGCATAAGTAGTCACATCCTTAGGATTAGTTCGACACATTGACAGTTACATTGTTTCTGTCATTAGTTTTTACACCATTTCCATAGTTGAGCTAAAGCAAAAATATTCATTTTTTTTTATTATTGAATTTTACCATTAATTAATTTAATGTTATAAGCTTTTAACTTTAGTTTTATTGACAGGATTAAAAACAAAAATTAAAAGCTAAAATAAATGCATAATTAAAATTCCAATTTCATAAACTAATAAAAATGAATTTATAATAAAAACTAAGCTATTTTAATTAATTTAATCAATTTTTAACAGCATTAATATAACTTTGTAAATATATTGTTACTTTAATAAAAATTCAAAAAAAAACTGGAGATAAATATTTCATAAAACGTTACTAATTTTTACTTCATGCATATCATATGAGTAATGTTTAGAGTAAGATGAATTCAATGTTTTTAAAATGTAATTCAAAAGTTTAAAATAGAATACCTTGTGTTGTAGTAGCATTTATTGTGATTTCAGTTGGAACAGAGATCGTTGGGATACCTGTACGAATATCAAATATGAAAATGTTGGTAACCATTACATTTGAATCTGCAGTTGTGTTATAGATGTTAAAATAACATATTATGCCACAAATATAATATTATGTACATTCTACAGAAACACTTCAAAGGCTGTAAATGACCAAGTTATCTCTGATTCTCTCTCCTCTTATCTTGAGTACGTGGTGCTCTGGGGAAAGAGATGGTTGATATATTTTAATGCATTTACAATCAAACTTCTACGAGTGGCGTGCAATAAATAATACCCCTAACCCACTTCCAATAGCAGTAGACCAACGAAACTTGGTACAGTTATTAGTCTTTATCTACATAGGAACCTCCCAGAGTAATGCATTTCTCCCATCGTTTGATGCAGTTCTGGAGACCGTTTTTTAGAACACCCCAGGTTGGTCCTCCAACCACGACGTGACTTCAGAAATCAAGGCTGCATCATTTGAAAACCGTTTTCCTTTCAAATACAACTTCATGGCTGGGAAGAGGTGAAAGTCAGAGGGTACACGGTCAGGAGATTAGGGAGGATGGGGTAGGATTTCATAACCACACGTCCATGCTTCTGATCTGGCGACATGCGAGTTATGGACCGGAGCATTGTCCTTCAGGAGGAGGATACCTTGGTTGATCTTGCTCCTCCTCTTGATTTTGATAGCTTCCCTTAATTTCCTCAAAAGTTAGGCATAATAGGCTCCTTTAATTGTGGTACCCTTTGCCAGGATATCTGTCATCACTACTCCGTCCTGGTCACAGAAGACTGTGAGCATGACCTTGCCAGCGGAGGCCAGCACACTTGCCTTCTTTGGAGGTGATGAGCCCAAGTGCTTCCACTGCATTGACTGGGCTTTGGTTACTGGATCATAGTGATGGACCCAGGTTTTTTAATCAGTCTTTTGAAAAACTTTGACTCATTTTCTTGGCACATTTCCAAATTCATCCTAGAGCACTCGACGCATTCTTGCTTCTGGAATTGTGTGAGCAACCTGGGAATCCATCTGACATCTTATGCATATGCAAATGGTCATGAATGATAGTTTCTACAGACCCTGTACTAATCTTGACATCCTGGGCTATCTGGCGAATAGTAATGCACCGATCTTCCAAAATGGCAGCCTTAACTAAACAGACAGATGCCTCATCAATGGCAGAAGGGGAGCGACCACGTCTGGGATCTGTTTTCACAGACTTTCGGCCATGTTTGAATTTAGAATGCAAGCGTTTTACAAGGTCATATGATGGGGAATTATCACCATAGGTTTCTTTCATTTCATCAAAAGTCTCCTGTGGTGTGCATCCTTTCAAATGCAAAACCCGGATTACTGCTCGACATTTAACAGGCTCCATTTCGCACCTGACTCAGTTCAAACGCCTGTAAAAGAGAAACCACTACAAGTTCAGAGCTGTGATTTGCCACATAACCGACAGAGATAGAAATCATTGCACATGCAAAATTTCAGCTAGTTCAGATAACTGGAAATGGGCCAGGGGCATTCTTATTTTACGCCCCTCATATTAATAGCAACCATGATTAGGAGAGATATTTAGACTACCTAAATTGCCCAAAGTTATTTGCAAAAGTGTATCTTTGATCTTGTTAGTGACCAGCATCCAAGAGTTGATGCGGCCAGAGTGAAAGAAAGAGTGGCGAACAAGAAAATTCAAACTGAATGAATCAGGGTCCGAGAACAAGTAACGAAAATAAAAGCCTCTTATGAAATATTGAGATACTTGTTGCAATGATTAATTGTTTTAATTTTGATGCTTTACAATGTTTTTTTTTTTTTTTGTTGAACTGTAGTCTGGACACAGAAATATAAATTAATATCCCTTGTATTGAGATACAAGAGTTATATTCCTTTGTGATAAGTTTTTAGAGTGATCTCCCTTGCTTGTTGTTTATTATTGCATAGGGCAATAAATATGACATTTGCACAAACAAATGCGTATCCATGCCTTCATAATGTAACTGTTAAACTGCCATGCATAGGATATTTACATTAATGCTTAGGAAAAATTAATTCAACAATAATTAAAAGAAAAAAGCAATTCAAAGGCTTGAAATAATATAGTTTGTGTATTAAAAGCAATGATTGTGATTTCAGTTAGAACAGATACATTTGAGAGATCTGTAAATGAAACATTAATGATTTTACTTTTCACAATTTATTGATTATTACCTTCAATTTTGTATTTGCTATTCTTGAATGCCTTTTATAACACTACTTTTATACATAACAACGCTTTTACTAACATTTTGTTTTTGACTCTTATTTTACTGCTACTAAAATTTTATATCGTTCATTGATTCTCACTGAGTTTGAACCTATATAATGACATGGTGGGGAAAATAATTAATTTAACAATGATTTTAAAAAATGCAATTTAAAAGTTTGAAATAGTGTACCTCGTGTTGTAGAAGCACCTGTTATAATTTCAGTTGGAACGGATGCAGTTGAGATACCTGCAAATAACATATCAAATATAAAGTAATAATAATTACATTTGAATCTGCAGCTGTTTTGTTGATGGGAAAATAAGCTAATACTATGACACCAAATTTACTGTTACTGTAAATGACTACGATATTGATTTGATGCATTTTCACAAGTAAGGTTTCTTCAGATTATTGAATTTTGAATTTAGTTTGTCAATCTTATCGATTATCAATGACAATTTTATATTTATTATTTTTAATACCTTTTATAATGCTGTTCTCATATATAATAAAACTCATATTTACTTATAGCTTTCTAATTAAAACTTTACCTATAAACTGAACATACTACATTAAATGTTTTATATATACTAACCTAAGAACTCACATGTATTTTTCAACGTGGTTATACCATCAAAGCCTCCTGTTATGTGTTGCTGAGTTTTTATATGAGTTATACATTTACAGTTTACACATATTTTAATTTTTTATTTATATGTTATTTTTTCAAATGCTTCAAAGTCAATCTCTACAAGAACTTTTTATAAAACAAAAAATAAACTTACTCGAATTGAGCGTTTAGCTGAACATGTGACCTATGACAGTGATAAACAATCAGATAAACCAGATGCTGAATATGAAGACCCTAACTATCTTTTTCCTGCGAGTGATATTTCCGATGAGGAATCTAAAACTACATCCATGGTTTTGGAAAGAAATGAAGGAGACCCACCTGAAGTAAAAGTAAAAGAAAAACAAAGAAAATCTACTACGAATCACCCATATTGGAATAAAGTATCTAGAAGGGAAATAACTTCATCAATTCCGAAATTTCTAATACAAAATGAAAATGAAAAAGAACGGTTACCAATGGAATATTTTAAGAATTTCACTTCAAATGAATTACTAGATAAAAGTTGTGAACAATCAAATTTATACGCACTTCATAAGAATGTGAACAAACCTCTCCTGTTGCACTACGAAGAACTTGGACAATGGATTAGAATTGCAATGCAAATGTCTATCATGAAGATATCAGATACTAGGATGCATGGGTTATAGTATTCCTTCAGTGATAAAATTTCTTCAACAATGACATGGCAAAGATGGGAAGACATACAGTCTTATTTGCATTTCGTGGACAACTCAAGAATAAACGAAAATGATAAAATCTGAAAAATAAGAATGCTTGTAGATCATCTATGTCAAAAATTTCAGAAAATATCAGTGTTAGAATTCTTATCTGTGGTCGAATAAAGCCCCCCCACCTTCAAAGAAGCATCATTAATGAAACAGTATGTGCTAAAAAAAGCCACATAAATAGAGCTACAAATTTTTTGTTTTAGCAGACAGTACTGGTGTTGTGTATAACTTTTTTCCTTATACAGGAAAAATTAACCTAGTGAATAATCCAGAAGTGCCTGATCTTGGTCCTAGTTCAAATTCTGTGTTGCAACTGTCAGAATGCATTTCCAATAGCCAAAATTTTAAGCTGCATTGTGGCAATTGTTTTACATCACTGAAATTGATTGATCATCTCTCATGACAGATCTGAGTGTGTGACTCTATACAATAAAGAAGACTCCAAGGACTGCCAAGCAACAATTAAAAACAACTTTCTATATCAGGTTGTGGATCTTTTGATGAGTTTGAGATTCAAAATGAAAATGCTACCATAACTTCTGTAAAGTGGTACGATAATAGATCAGCATGCCTAGCATTATCCTATGCAACTTTGTTTCCAGATGAGAAATGTAAACGATTCAACAAAAAATCAAAAAAAAACTATGATGATATAGATATTCCTAACATAGTGCACCTGTATAATAAACCCATGGGTGGAGTAGATATTCGTGATCAAATGATAGAATAGAAAGGAAATATCTTTGTTTAGTGTTTCACATGATAGATGTGTGTAATAAACAGCTGGCTTCTCTACAGGTGTTCACAGGACAAAATAAACGTCAAGACGTATCAAAAGAATGCTCTAAGTGAATTCAAGTTGAGACTATCTGTATCGAATTCAACTTCAATCGTCACCAACGCTCGCAATAGTAACACAATAACCTCATGACTGTAAACGACACTGTCCCTTTCTCTCACTCAAACTTGCTTTTTATGCAGTTTTTCACCCTATCTCATTTGCATGTGTGCCCTCTGTCTTCTCATGATCTCGCAAGACCACAGTTTATAAAACACCAGGCGCCATCTTTTTTTCTCTTTTCCCATCCAACACTTCCCTGCGGCAAGTCCACCCCTCCTCCGTCACCCCATCGCTCGCACGCACATCCACACAATGCACAAATACATGGATGCTTGCTACTCTGGTGAGTATTACACTATCAACTTCATTGATATTAAACGGAAAAAATTCAATTAAAAACGAGGGTGGCCCTCTTCCTCAAGTGTCGATCCAGAATATTTTCATAAGAAACTTTGTGGACATGCAGCCAAGCCTCTTCCAGAGCAGGATATGATGACAGATGCATTGGTCATCTACCAGAAGTGGTCGACAAAAGGGGTACTTACAAGCTTCTAGTATGTAAAGGAAAAATCCTCATGTTCTGTACTAAATGTAAAGTTCATTTGTGCTGTGAAAAGAACCGCAATTGTTTTATTAGATTTCATACTTAATAAATTGTTTTTATAGTAAGTTTCTGTTTTTCTGCTCAAAAAGTGAATTGCATTAATTATTTTCTAATCTAATAGATGTTATTTATGTTGAATATCAAAACGGAAATAATTTTTACTTAACTGGAATATAGTTAGTTAATATTGTAAACCGTAGTCATTTCTTAGTGTGCCTCATGCTCAAGTGAACGGCTTGGTCCTATTTTATTTATTGTATCATATGACAGGTAAGACCATACAGTCCTCTTTCATTATTATTGTTATTAATACATTTGTTAGTAAAAATTGTGTTCAAGTTTTTTACTTACATCTTATTGACTGGAAAAAATAGCAAATTTTTTTTAGATTTTTCAAAATAATTTGGGTGTTAAAGAATTAACAACTGATTACAATTACAAAAGTAAAGAAAATTAATTCATCTTGACTTTACTGATCTGATTATTTTATGATTTTAATGGAAAATTGTGAGTTTACGGTCAGGATTAGGTTCTAGGGTTCAGGAAGGAGTGAGTCACTCGCTCGACAACAGCACGTTTCTGCCCTCTTCTTTTCCAATTGACCACACCTGGCCTCTCGACACCAATGTCACACTGCACAATCTGAACGTCAGCAATATGCAATACTTTTAACTTTCATGACTCTTTTCTTTCTGTGTCCCTTGCAGGGAAAATATACTCCTATCAAAAAAAAAAAAGGAAGAGACAAGAAAAAAAAATAGCTTTTCCCATCATGCCCTACCTTCCCACAATGCCCTTCGGGTATATAAATGAGCTAGCCATCCTTTCCTTCTTCTTTCCCAAAGAGCGATGCAGATACGCTGCCACTTATATGCTGCCACTTATATGCTGCCACTTATATGCGAAGATGGCTCTATGAGGCACAGTTGTCTCATCTTGTCTGGTTTTCGGTGAGATGTTGTACCAAAACACCACCTTTTTTTCTGCAGCAGCCTTGATGGTGCGATGATTCCTCTCCACTATCCCATTGCCACTCGGCCGATACGCTTCCCTAAAAAATTGCCTTACTCCCCACTTATCACACACCTCTTTAAAGGCTTCTGATTGGAAAGCAGGGCCATTGTCCATTAACAGTTCTTCAACCAGCCCTCTATCAAAAAATATTTCTTCGATGACCCCTCCGATCGCTCATGCAGCTTCTGCCCTGATCTCTCTCCAGATAGCAAACTTCTCCGGTCCACAGTCGACCATCGACAGATTCAGTTTATGGCAATAATTGGTCACATCAATGGGCAATTGCTTCCAGTCCTTGGCAATGTGTAACTCTCCTGTTTTGTGTCTGGATGGTCTGGGGTCTATCGATTGGCACTCCTGACAGTGTTACACTACCTCCCTGACCTCCTCCTCGGTGGTTTCCGGGTAAACCTCTCTTGCCAGGAATGACGTCCATTCTCGACCAAAGTGGTGCATTTCATGTAAGTCTTTAACTTCCTCCCTTGCACAGAATACCGAGAAAAGCTCCTTTCCCTCTTGCAGCCAGGCCTTCTATACCCATGTCACTGAATCCGCCTTGTTTTTTTCCAATGGGACCAGCACAAGAGGTACCCTCAACTGGAATTCTGCTATTAAATCTGCGAGTGCTCCGAGCCTGCACTTGATGAGCATTAGGCCCTTGACATTCTTGATTAGGACTGGTGTCGACCAAGAGATCATCCACTTCCATAGTATTGATCTCAGTGATTCTCTGCATGTTCGCAGAGATTTATTCTGGGAAGTCATTCACTAGGTATAGCTTTACCATCATCTCCAGGCTCCTCCCCACATAACCAGCCAATCCTGCCAGTCTCCTGATCTCTGCAGCAAAGACGCCAACAGACTCACCAGTCCACCTCAAACTTGCAAGCTTGCTGAGTGCTTCAAATGGACTCTCAGCGAAAGCCAATTTCAGTCTTTGCTCCACTGAGGCAAGGTCTCCCTTATCTTCATCGTGCATCTGCTAATAAATTGTGAGAGCTTCCTCCTCTTAGTATAGTGGCAGCAGGGTGACCACATCTTTGATTTTTTGCAACCTTGCCACCATCTTTAATTTTTCCAGCCATTTAATTAGGTCACCCTCCCCAGTGAAGGGTCTCAACATCTGAGTGTTCAGTCTCCAGTCAGCTATGTTAATCTGCTTTACAGGCCAAAATAGCATGTGAGTTTATGATCAATCTGAATGTCAGCAATACGAAATACTTTTAAAGAGATGTTCACGACTCTTTTCTTTCTATGTCCCTTGCAGGGAATGGTTCCCAGCTTTTATATACTCCTGTATGAGTGAACCTAAGTGACCTCAGGCCACATACTACTACCATGAAGAAAAGACATTGTTTCTTTAATCCTCTCTTTCTCTAAAAGAACTCAACTAACCAAGATACCCAAAAATCTATTTCCTTTTCTCTTCTGCTGTTGCTGCTCGCTCACCCACACACACACACACACTCTCTCTCTCTCTCTCTCTCTCTCTCTCTCTCTCTCTCTCTCTCTCTCTCTCTCTCTTTGACCGATGATCGACCTAAAAAGGATTGGACAGTCAGTCTCCAGGCTTCTACGTTGTCACACGCGTCCTACAAAGAGCAGACACAGAATTCTAAAAGTATGTAAAAACTAAGAAAATAAAATATTCCTCTCAAGCTAATATTTGTATCCACTTTGTCAGCTATAACAACCAATAAACAAATATTACAATGGTGACCTGACAAAAAGGACATTACAACCTCAAGAAACAAACTAATTTTACCCAGGACTGAAAGGAAAGAAACACTTTTTGGAGTTTTCAGGAAAATTACAAGTAACTGTTATTTCACGTCACAAACATTTTCAAAGAGAACCTTCGACGTAAGTAAAACAAACTATAATTTTTCCACCTTTCTTCGGTTAAAAGAAAAATACTAGAATATATTTTTACATACACAAAAAAAATAAAATTTAAAATGGAAGAACCCTCCTTACAACAAATTACAATAAAACCGCCGGAATTCATGGAAACAGCAGTGAATGGCTGGTTTTCCATTCTGGAAGCGCAATTCCATCTGTGGATCATTACGAATTCGACAACAAAATTTTATACGGTCATATCAGCTCTGCCTGCAGAGGTGGTAACAAAAATACCGCTTCATATTTTAAATGAAAAAGACTATGAGGAACTGAAATGCTCCTTAATTGAAGCGAATGAAAGAACTAAGCCTGAGTTGCTAGACAAGTTAATGTCTACAAACACAATAACAGGCCGTCCATCAGCATATTTACAGGAGATGCTCTCTATAGCAAAATGGATAGGCGTCGGCAAAGAAATTGTTCTTCATAAATTTCTTCAGGCCTTACCTGCAACAATTTTCCCCGTCATTGCCTCTCAAAAAGAACTAAATTCATCCCAACTTGGAAAATTAGCGGACGAATTAATGCCCTTATTAAATAACATGAACGGAACAGCAACAACATTCACCACTCAGCAGCAGCACACAGAAAGAAATAAAAACGTCCGTATAACGATAGGAATAAAACCCTATTTCCCAGAACAAAAACTAAAATATGCAGAGCGCACCTCTACTTTGCTGAGCAGGGAAGAACCTGCAACCAGGGTGTAAATGGCCAAAGAAACAGAACATCAAAATGTTACCAAGCTCGTGTCCACCCACACCACCACCAACAGCCTCGGAAAACTAGTAGCGCGAGCCATGTCAGTCCCCTTGAGTTCGCTGCTACTACAAATCAAAGCAAGATTAGGGACAACAATTTTATGATTTATTGGAGACACTGGTGCAAGCCTCTCAATAATACCGACGCCCGCGTTAAAAGGCGTGACGTTATACCCAACACCAGTATCACTCACCACTGCCAACGGAGAGAAAATAAAATGCCACGGCCAAGCTAACCTGGAGATTGCAATACCAAGCTTAAAAAGGACCTTTTCATGGACATTCGTGGTCGCTGATATCACCAATCCCCTCCTCGGAATTGACTTTCTAAATAACTTTGGCCTCACTATCGACTGCAAAAACAGGACAATTTATGACCCAACAACAACCACTAAAAAAAGCTGTTATTAAACACTACTGCTCCTGTAATGTGGTCATAAACGAAGCAAATATACACACATTTATTAAAACAAGCTTAGATGAATACCCAGAAATTATCTCTCCTCACACAAATAAAAACAATAACTACTGCGGTATTTATCACAGAATCGACACAGGTAGTCACTCACCAGTTTTTGCTAAATCCAGACAACTGTCTGCTGAAAAGCTGACTGCTACAAAAGAAGAATTTAAGAGACTAATAAATGAAGGAGTATTAACCCCTTCAGACAGCGAATGGTCAAGCCCACTACATCTAGTACCTAAACAGAGTGGAGGATATCGCTGCTGTGGAGACTACCGTGCCTTAAACAGTATCACTAAAAGTGATAGATACCCCATCCCTAATATTAATTCCTTTACTACTACACTCGCTGATAAACAACGATTTTCAAAAATTGATTTAATTTCAGCCTATCATCAAATTAAAATGCACCCAGCTGATATTCCAAAAACTGCAGTTATTTCGCCAATGGGACTATATCAATATGAATTTATGCCGTTTGGATTAAAGAATTCTTCGGCTACCTTTCAGAGATATATGGACAGAATCTTTCGAGATATCGACCGTGTCTTCGTATATATCGATGATATACTCATTTTCAGCAATGACGAACAATCCCATAAAAAAGATACCGACAGAGTTTTCCAAATCCTTCAAGAAAACAATCTAAAATATTACTCTCCAAATCGATTTTCAACGTAACTGCCCTTGACTTCTTAGGCTTTAAAATTAACTCAAAGGGAATTACACCAACTGCAAATAAAGTAAAAGAAATAGAATCCTTTCCGTGCTAAAAGCCTACGCAGATTTCTTGGTATGGTAGGATTTTACAGAAAATTAATACCAGGATTTGCAAAGTTAGTTTTTCTTTTATCTGAGAGAATGCGACTAACACTGAAAGGATTAATCACCTTGAATACATTAGAAAAAGAATCCTTCTCTACCATGACTAAAATATTGGGTAAGCTAACGGAATTACCCCATCCTCAACCAAGCTGCCCACAGTATCAACTTGTCACGGACAGCAGCAAATATGCAGTAGGTGCTGCCTTACATCAAGTTGTGAATGGAAGCCCTATACCAATAGGATTTTTCTCAAAGAAACTGACAGCAACACAGACAAGATATTCTACTTTCGACCGTGGACTTTTAGCAGCTTATTTGGCTGTATTACATTTTCGCCACCTCATTGAAAGTCACGAAGTACTACTTCTAACAGACCACAAGCCAATATGCGGCACATTTCACAGTTTAAAACCAGCAAAATCGGATAGGCAACAAAGGCAACTAGCCATAATCACAGAATTAATCTCAGATATTGCCCATGTGAAGGGTGATCAAAATGTTGTAGCAGATTGTTTATCACGCCCAACGCTTGCTGTACAGATTGACATGTACAACCTCCCAGCACTTGCAGACGCCCAAACAGCAGATACTGAAATACAGTCCTTTCCAGAATTAAAAAAATATACAATATCAGGAAAAGATCAATTCGTGTTGTGTGATATATCAACGTCATACCCCAGACCTTTTGTACCATTCACACTACGGAAATCCATCTTCGATAGTTTGCATTCAGTGTCCCACCCAGGTATAAAATCGTCTATAAAAATGATTAAGGCTAGGTTTTACTGGCTTAACATGGATAAAACCATCAAAGAATTATGTGCATCATGCACAGCTTGCCAACAGGCGAAAATATATAGACACACAAAATCGCCAGTACAAACATTGGAAATACCATCGTCATGATTCCACACTGTACACATCGACATAATTAGACCTCTACCACCAGCAAAATGTTCAAACAATCCTTACATCAATCCATGTCGATATATTTTAACATGCATAGATCGAACCAGTCGATGGCTAGAAGTGCAACTCATAGCAGATATTACAGCACAAACTGTTGCAGAAGCTTTTGTAAATACATGGATTACTTGCTTCATGTCCCACTTCATGTCATAACAGACAGACGCACACAATTTGAAAGTGAATTATTCATGGAATTATAAAAAATTATCGGATTCTATAGGCTAAGAACAACATCGTATCACCCACAATGCAACGGACTTATAGAAAGAGCTCACAGAACTATCAAAGCAGCTATAATGGCCCTAAAAAATCTTTGATTTCAGCCCTACCAATTGTTCTTTTGGGAATTCGAAGTATGCCCAACTGCTCTAATGTTTCCCCTTTCTATGCAGTCACAGATGCAAAAATGTTATTGCCACACCTAATGATAGATTCGGAAAATCCAGAAACACTCACACAAAATTTTACTAAAGAACTACATAAAACCATGGCAAAATTTGATTTGACTGACTTTTCAAACAGAGAAAAATCAACACAAAAATCTTACATACCAAATCAACTGCAAACCTGTAAAAAAGTTTGGATAAGGATTGACCGCGTTCGAAAACCGCTAGAAGCCTCCTATTCAGGTCCTTACACTGTACTCGAACGAACACCAAAATATTTCCTTATAGAAACTAACCCAAACACGTATACACAAGTTTCAATAGATCGTTTAAAACCTTACATTGAAAACAAGCAAAAATGTACACAAAATACAACTACCAACAAAAATAAAGAGCCCGATATTTTACCGCCTGAAAAAAGTACAAGAACATAAAATAAAAACAACAAACTCTGGTAGGAGAGTCAAATGGAAAAAAGATAATGAATATTTTTATTATTAAAAAAAAAAAAACACTCCGTTATCTGGTAGGAGAGTATGGTAGGAGTGAACCTAAGTGACCTCAGGCCACATACTACTACCATGAAGAAAAGACATTGTTTCTTTAATCCTCTCTTTCTCTAAAAGAACTCAACTAACCAAGATACCCAAAAATCTATTCCCTTTTCTCTTCTGCTGTTGCTGCTCGCTCACACACACACACACACACACACACACACACACACACACACACACACACACACACACACTCTCTCTCTCTCTCTCTCTCTCTCTCTCTTTCTCTCTCTCTCTTTAACCGATGATCGACCTAAAAAGGATTGGACAGTCAGTCTCCAGGCTTATACGTTGTCACACGTGTCCTGCGAAGAGCAGACACAGAATTCTAAAAGTATGTAAAACTAAGAAAATAAAATATTCCTCTCAAGATAATATTTGTATCCACTTTGCCAGTTATAACAACCAATACACAAATATTACACTCCTATCAAAAAAAAAAAAAGGAAGCGACAAGAAGAAAAAAATATAGCTTCTCCCATCATGCCCTGCCTTCCAAAGATATCCTTTGGGTATATAAATTAGCTAGCCATCCTTTCCTTCTGGTTTCCCAAAGAGCAATGCAGATACGCCCGGTACGTTGTATATTACTTTTTTTTTGTTTTTGTTTCTAACCATAATCTAGTTTTAAACGGTACCTTTTTTCCCCCCCTTTTGCATATACCCCACAAAAATAGTTATTTTTTTTAGCAACTTAGCAATTTTTAAATGAAGTGGTAACTTTTAATTTTAGGGGAAATTTGTGAATTGTTTTTTAAAAGTAAATTGAATATGATTTTAGAAATCATCAATTAAAAACAACTTTCTAATAAAAGTGTAATATAATTTATTTACAAAAATATAATCTAAAAGTACTTTTGTGAGATGTAGAAGTTGTATTTTTCAACAGAATTAAAACATATTATATTAAGTCTTTATAATTTTTCATTAATAATAGCGTCGAATAAAGCTCATGTAGTTGGATGTTTAAAATTTGCAATTTACTTATATTTCTCAAGAATTAATGGCTAGTCAAACTTCTTATCAAACTTTTTAGAGAGAGGATTACATAGTCTGTGTCCTACTCTTATGCTCAGTAGATATACGGAATTGCCAGTGTCACTATATTTCCCTGAAATGTAAAGGTTTTATACCTCTAGTACGTTTTCTACTTCTAGTGATTGTCACATTTTCGAAATTACTATCTCTCTTTCATTTCCTCCACTAAGAGATTCAGATCTATCTCATTGTACGCTGTAACCAGAGTCATCTCTGTTAAAGTTGGAGTTATACACTTGGTGACTTTCTTCTATATATTTAGTTATAACCATTGTCTTGAGTGGATATTCAATATGGCGTCCGGCTAACACTAACATGTGTTTATCCTACGCTGTAGGAAATACTAAGTGAACTAATATTGGTAACAGAGCATATTCTTTTGTGTGACAGATATTATATCTGTTCAATTTATGTTGAAACAATTGAAAGAAAGATGGTATCATTTACGAAACAGCCACCTATCTTGCAGAATGATATACACCGAGTAGAACTAATAAAAATGAAAACCTTTTAAATGAGTAAAAAGGTTTTATTCAACATAAAATACAATCAAGTAAGGATGCATAACAAATGAACGGCAAACAGAATGAACAAAAGAACGTACCAATTTCCAACATTATTTTTAAAACTATATAGCGCATGTGTACTAACATACACATCACGTCATAACACTCTCTATCACATTTTTATTTAAATTTCGGGTTACGGATGATCTTCCTTGTCTTGTTAATTCTGGAAGAAATCTCAAAGCGTCCTTCTTTGAGTTTGACTGCGGCTGCTCTTCTGTTTCTAGACACTTCGTTTTCTCGACTGAAGAGAAAGATTCACCATTTGGTGTGGCATTATTCTTAGAGGGTTCCTGTTGATCAGTCACCTCCAATTCATAGCTATTTGATGGGGTAGAATCTGGTGGTTTACAATGATCAGTGAAGACAGGAGATCCCAGGTTTGTAAAGGATGGGTCAGTGGCAGCAGTGGGAGCTAAGTCTTCTGTTGAGACTGTTGACTGACGGCCGCCAGGGAAAAGAATTCTGGCAAAATTGGGAGTTGCAGGTATTATTTCTAGTGGTTCCTTTCTAAGGAGAGCTGAGCCTCCTTGCAACCACACAGAGAGGGTGTATCTGGTACTTGACCTTCTCGAAAAACTGAATATTCTCTCATGTGGAGTTGTGTTAGTTGCTGTACTAAAGAGATATTGAATAGAGTGCAAAGCAATGTCAAGTACTTCTTGCCAATGACAATCATCCAGTTGCTTGGTCTTGAGGGCGAATTTGATCGTTTTTCAAATTGTACCTCTCGCATTGTCCATTGCTGATTGGATGGTATGGAGTTGAATACATAATCACAACTCCATGTTGCCAGAGAAACTCTTTTAGTTCACCTGAAATGAACTGACTACCTCAATCACTATGGATGGAATTTGGACAACCAAAGAAGGTAAATAAATTCTGGAGACATTTTATGAGAGTTTTTATTGACATATCCTGGCAGGGATAGACAAAAGTATAACATAAATATTCATCTACGATTAGTAAAGTATTTGCATTTGTTTGTAGATGGATTTGGATGCATGAAATCTATTGAAAGACGTTGAAAGGGGGCCGAGAATGGATTACACGACCCGAGGGGGTGGTTTGAAGAATGCTGGTTTTAGTTAAGCACATATTGTACATTCAGTGCAGGTACGTTTAACATTTTCCATGTCTCACAAAATGATTCAGCCTCGATACTCCTGGATGACAGAGCGCTGTGTGCAGATCTTTTAGTGATAATGAGCACAAAGTAGAGTATGAACAAGAAAGAGTATCTGCAGAGCTATTAAGGGAACCTGATCTATATACTATATCATGAAAATAACTGGAAAGTTCAAGTATCCACCGAAGTAGTTTATCATTTTTAATGCGGTTTCGTGTCCGAGTGTTGAACATATATGAAGTGGCCTGTTGGTCAATAATTATGGTAAAATGTGGACTGAGTAAGAGATCATGCAATTTATGCACAGATTCGACAATGGGTTCTGATTGACGTTCTACTGCTGAATGTCGACTCTCCAACTGCATTAGGATCCAGGAAATATACGCTATTGGACGTCCATTTTGAGAAAGGCAGACTGCTAATGCTGTCGCAGATCCACCCATTTCTATTGTGAATGGAATTCATCCTCAATGGCTGCAACTGAAGCCTTACAAATGTCATCTTTTATTGCCTGAAATTCATTTTTTTAGTTTTTCAGTAATAGGAAATGATGTAATGTTTAACAAAGGTGAAATTCGATCGGAGAAATTCACTACCCATGGTGAATAGTATGAGAAAAAAACCTAAGGTTTGTTTGAGTGACTTGCTACAGTTTGGAATTGGTAATTCTTTTAGTCGCATGAGTCTGTCTGGATCAGGACTGATTTTTCCATTTTCCAATAGATGCCCTAAAAACTTGAGTTTGATTATACCATATTAACATTTTTCAGGGTTCAGTTGCAGATTAAGACAATCAACAACTTTTCCAAATGCTTTCATATTTTCATCCAATTCTTTATAAGTTTTTCCTCCGATGAAAATGCGTACTAAAGCTACACATCACATCATATCATATGTGTGACATAACAGATTTTTAAGGGAAGTATTTTTCCATTAAAAAGGAATTCTACACGGTTATGTAGCTGTTAGAATTCTTGTCCAAGTATAATAGAAGTACACAGGTTGGGTAGAATAGACAGACACATATTAGGATACATTTGTCCATTGCGATAGATGCAACACAGTGACCTTGGGTTTTACTTGTGAGGTTTGAGGAAGCCATACTTACTGTGTCACAGAAAGGAAGTATATAAAGGCTGGGTGATTTCACGATGTTCATTTTTATGAAATTCTGAGTGCTTCCGCTGTCTACCATAGCTTTCAGACAAGTGCTGTTCATTGTTGCCTTTACAATAAAATATTGTGAGCGAGGTGTGCATCGAGATGAAGCTGTGAGAGCAATAAGCAGAACTAGTTCTTATATTAGGAGGTGTCTGCTTTCTTTTAGACCGACAGACTTTAGAGAAGTGACCTCTCTTTCCACATGTAAGACAGTCAGCATTTCTAGCAGGGCAAAAGTTTCGAGAATGATTTTCACACCCACAGAACTAGCATTTGGCATAGTGAACTGCTTGATTAATTCTAGAAAAAGCAACACATTGTTTAGTTAATTAAAATGTAGGATTATTTTTAGATTCTTCTGGATACATTGATACTTTTGCTACAACTGACGAAGTGTCAAAAGCCGCTGCATTGTGTTGAGCCATTTCAGAACTTCTTGCGGTTGTTACTGCATTATCTAAATTAATTTCACAGCTTTCTAGTAGTTTTTGTCGTATCGTTGAGGAAGTGAGACCTGTGATAAAGGCATCCCTTATAGTAGTTCAGCATGCTGAGAAGCAGTGACATTGAAGAATACTAATAGCTTTCTCGAATGTTATACAGCTTGATGTCAGGGAATAGACTTTAGGTGATATGTAATTAGTAAGTATACTTAGCTTATTCAGAGGATTTTCAGGATGAGCAGCTGTCAGAGAGTCGATACAATTGACGAGGGTACGATACCAGTGGTATCACTCGTCAGCATTTCCGACGATCCTTCAAATTTACTAGGTCTCAAAATCGTATCCATTGTTACTGCTTATTTTTTATTTTATTATTTATGTTGAATAAATTGTAATAAAAATGAAGACCTTTTTAAATGAGCAAAAAGGTTTTATTCAACATAAAACACAACCAGTAGGGATGCATAACAAATGAACGGCAAACAGAATGAACGAACAGATGCGCCAATTTCCAACGTTATTTTTAAGTCTATATAGCGCATGTGTACTAACAGAACACAAGACACAAGTATATGATCTATCTTCACAGATTTACCTAAGGAAAAATAGGGCCCAGCAGTATTTTCACCATTGCCACAAAACATACGAGGTAACATTCGACACTTAGACATCACAGATATCGGCCGAACTGATGAATTAAAAGTAATTATGGATAAGTTGGACGAGATATATTTAAACGACGAAAACACGATGGCATACATGTCATTCAAGGAATTTTACTCTTACAAAAGAGCTGCTGGAATAAACATAAACGACTTTTTGGTGTGTTATGAATTCTTGTACCAGAAATTATGTAAATACAGAATTTCTCTGCTGGAAGGTGTCCAAGCATTTTTTTTGTTTTAAATACAGGTAATGTATCAGAAGAAAATGAAAAATTAGCAAAGACAACATATGGAAGTTTGACTTATGCAGCAATGAAGAATACTTTAAAAAAGTGTTTTCTGATATTTCTTCATTGGAATGAAAACAGTTCCCGCTATCAAAGAAGAAATTGAAACTGTAAACATCAATCGAAACGGAAGTAAAAGGGAACAAAAATTCTATCGAGGAAACAAACCAAATCCAACAGACAGACAAGGGAGGACAATACGTTGTTTCAAATGTAGTTTTATTAGGCATTTTGTCAAGGACTGTACTGGTTTAAGTCCTAGAATTATTAACACTTTTGTAGATATAATCCAGACACACCTCTCATTAATTAATTCCGATTCCTGTTATCGAATATTGATACATGATTTTAATATAAAAATGTCCAATTTTGTAAAAGAGACACCGAGTAGGGCAGTATTGGTTTCTCCCTGTTCTAGAACGGTTGCTGGAGAACTTTGGTTGAATGTATTTCTTGGTGCATTAAATGACCGAGATAAGTGGTTAGTGAAGACTTAAATCCAACAGGGCATTTTGTTTTGATGATGGAGAGGAGATAAAGACAATTAAAACAGTTAAATTTCCGGTTAATGATAGGAAGTGTAAAATGTGCCAGAGCATACATAAAATCTGACGATTTCAAAAATGATTTGTCCTTGCTATTAAATCATAAATTAATAAAAACTGCTAGCATGATACTAGATTTTAAAAGTGACAGCTGTAAGATTTTAGGCAGATATATAAAATTGCGAAATACACCTTCTGGACATTATAGTCTTCCATTTACAAATATGCTTTTGCAGGCTGAAAAGTCACCAAACAAGCTTTGGCTTGTGTTGTTACTGTCAAAAAATGCTATTCAGAATCATTCTGAACAGTTCAAATTAGCTTGCTTTTGGATCCAACATAAATATGCTGTCAGTTTTGATAGTTATTCGCATTAGACACTTTAACAGCCAATGATATGGTTAGAATAAATTTAAATGCCTTACATTCAGCGAGAAAATTGTTCATGGAGGCTGAATCAAGTGGAAAAATTCGGAAAGTACTGCGATTTACTATAAGACATTATGCGGATGAACGATTTGTGACAGGACAGCGTTTACTATAGAAGACAAAACTATAAAGGATGGTGTGGCTTTACCAAAGTTTTGGGTAAAGAGGGTTGATGTGTACTGATCCGACATGGAGGAGCATTCTGCAGGATGCATCCATGTCACTTAATAAAGGTAAACAAGGACTTTGGAAGGCCAAGGAATAAAGAAAATACAATTACCTTAAATGAGATGAATGAAGTCTTGGAAGAGTTAGTTGAAGATCAACATGATCAAAAATTCCCATAGTAACAGAAAGGAACTGAGATTACAAGACCGAGTAAAGGGAAAATAGTGGAATATAAAATTATTGGAAATAATGAGTGGAAAAAGGGAAAGATTATGAGCACACAACCAAAATCAATTGGAAATTGTGGCCATTAGTGGAATATAGAAAGCTGAAGAAAATAAATGTCCAGCATGTATCAATTGGGATAAGACTGATCAGTAGCAAGAACTTCCCAAGTAACAGAAGATCATGAAGAACATGTAGTTTTCCTCACAACTGAACAAGAACAAACAAAAGATGTGATTGATGCAAAAGAAAAAGAAATAAAAAGCATGAAAACTCATGAAGTGTATGAATGTGTCCCTAACATAGGTCAAAAATGTATATTAACAAGATAGGTGATAACAGAGAAAGTTAAGAATAATAAAAATATAATGAAGGCTCATCTTGTAGTACATCATCATAATCAAAATTCACAAGACCTAAAAACAGACTCTCCCAACGTGCAGCCATAAGCTTGTAATGTTAACAGCCTTTGTTAAGAATTGGCAGGTGAAGATCCTGGATTTCATCTCAGCATTTTTGCAAGGTGATATGCTATGTGAAAAGTATTTCTCAGACCACCATCTGAGGCATGTCCAGTCAAACAGTGTCTTATATGATTTACACCTTATTTTTTTCAACCAAAAGCTAACATCTTTATCAAAAACTCTGGTGCATTGAAAAGTACTAGGATTTTTTAAAATTGCATTTTCACTCCAAACAAAGCACAGTGCTACTTTAATGTAGGGAGCTACTACTGGGACATAATGTTCAGGGATACTATGCAGGGAGTTGAGCAGCAAGATGTATGTTTACATTACACTTGAACTTCTGCATATCGGTATAGTCTGGGAAGCAGGAACCTGGAAGGGAATTCCAAAATTTAGCAGTCCTAGGGAAGAAACCATTAGAGTAGAAAGCTTTCTTACATCTAGGGATTTCTACTGTGTAGGAGTGGGATTTTGGTGTTTGTCGGGTTTGTCAGGGGTATTTACGTCGAGAAGGAACAAGGACTTGTAATTCTATTGGAGCATCTACCATTAAAATACTTGTAAAACAGGCAACATTTCGTCAATGGGACAATGGTTGAACGTTTCTATGAAACAGAATATGTTTTATTGCAGAACTTTTATTGTCTGACTCGTAGATTACTTCAGGCCAATCTAAAAAATAGTCATCTAGTATTAATAAAAAGTCCCAGTAATATTTACGGGATTAATATGCATACAACTCCATGGCTCCACTTCTCTGTGCCATGAATGCAAAGTAGTATGTGTAAAATTTCTTAATTATTTGTATATTTTACATCTTTTTATATATTCTTTAACATCTTGTAAATTATAAAAACGAAAATAACAATATTATATTTTCAAAGCGGATCGATTTGAAGAACGCATCGGTTTTTCAGTTGAAAAAGTTAAATTCTTATAAGTTAGACGTGATTTCTATTTTTTGAAAATGCCACGGAAAACTAAACAAAAAAACAAAAGAAAATAAAAGAAACGAAAACACCAATGATGCGTTTCTCTTACCAAATGGTATGATTAGAGGAACGCATCGATTTTTCAGTTGAAAAAAAAATGAGCAAGGGATGGAAAATTATGAAAATGTAAGGGAGAAGAATGGAAAAATATGATTAGACATTTATTTCTGGTTCGAATCTCAAGGCTTTCTTATTAACTCCACCTCACGTTATAATTTAAGGAGTATAGAGTGGATCTTAGGTTTACATTTGACAGCCACATAACTCTCGCTTCCCTTATTTTGTCCTTTAGTCCTCATATTCCAGGAACGATGTTTCTGACAAAGAAAGAATATTTGCTGTTTTCTGGTTCAGAATCTATTCCATCTAACACTTATCGTTCGCAAGATTTTGACCTTGAAGTATTATTTTTATTTAGCTCGTTACATTAAGTGGCTTCATGCCTTGTCTGGAGCAATTTCCATAAAAGAGTATCCTAGCCACCATGTTTCGAAATTTATCCTTTTTTTGTGTGGCCATTACTCCACAATATATATTATCATGTACAATTTTTATCATTAATTAATTTTATTTGTGTTTCTGATGGAATGATCACATCCTCATTTAAAATAACTTCACTTTCTATTGTTCAATTATGAATTATTTCTTCGTGGGATCTTCCACCCTTGAAATAATTTCTACAACTTTGTATTTTAAATGTTATCCTACTTAGTACTGAATTATGACATTTATCTAAAGATAGTAGTCTCTAACCAATGTAAGAAGGGATCTTTAAATTTTCCTTCTGTTTTATCCTTTGACGCCTTGTAAAGTCACAACTTTGATAGAGAATCTATGTATGAAATTGAATTTCCTTTAACGTATTCCATATCAAAGTCAAATGCCATTAATCATAGTGTTCATCTGAGTAATTCTTTCGTGGATTGAATATAATCTCTAATGGTCTATCATTCCTCAAAAGAAATCTACTTCCAATTAAAAATTATCAGACTCGAATTGTCGTCTATCCTAAAGACAATTCTAGGTTCTCAACATTTGAATAATTAAATTCATTGTTTTTAGTACTCTTGATAAATACATTATCAAATGTCCCTAGATATTTTGGTATGAGGATTACCTCATTGTTTATATCTATTTGCATATTCAGATAACATTAATAACTGTTTTTAAAAATAAATTGAATAATAAGTTTTTGAATAAATCAGATCAAAATGCGTGATTTTTGTTTGAATAAATCAGATAATAATAAGTGTATTTTTCTTGGATAAATTAGATAACAATAATATGTTTTTAACATGAGTACATATTTATATATATTTTTAAGGGAGCATTTACATCAAAAACAGTTAAGATGATATTCAGTTTCTATATACTTTCAAAGATGATATTTGATTAATTTTATTTTAATCACAATAAAGTTTCATCAAAAGATCATGCACAACTTTCCTTGAGTATGCTTTTACAAGGAATTATTAAATCCAAGGACTTGCATTTGAAGAATTTGCAATAAAATTAACCATAAAAAGATACAAAATGTTTAAGTGCAAAGCATTAAATTGAGTAAAAAATACTCTTTAAAAATTTTTTTTGCTGCTAAGCATGTAAGATAACAAATTTATATACGACATGTTTTGCTATCATCTTTTAACATATGATGAACTTTTCTATTCCAGAGCGAATGTTATAAAAAAAGAATTACATAATATTAAAACAAACATGACAAAAACAAAAAAACATACTTATAAGTCTTGGTATGCTGTAATATTCTTGGGAAGATGAATCGGATGAGGAAAGATTAGAATTTTGGGGTATCGGAAGCGGAAAAATTAGAGCCTATTTTCCAATACTAAAAATGATTTCTTTAATTGTTTATTATTTTTTATTTTGTTTAAAACTTAATTTTCCATTGCTTGTACTAAAAGTAAAATAATAAAGATGTAAAATAACATCTATAGATCACTCCCAAAGTACATGGTTTATGTTTGCAAAAAGATATTATATAATATGTATTTAATGGATTAAAAAGTCTAAAAGGAAAATAATAATAAAAAAACAACTCTACAACTATATATTAGGAGATTTTAAAAGAACCTCTATCGATAATCGTATTGGAATCAGGAATTTAAAACAGAATCAGTAATTGTATCGATATCAGGAAAAATATTTGCATCATCCCATCCCTAGTATGTTATAATAATCATTCCAAAATTTACATATGCAATTTACAAACATGTTCTTATTAAATCTCCACATATATTACAAAAATGATGGAGTTTTATTTGTATATTCCAAATATATGACTATTCTCATGTAAATAAATAAAATCGCGTTAAAAATTATATAGTAACAGACAAAGGAAATGTATGACATTTAAACTTTATGCAAAGAGAGAGTGGAAAAAGAAAAAAAAATACAATAAAACTCACCACTTGGGATACACAGTCGGACACTTAATTCTGTTGCAGCAATTCTTTTCGGATTTTTCTTTTGAATAATAATGTTAAGTGTAACCAATTCACTAATTTGTGGAAGTCTTGTTATATCATCAGGATCAACATCCTGTAATGAAATTAAACCAATATAAGACATTAAACATTTCAATAAAAAATACTTCAATAGTTAAAACATATAAAAGACATAATTAATTAGTGTTGCATTTGCTTAATGATTTTCCTTACCGAACAACAAAATTACTAACAGAAATCACAATTTAAATGTTATATATCGTAAATAATATTTTGGATGAAAATTAAAATATTTAAAATTAAATATCACAATTAAAAAATATTTTATGTCAATGTTTCTTATAAAAAGTCAACCTTATAAACAATACGTAATAATTTAATTTGCATTAATAGAACCTGATTTAATAATACATTAATTTGACTTACCGTAAAAGGAACAATTGTACCAGATGAATATGTTGCATTAACATTATAACTTTCAATATTTTTAGTATTTTTAAGTCTCATGTCAAGTGGAAATTGTGGTTTTCTGAAAGTGACAGTAATGCTTGGACTATTATCATTTTTGTCAAGCTTGTCAGTTGAGTTATTAACAGTCACGCCTACTGAAATAATTTCCACATCACCATTACTGAGATTTTCCTGTGTGATTGCTTCAAATTGAACACAACTTCCTATAATAAAACATGAATAACAAAGCTAGTTAGAGAAAGGTAAATAGAAATTTTATATCAAAAATATTTTGACAGTTGTCAGCTTAACTTGGAGTATCAATATACTTAATCACATACATGCCTAATCAGTCAGTTACAATTATACAAGTAATCTATTCATATTCTGACACAGAAGTAGATATAAACATCACATATCTTTTTTCTGTAAGTATAATTAAACTTTCTCCAACCATGAAATAAATACCATTTTCCTTCTGCTTACAGATTAAATTTTCCCCTAATTTATAAACATTTAATAATACCCATTTTCTTCTTGTTTCTCCATCCGTCAGGTTAATGACTTCAATTGAGCATAGATATTTTATCAACAGAATATGAAATCTTCAGAAAATATCATTTCACACCTTCACACTAAAATAATAACTGACCAGTTAACGTGCAGTGATGCATGAGAATGCAAAGCAATCACTGTGCTGCATTAATTAAATCAGTTCCTTAAAGAATACCCTTCCATTTTTTTTACTATTAAAACATAATTCTAGTCCAAAAATCAAAAATAGCGTTTATATATCTACATATGTTGATTGGATAAAATATATTTTTTTACAATTATATTTCACTCTTTGTGTATACTAATCCTTTTTATTTAGAAGCTCACTGTATGTTAAATATAGTAACAGATCATACATAAAAGAAATGTATAGTTACACTTCAAGATCCAAATATTTAATTTTCATGTAAAACAGCTTCTCCAGCATGTTAAAATTTCGGTAAATATTTTTACAGATCTATTTCGTTGAACAGAAAAAAACAGTAATTATTAAGTCAATACTGTCTCTTTTCGTGCATATACAAGAGTATATGCAAGAAAAGAGAGGTATTGGCGTATTTCTGATGCACAAAAAGAGAAGAATTGGTGTATTCTGATTCCATCAGATATAGGCCACCAAGTTCCTTGATTGCAACAATCCCCAACAGTAGATCGAAGTCCAACAGCTGTTTATCTACAACTAAAACCTTAATATCAATAACCAGAATTTGGCTAACCTTCACGTTTATACTGCTATATCTTTGACTATTTAGTGTTTTTCTGTCAGCCATCAGGAATCCTGCAGACTTCTGCTTCCAAAGGCAACACATAGCTTCATTCATCGGCGTTTGGGAGCACCCAGAATCAATCGATGCTGTGCACTCTTGGTCATCTACATATACTTTCATGAAGGGGAGTTTCTTAGTCCTCAGTAGCCCGGGAACCAAAACTAGTGTCAGACCTTGTCAAAGGCCTTAGATATATCTAAGGCTACTGCTCATGCCCCCCCCTTCTTAATCCAATCTGGTATATATATTCTGAGATTGCAGTTAGGATATCTGCAATAGGACAGTCTTGTTTAAATCCATACTTTCGGTGGAAAGAAGTTTATTATCCATGAGGTGGTGGACTAGTGCTTTATTGATCACTAGCAGGGCTATCCGGCGTTGCTCGGGACCGTATAAACAATGAGAAAACTGAAGCTGATTTTGAACATATTTCTTATTCTTCGGATAGAGGAATTTTTAATGTCTATGTATCATTAGCTTTTTCGAGCAAAAGAATATTTTACCTACCCTAGGAAGGGTATTACACGTATCAAATAATTGTACCTGTTCTAGGATAAGTAATTTATACCATATATATGAAATAATGTTTAAATAATTATATCTACCTTCGGACGGGCAATTAAAAAAGATATATGAAACAATTTCTCATACTATCGACAGGTATTGTACAACATGTTAAATAATTTCTCTTACCACCAAGGCTACCATAATTTTAAGAAAACTGAAACAATTTTTAGAAAGTAGATCATTAGAATTTCCAAATTAGTACATAAATACATCATCTTGGTTAAGAATTAGGCAACCATTGTTTCATAATAAATTTCAATATTACTGGGTTTTTTCTTTCGTCACTATCGGCACTAAAATTGTAAGAAAAATTATGACATTTTTTAACAATGTCTCAGTAGAATTTTCAAATTAATGCATAAATACATTGACACAGTAAGTGATTAGACAACCTTTGCTTCATTATAAAATTTCACATTACTGTGTTTCATTTAAATTCCTCACTACCAACACCAAATTTAAAAAAAAATACTTCATTTTCTGAAGATTACTCAGTAAAAACAAGCAAATACACAAATGTGTTTAGTTTAGTGATTAGACAACCCTTGCTTCACTACAAAATTCCACATTACTGTGTTCTATTCCTCCCGACGACTGATGCCATATTTTTAAGTGAAATGATATAATTTCTGGAACATAACTGAGCAGGTTTTCCTAGTAAGTATAGAGATGCATTGACACAGATTGTGATTAGGCAACTTTTACTTTACCACGAATTTCAATATTAATGTAGTTATTCCTTCCCACATACCAACAACATAATAGCAAGAGAAATTATGTCTTTTCCGGAATATGATTCCACAGATATTCTATATTTTTTGAATATGACATTGTGGGACATTGCTTTGTAACCCCAAAACGGACATTACTCTCTCCAAAACAACCCCAAAAGAGAACTCAAGAACTTCTTTAAAATTAACATAATCATTCTTCTTTCTATCCTCCACTACAACCATCACATAATTCCCGAATGATAACATTAACAATTCAAAAAATATGGATCACCCCCTACAGAAATTGGCCTAGTAATCTTTCATAGAAAACCAACAATATATATGAATTAATCTAATTTTGAGATCATAAACTGTTTCAGCCATATCCAGAATCGACTTCACAAATAAAGTAATTTTGAGATTGAAAATTGTTTAAGCCATTTCCAGGACAAACTTTCTACCACCCTCATATAATCCAAGTGACGCTGCGTATTCTGCTAGTATATATATGACCAAGACAATGTTGCTTGACTTGGTGATCTACATAAAGCATTTGGTATTCCTAAGTAGTCACCCATCTGATAATGACAAAGACAATGTTGCTTAACTTTGGTGATCTATATAAAGTATTTGGTACTCCCTAGTCACCCATCCAATAAAGACCGAGACAATGTTGCTTAACTTTGGTGATCTATATAAAGCATTTGGTATTTCCAAGTAGTCACACATGTTATAATGACCAAGGCAATGTTGCTTAACTTTGGTGATCTACATAAAGCATTTTGCCTTTCCAAGTAGCCACCCATCTGATAATGACCAGACTCCATGTTGCTTAACTTTCTTGATCTAAATAAAGCATTTGGTATTTCCAAGTCGTCACACACATCTGATAATGACCAGTCTACATTTTGCTTAACTTTGGTGATCTACATAAAGCATTTGGTATTCCCAAGTAGTCCCGCATCTGATAATGATCAGACTGTATGTTGCTAAACTTTGCTGATCTACATAAAGCATTTGTTTTTCCTAAGTAGTCACCGATCTGATAATGACCAGACTCCATGTTGCTTAACTTTGATGATCTTTGTAAAGGATTTGGTATTCCCAAGTAGTCACCCCTCTGATAATGACCAGACTCCATGTTGCTTAACTTTAGTGATATACATAAATTATTTGATATTCCCAAGTAGTCACCCATCTGTAATGACTAAGACAATGTTGCTTGATCTACACAAAGCATTTGGTATTTCCAAGTAATCACCAATCTGATAATGACAAAGACAATGTTGCTTAACTTTGGTGAACTACATAAAGCATTTGGTATTCCCAAGTAGTGATACATCTGATAATGACCAAGACAATGTTGCTTAAATTTGGTGATCTACATAAAGCGTTTGGTATTCCTAAATAGCTACCCATTTGATAATGACCAAGACAATGTTGCTTTACTTTGGTGATCTACATAAATCATTTTGTATTTCCTAGTAATCACCCATTTCTAAATGACTAAGATAATGTTGCTTAACTTTAGAGATATATACAAAGCATTTATTATTCTCAAGTAGTCACTCATCCGATAATGACAAAGACAATGTTGCTTAACTTTGGGGAACTACATAAAGTATTTGGTATTCCTAAGTAGCCACCTATCTGACAATGACCAAGACAATGTGGCTTAAATTGGGTGATCTACATGAAGCATTTGTTATTCCCAAATAGTCACCCATCTGACAAGGACCAAGACAATGTTGCTTAACTTTGTGATCTATGTAACGCATTTGGTATTCCCAAATAGTCACCCATCTGAAAATTACCAAACAATGTTGTTTACTTTGGTGATCTACATAAAGCATTTTGTATTTCCAAGTAGTCACCCATTTGTTAATGACCAAGACAATGTTGCTTAACTTTAGAGATCCATACAAAGCATTTGGTATTCATAAGTAGTCACCAATCTGATAATGACCAGGTTACATGTTGCTTAACTTTCATGATCTTCGTAAGCATTTGGTATTTCAAAGTAGTAACCCATCTGATAATGACCAGACTCCATGTTGCTTAACTTTGGTGATCTACATAAAGCATTTGGTATTCCCAAATAGTCACCCATCTGATAATAACCAAGACAATGTTGCTTAACTTTGATGATCTACATGAAGCATTTGGTATTCCCAAGTAGTAACCCATCTTCAAAATTGTCAAATTGGACCTGTAGTGCAGAAGGAGCTTTAAAATTGTCAAGTCAGACCCATACTGCACAAGCACCTTCACAATTGTCAAATCGGACCTATACTGCACAACCCCTTTCAAAATTGTCCAGTCGGATCTACACTACACAAGCACTTTCACAATATTAAATCAGAAAACCTACTTTATCAATCTTTGTTTGATGGATCCACAAAAGCTGCAATGAAGATTCATCCCAAGGAAACGACCAGAAAGCTCGGGTTATAGTTACAGTACCTTTTATTTCCAGAATGTTTCTCCTTTTTTAAGTTGCATGCTTGTCTACATTCGGATTATATCATAGACAGGACAGCTTCCCTGGCATACAAACACCATAGCCTCTAGCTGCTCTGACTTCTTCGTCTATTCAGCTCGACTGTATCACTCCAATTGACTAAACTCCTGATCTTAAATGGAACACGTATATCAAATCTGTTGCCAAGGCCGCTGGAAAAATGGTGGGATCTTTCTATCGATCCAGTAGATATCTCACTGCTGATGCTATTCTCTATCTATATAAGAGCCAGGTACGTCCAAGGATGGAATACTGTTGCCACATCTGGCCAGGAGCTGCTAGAAAGGACTTGTCCTGCCTTGATAGAGTTCAAAATAGACTTCGTAGCCTCGTAGGAGATGTCCTTTTCTCCTCCTTACAACCTCTATCTCACAGAAGAGATGTTGCGAGTTTGTCTCTGATGTATCGTTATTTTCATGGAAAGTGTTCAACTGAGCTTCAATCTATGGTCCCCCCTCGCCAAACTTTCACAAGAAACACTCGTCTAGCTGTAAGCACTATCAGTAGTTTCCCCCACTCTTTATCTGTGCCTAAACCTAAACATAGATTCCATGAACAAAGCTTCTTTCTTAGAACTGCACGCCTGTGGAATTGTCTTCCGTTTTCCTGCTTTCCGGCTGACTACAATATGGTTGTGTTCAAGTCTAAAGTAAATAAATTCTTGATGAGCCGTTCCATATAAGTTATTAAATTTACCAAATTTTCATTACTAATGATTACTATATTGACCAACTTCTACTGTACACTCTTTAACCCTTATCCTTGAGTGGCCTCTGGGCCTTGATAATGTGGTGATGCCTTTGTAAAACAAAAAAAAAAAAAAAAAAAACTCTATGTGTATATAAAAAAAAACTATCTCCTTTTCTAATTATATCATCATAACACATAACACATAACACATAACACTAACACTAACACTAAAAGATCATCTCCTGATCTTTTAGCACATACTTGTGTTTATTATTTTTGTCAGCTTTATACTAAAAATTCCATTTCCAAGTTATTATTTATCCAAATTATGAAGATTCATCCCAAGGAAAAGACCAGAAGTCTCGTGTTGTATTTACAGCAACTTTTATTTCCAGAATGTTTCTCCCCTTTTGAAGTTGCATGCTTTTCTACTTTCGAATTATATCATACGTTGGACAGCTTTCCCGGTGTACAGACGCCATAGCGCCCAACCGTCTGTACTCCCCTCGTTTTTTTATGCCCGACTGTATAGCTCCAATTGACTAAACTCTATGTGTATATAAAAACTATCTTCTTTTCGAATTACATCATCAATACATGTAACATTCAAATATCATTACCTCATCTTTTTTCACATATTTGTGTTTATTATTCCATTTCCAGATTATTATTTATCCAAACTAAAATTCTTTATTTGTTTCTAAAATTCTATTTCATCAAGTTAACATTTCTGGTACATTTTTTAGCTAACAAAACATCTAGACTATGAAGCAATAATCATAATATTAATCATCTAGTTTAATTTTCGGCGTTTTCTCGGACCAAGAATCTAACATTATAACTTTACTCAAATTCCAATTCAACTTTATTTCTAAGCAACATATTCTCAAATTGTTTTTTCAAAAGACTTTGACTTTTTCAGATAATAGAAAAGTGTACATCATTTTAAGCAGAAACTAAAACTATATTTAACAGATTCTGAAAAGTCGAAAACATCCTAATAAATTAGAATTCTTTTAGGCATATTTTGATACAACAGTTTTTCACCTAAAGATAACAAATAAATAAGATTAAACAACACTGAACCTGTAGAAAAACATAAAACTCACATTTTCAACATTTTTATCCATTCTACAAAGAAGTACAATCATTTAACAAATCAGATGCTAAAATTTCTGTCAGGATTGTGAATTAGACAATCTTCTAATATTCTGATTGAAATGATAATCACCAAATGTGAAGCCAAGCACATGACTGAATCAAAATCAATGAACAAGATTTTATAATCTCAAACTGTTCAAAGGAAAAAACAAGTTTTTTTAAAGATATTTTAAAGTTTTTCTCATTTTTACACATTGCATATCGTATTTGTAGCAATGTTTGTGTCGGGGAAACTACCTTCAACAATGCATATTTTAATTAAATGGTTGTGAATGATTAAGTAGAATTGAAGGAGAAAAAGCACCATCCTTCCTTCCACTGAAAGAATGTGAAGAGTACTTGAATCAAGGAGTTTTATTGCTTAATAAATTTCAGAGAGGACCAACTGTCATTTTCATAATTAAATCAATTGTAAACTGATGATGATGATGATGATGATGATGATGATGATGATGATGATGATGATGATGATGATGATGGCGAAAATATCGCACCTGGTATTGTAATTCTTGTTATATTCTTTATAGTAATTGGTATAAAACAACAGAATGTCAATTTGGATTTTCATACAAACAAAATCTGATTATCTCTAATGTAAATTACAATTGAGTAAAAATAACAAGCCATACTGATTAGGATTTACAGTTGCAATATTTCTGCGTATCTGTCACCATATTTATATATTATGTCTTTTTGCACATTTCTTTCTTTTATTAATAATCTTTAAAGAAAGAAAGTCTAATAAACTAATAATAGGAATAGACAGATAAAATTCATTTAAATATTTTATTTTGCGAACGTAAAAATGTCACAATGAATTAATATTTTTAGCATTATTGAGGAATCCATCTAGCTTATTTTTTAAATGGTTTTGTCTTTTGGGAATTTTTCTGCAGCACGATGAAATATATTTAAAGTGTGTTCCATATTTACAAATCACGGCTTTGAAAGTCTCAATTCATTTGTCACTCATTCTTCTCTCTAGTAAAATCACGATTCCAACCTATCCTTATCATCTATATATATAAAAGCGAAAATGTATGTATGTATGTATGTATGTATGTACGCTTTTCCTCGATGTCCACAAAAGGCTTCTTTCAGAGAAGCGCTTGCTCGGTTCACAACTTCTTAAAACTTTTTATATCATCTATAAATTGTAATATCTCAGAGTTACCCACGGAGCTCGCCTGTCTATTTAATTTTATTGACTGTCAAACGTTAATTATTCGACATTTCCCGCATCGGCACACGTTACATTCGGTTTTCGGTATAAAAAAAGCGAAACTCGACTCTAATCACAGGCTGAAAGCCACTTGCCCGCGCGCCCTCCGGGGCCCGGGTGACATGATCAAAGTGTAGTATCTGTTCCGACAGATACTGCAAGCTATGACTAGCTAGGACTAGCTATGACTAGCAAAGACCAGATGTGGGGGCAACCCCACATGCTTGACCTTTAACCAGCTCCCATTTCCCTCCTCTCGGGAGCTGGTCCCCATTTTCCCTTCCCCTTCCCTTGACTCCTCACATTAAAAATTGGCCTTGTGCCTAATTTGCTCGGTGGGGGAGCAAATAAATACAACAGGCTGAAAGCCAGTTGTCTCAAGAGAGCTAAGTAACGTTTGTTCAATGTCGACTTCGTCATATCAGACTGTAGCTTTCATTTCGCTCCTCCTAATAAACAGGGAGCGGGTTTTTAAAAACAAACAAACCGATTTATTGACCTCATTCAAAACTGTCCCCGCACAAAATGCTTACTGCTGAATACCTATCGCCGTCACGTCAATCAAAAACGCGCACCTGTTTTTTTTTTAACACTTTACTATTTTCCAACTGCGTGTCATGAAGCCTTCGTTTTTTTTCACGGGCACCTGTTTTTTTTCACATTTTCGGGTTTTTTTTCACATACTCCAAAGAATACCCGGGCAACGTCGGGTACCCCTCGCTAGTATTATTATAATTCCAACCTCTCCTTATCATATTATTATAATCTTTTTATTAGTTTTATCACATTTTTTGTACACCTTCCAATTTTAATATTATATTCCAATTTCCGTATATTGCTCCTGGTGCACAGGGTTATTGAGCACAGTGTTCTAGATGAAATTTTATTAAATTCTAAAATGGCCTAACAATGATATCTGCTTTAATAAAATAAAATTTTTAAGTATCCAACCGATCATTCTATTTGCTTTCTCTTAAATTTTCTTAGAAAATGTAATCAATTTTAATAAACATTATATAAATCTCTTTAAACCATTAATACTTAAATAAAAATTATAAAATGAACCTTAATCCACATTTGACAAATATTTAATAAAACGTTACTTTCTCTTCATACATATCATATTGTAGCAATGTTTAGAGAAAAATTAAGTTGAAAATGTGTAGTAATGCTTAGGGAATAACTAATTCATCAGAATTTTTTTTAATGCAATTCAAATGTCTGAAATAGTATACCTTGTGTTGTAGAAGCAATCGTTGTAATTTCAGTTGCGACGGATACAGTTGAGACACCTGTAAATAAAACAACAAATATTTTAAAATGTTTTTAAAATGTTGGTAGGTTTTAGTTGTGTTATGGATGTGAAAATTACCTAATACTACAACAAATTTACTATTGGTGAAATATTATTTTGTGGCAATCCCAATAATTGAAAGATTGTATATTTGATTAGATACCATGCTATCCTTTTCCTTAATTTGTCAAACACCAATCTAATTTTGCAGAGTATATCTGTTCTGTTAGAAACATTCTCAATGCATTATAGAGGTATTCTTTAAATCTGCTGGAGTATTACTACTTTTCCTCAACAATTTGCTTTTGTTTCAACAGAAGTCTATGACTGCCTATTTGAACTTGAGCAGGTAGGCAATCTTCTATCTCGGGAGATAATGATATGTGCCTTGGTGTGTCAGCAGATTGTTTTTTGGGCATCTTTGAGCATGGCTCTTGAGTCCTATTTGGAAATGACAGTCTCTGCCACATGTGCACAGGAAGGAGGATGCTGTGCTGGGGTTTGCTGCCTTTTGGCGCTGCTTTCTGCGTAATCTCCTGTCCTACCGCATCAGGTTTCTGTTGTCTTCTCCTCTCCTCACTCCTTGCCATACACCATCCTGCCAAGCTCTGCGGTCACACTGCCAGCCGTCCTCTGTGAAGAGTACTTGAATCGAGGAGTTTTATTGCTACACAAATTTCGGAAAGGGCCAACAATTATTATCAGACAAAAAATAACTGAAAACAAGCATCAAACGATGATGATGATGACGGTGATGGTGATGATGATGATGATGATGATGATGATGATGATGATGATGATGATGATGATGAAAAAGAATACTCTACCTGGTGTTGTAGTTCTTGTTATATTCTTTGGAGGAGAGAAAGTTGTTGAGGTAACTGTGAATACAACAACAAAATGTCAATAATCATTAAAGTAGCATTTTTCATAAACAAAATTTGATTATTTCTAACCAATCAAATGTTATATAAACAAAATTATAATTAAGTTTTTGAAAACATGTCATGCACTTTGCAATGTTGCTAAGCTCTTGGAAAATTGCAGTTTTATAGTTACAAGCATCTTTTTCAGTCCTCCATATTTTGTTGTTTGTTCTGAGATGAATATTATTTTAGTATTTTATTATAGTATTCTGTTATATTTTTTGATAATTTTTTCAAGGTTTTACTAAAATTGAACTGTATTCTCATAAAGAATATTATTTTGTAGAATGTGTAACTAAATTTAGAAATTTATGGCCTAGTTTAATTTTTATCATTTTGTTGAAGGTGTGAACCAAATTAATGTTGTTAATTTTGTACTAAATCTATTAATTTAATGCTGATCTGCCTATAACCACTATCTTTGAATACGTTGTTGTATAAAACCTTATATTCATTAAGAATTTCTCCATTTGGAGTGTTATTAATAATTCTCCTTTCAATAGATTTTAGTATACGCTTCATAATTGTTTGTGGTTAGTTTGATTGTGAGAACATAAACAGGATTGCCATTCTCTTTCAAGTAATGTGTGTAGAGTCTCTTCTTTAAATTAAATGTTACATCAAGGAAGTTAACTAATTTGCTACTAGCAAGACCTGGGTACCGGCGTTGCCTGGTTGAAAGATGATATAAAGCCAGAAGAAATTTACCTCTCCTCAAAAACAGATTAAACTATGGTTATCTAGCGCATTATCGTAAACTCAGATAAATTTGTTTTGTTTTATTTTATGAAGAGGTCGGTAAGTGAATAATTAATGTCCCCACAAATAAAAAGAGATATTGAAAAACATTTTAGTTATAAATAAAAAATGTTTATGAAGACATATTTTTATCAATCCTTAAACCATTATACTAAAGCAGGAATCCTTCTCGACTGATGTAATCTTTTTCTTTTTAGAAAGCAGGCGTTAGATTATGAAGTTAGACCTCCATCAAAAATTAAATAATTAAAACAATTAAAAGAAAATGTGCATCTCCCTAAAAACAAAAGAACAGCAATGAAAATGTTGCTGTGGAATAACCTAGGAGCGAAATTTGTAAATATGTTTTGGTACCCCATGTCAGGATGGAAAAATGCTGGAAATGCTGCTGCTGATGATAATAAGAGTAGTAATAACAGTAGTAACGACAGCAGTAAAAACACTTGATACAATTTCCGATATAAATAAACCATATAATTTATGTGAATGGAGTTTTCCTAATAACGAACTTTGAAACTTCTAAAAAAAATCATTATTTATTTATTTTAACTGGTTCATTGACTAAAAGAAGTTGGACAATTTGTTTTTTTTTAATAAAACAGAAGCAGTATGTGAAAATTAAAACTATTCTACATGTTAACTGTTATAGATTTATAAAATTTATACAAAAAAGCAACTTTACGTAAAGAAATATAAAATGTAATGTGAATGCAAATGTCAAGATTAACTTTTTTATTATTGCTGAAAATACCTAGCTAAATCATATACAAAACTTACAGGCATTTAAAGCAAAATGATGACTCAATTTCTGGCCCCATAATTTTTGAACAACATGTAATCGTTGTAAGTAAATTTGAAAAGTAAAGTATTCATATTTGTGTGTGTAGGTGCATATGGATTTAAGGTTATTGATGGGATTAAAGGAAAGATGTAGTGGTACTGTTGCCACCTGGACCATGGGTTATTGGTTGGTTTAATAGATTTATTTTAATTTGTTATTTCTTTAAAGGATTAAGGAGAAGAGTTTGTTGTACTGTTAATACTTGGACTTAGAGTTGTGTTGTTGGTTTAATGGCTTTATTTCCATTCATGATTTATTTTTTATGTGTGGGTGCATATGAAGTTAAGGTCATTTATAGGATTAAAGGAAAGGTTTGGTGGTAATGTTGGCATCTGGATGTAAGGTTTGCATTGGTTTAATAGATTTATTTCACCCCGCCCCCAAAAGAAAGCACAGACTGCATCTCTGTCAGCTAAAAATACCTGGTTATATACACTCTTAAAACGTTATTTAAGTAGACCGTTGACCAGAAATGTGTGAAATATACATGAAATATACAAAACAAATCACACACCGGAAATTCTAGAATAAATGTTTGTGTGCTAACTGGTCATTCAACCCCTCAATATTAAAGAAGAGAAGAAGAAGAAGATCATTTGGAGATGAGTGGAATGTTGCTAAGGATACTCCACTACAACTTTATCTACAGTTAAATGAAATAGAAGTTTAAAATATTTATTAATGTCCTCTGGCATGCTCTAAACAATATGTAAACTGCAAAATGTATTATGAACGTGTCTTGCTGAAAATGTATCTATGTAAAAAAAAATAATAATAATTTCCCCCGGAACTCTATGAAAGAAGACTATAATTTCAATTACAAAGAGAACGTCTTTACTACATTGTCAAGAAAACAATATGTAAATACCAATTTATATACGATTTATAAAACATGTTTTTTTTTTTTTACTTTTGTCTTTTGATATATAATGAACTTTTCTTTCTTGTACCGAATGTAATAAAATCAAAATATTAAGACAACCATGACAAAAAAACATACTTATAAGTTTCGGTAAGCTGTAATAATTCTTCAAAGTTTTATATATGCAATTTTCAAACATGTTCTTAATAGGTCTCCACTCATAAAAAAAAATAGTGGAATTCTATTTGTATCTTTCAAATATATTACCATTCTCATATAAATAAATAAATCGTTTTAAAAATTGTTATATATGATAATAAGGACTATGACAACAGAATATTCTTTTCATTGTTTTGACTCTCGAGTATCTGACACAGTTAGAAACAATTACTTCTTTTTGTTCAGCAGGAGGTTGTCTTTCGTCATCAGTTATACATTTCTAAATTTGGTTTAAATGTTTCTTGTGCGTAAATCTTGAACCTTAGATAATGTAAACCATCCGCCCGATCATTTTCTGGACCTTTCCTAGTTCCCACATCATACTATTATTTTGGTGTACCTCTTTTTAGGAACTATAGTATTTGGTGGTTTCGCCTGTTTTTGTAAAAGTTTCTTGAAGACCAGACAATTTTCCTCGCGAACATTAACTCTGCCGGCGACATCTTCGATGGAATGCTTCCATTTGGTGTAATTCAGTAAACTTGTAAAAACTGTTGTAACGCCTTTTCTGGAGGTGTTCCTTTAGCCTTCTTCAGGGCTCTTTTCAACATGTCTACAAACCTCTCTGCCTGACCGTTCAATCAGGGATTATAGGTTGGCGTCGTTATGTGGTTAACCTGGAAATCCTCGCAGAAGCTTTTAAAATCTGCTGAAGTTAATTGTATGCCATTATCTGACACTAGACAATCAACCACACCAAACCTAGCAAAAACTTTGTGAAGAGCACTGATTGTAAAATCCAATGTTGGACTTTTACATCGAAATACCTCAGGCCATTTTGAAAAACTGTCTACCACTATTAAATAGTAGTTTCCATCCAGTGGGCCTGCGTAATCTACATGTATTCTTTGCCATGGGTGGTCTGCTTTAGGCCACGGGCTAAATTGTATTGTGTAACCAATGTGCATCCCTTACACAACTTTACCGTATTTTCTATATCAGTGTCCATATTCTTCCAGTAAATGTAGGACCTCATAAGGTTCTTCATTCGCATAGCCCCAGGGTGCCCCATATGAAAATCCTTTAGAATCTTCTTTTGTAGTGTAGCTGGGATTACTACTCTTTCTCGGTACAACAGTACATCATTGCATATAGAATAAGCTTCCACCGCCGATTCATCCAATTTAAGTTTTGTTTTATTTCTTTGATGAACCTATCTTCTTCAGCCTTCCTTATTATATCTTCCAAAGTGACTGATAGTTCCTTGATCATATTACATAGTATTTGTGTATAGTTCTTTTCACTTTATAGTGACGCTATTACTGTGTCTTCTAGCGGTTCCTGGTCCTGGATATGACTTTAAACTATATCCGATGGTGAGGCTCCAGCTTGCGGGATTTGGGGAGTGTGGAGCCACCCTTTAATTGCCATTGCTTCCAGGTCCACTCTGACCTGGAGTGGTAGTTGTGGTGTAATTGAAGAAAAAAGAAACAAGAACGACCGACCGCGTTTTTGTGTGGCTTACCTCGTGTTCAGAATGAAGAAGAAAGAAACAAAAATGGCTGCCCTGTTTCTTTATATGCCTACAGGGTGACCACGAGGTATGCAAATGAGATGCTCCTGATTGGAGATAAAAGAGGAGTGATTTGGGGAAGGAAGGCATTCTGAAGTTAGATTGCGAGCAGAGAAGTTGTATTTGTAGAAGAGAAAAGTCGGATTCGGGGAGAGAAAAGCTAAAGTTGCAGAAGTTCGTTTTGGAGTGGAGAGAAGACGCGTCAAGTGGTAACCGGGAAAGTGAAAGGTCGGACAGCAGTGTCACGCAAACGACAAGCTATTTCGGCACTGATGGCTGGGAGGGCCGTGTGACGAAGGAGGTCATGAACATGCTGCAAGAAGTCATTGCGAGAGTGAGGAATTAGGACCCAGTGAAAGGGTCTCAACATCTGAGTGCTCAGTCTCCACTCAGCCATGGGTCCTCATTCCTCACTCTCGCAATGACTTCTTGCAGCATGTCCAAAAAGTTTTAATATCTGGAAAACTACTTGTCTGCCATAGATTTAAATGTGATATTCTATTTCTGCAGACTCGAAAATCTATGAGTCGTCATTTTAAAGCGGATCTGAGCTGACGAGGCGAGAACTCTTCTCAGTCTGTGGGAGGCTGGTCGGGCACTATCCTATCGCTGGCTGGCTAAGGATAACATGCAGCTTTATTAAACGACAAACAGGCACTGATGGCTGGGAGGGCTGTATGACGAAGGAGGTCATGAACATGCTGCAAGAATTCATTGCGAGAGTGAGGAATGAGGACCCAGTGAAAGGGAAATGGTATGTCAGCGGCGAAGATGCGGGTGTGGTTTGGTGCGATGCCAGTAACCTGGCGTTGGGCGTCGTACTAGAGATAGGAGGTGTAACTGTGGAGGATGCGGCGTGGCTAAGAAAAAACAACGACTTCTCCCATATCAACGTAGCAGAACTAGATGCCGCTATTAAAGGAATCAATCTGGCCCTGAAATGGGGATTGAAAATAATTGAAGTCAAAACCGATTCGGCAACGGTACCATCGTGGATTCGGTCGGCAGTAACTGGCGATAAGAGAGTTAAGACCAGGGGTGCTGCGGAAATGCTGATCAAGCGCAGACTCGGAGCGCTCACTGACCTGATAGCGGAATTCCAGTTGAGAGTATCTGTTGTGTTGGTCCTGTCAGAAAAAAACAAGGCGGATTCGATGACACGCGTGAAGAAGGCCTGGCTGCAGGAGGGAAAGGAGGTCTCCTCGGTATGCTGTGCAGGGGAAGAAGTCAAAGAGTCACACGAAATGCACCACTTTGGTCGAGAACGAACGTTATTCCTAGCCAGAGAGGTTTACCCGGAGACCACCGAGGAGGAGGTTAGGGAGGTGGTGGAGAACTGTCGAGAGTGCCAATCAATTGACCCTGGACCGTCCAGACACAAAGCAGGAGAGCTACACGTTGCGGAGGACTGGAAGTGATTGGCCATTGATGTGACACACTATCGCCACAAATTGTATCTGTCGATGGTCGACTGTGGACCGGGAAGGTTTGCCATCTGGAGAGAGATCAGGGCAGAAGCTGCATGGGCGATCGGAGGGGTCATCGAGGAGATATTTTTGGAGAGAGGGCCGGTTGAGGAACTCTTAATGGACAATGGCCCCGCTTTCCGATCAGAAGCCTTTAAAGGGGTCTGCGATAAGTGGGGAGTAAGGCAATTTTTCAGAGCAGCGTATTAGCCGAGTGGCAACGGAATAGTGGAGAGGAATCATTGCACCATTAAAGTCGCTGCGGAAAAAAGCAACGTATCACCCATAGAGGCGGTGTTTTGGTATAACATCTCGCCGAAGACCAAACAAGATGAGACAACTGTGCCTCATAGGGCCGTTTTCACATATAAGTGGCGGCATCCGTGCAACAAAACAGCAGGAATTGAGAGTGAAGAAGCCACTATCAAAGTAGGTGAAGAGGTGTGGGTGAAACCCCCCAATGAACAGTGTACCACTCGTTGGAAAAGAGGGGTCGTAACAGGATTGCAGTTGAAGAACAATGTGATGGTGAATGGCGTTCCCTGGCATATCTTAGACCTGCGTCGTGTGACATTGCTGGAATGCAGTGAGGGCAGTGAAGAAGGGGAAATCGAGGGCTACCGAGAAGCAAATGATGCTGCTCGACCTGACTTAGGCCCGCGTTGTAGTGAACCAGAAAACGTTAACCCCCGAGAAGTTGTCCCCCAGAGGCCTCGACGTGAGAGGAGGCGGCCTGCTTGGATGGAGGATTACGAAGTATCCTATTGATCTCGAAGATCAGGGGGGGGGCGTGTGGTGTAATTGAAGAAAAAAGAAACAAGAACGACCGACCGCGTTTTTGTGTGGCTTACCTCGTGTTCAGAATGAAGAAAAAAGAAACAAAAATGGCTGCCCTGTTTCTTTATATGCCTACAGGGTGACCACGAGGTATGCAAATGAGATGCTCCTGATTGGAGATAAAAGAGGAGTGATTTGGGGAAGGAAGGCATTCTGAAGTTAGATTGCGAGCAGAGAAGTTGTATTTGTAGAAGAGAAAAGTCGGATTCGGGGAGAGAAAAGCTAAAGTTGCAGAAGTTCGTTTTGGAGTGGAGAGAAGACGTGTCAAGTGGTAACCGGGAAAGCGAAAGGTCGGACAACAGTGTCACGCAAACGACAGTAGTACCTGTTAGGGTCCCAACTATGGGTTAAATAGTTTGTGAGCCCTAAAAAACTCTGCAATGTAGTTACATTATGAGGTTCTGGCATGTCTTTTATAACTGTGGACCTGTCTGGATTGGGTTTCCTCCCGTCCTTATGTATGATATGACCCAGGTATTTAATTCATTCAAAAAAAAATCTGCATTTTGCTTTCTTCAATGTGAAGCCGTATTCTTTTATTCTGTCAAACTCTTGAAATACATGATCTTTATGTTGTTCAACATTTTGACTATGCATAAGAATATCGTCCAGATAGCCTATTGCAAAATCCAAACTGCTTAGCAAAGTATTGATTACCTGTTGGAAAATTGCAGATGCTACTTTTATACCACATGCTAATCTATTGAATTTATAAAGTCCTTTGTGCGTTGAGATACACAAAAGTTTTGAGCTATCTTCCCCTACTGGTATTTGTAGGTATGCCTCACTTAAGTCTATTTTAGAAAAATATTTTCCGCCATTTAACTTAGCGAATATTTTGTCTGGGTTTGGTAGCGGGTAATGATAGTCCTTGAGTGCTGCATTCGATCCGGTGGAAAAGTCCATGCATACCCTAATCTCTTTAGACTTTTTTCATGTATACATGTATACTCACTATAGTTAATAGGGGTTAAAATCCCAGTTAACTAGTCGTTTTGAGTTTGTCGGCTTCGGCCATTAGATTTTTGACTTTGTGACAAAAATCACTCATTGGTGTGTCCAATAATTCAAATTCCTGAATCCAATCTGTCCCGAATAAGTTTGTGGCGTTCCATAGAACGAACACTTAGCTTTTTTGTCATTCTTTTCAGTGGCATATTGATAACTAACTCGCCCTCAAAATTTATTTTTTTCACCAGTTACCGATCTTGCGACTTTATTCATCTTTGTCATCGTGGGCTCTTCCACATGTGAAAATTTATAATTAATAAATCTGACCCTGAATCGAGCTGCAGTTTTACTTCTTTATTTCTGATTCTCACCATAACATACTTCCTTATGTTCTCTGTTGGTGAAGGGTCCATTTTTGCAGTTTTTACGTAGCTCTTTTTTGCTACTTTTGCTCTGCAATATGAGGCCATGTGCCCTGCTCGCTTGCATAGGTCACATGTTATTTTCCTTTGGTACTGACATACATTGTACCCATGAGGTCCTCCACATTTGCTACAAGGGGTCCTAGGATTTTGTCTATCCTGATAATTTTGTGAATGGTTCTTTTTGCCTCTTCATTGTTAATTTCTGGCAGGTGGGTGTCCTTTATTTTTTAAGAATATTTTTTAATGTGAGCGATACCTGCTTCCTCTATGTTTTGGGAATTTTGCTTCATTGCCATGAACCACTGACTCTCTTCAACCAGTTTCTGAAGCATCAAATCAGATTCTAATTCCAATTTATTTAGAGCCCGACGTCTTATATCGGCGTATTTTGTGGCTATCAAACCTTGTGTGCATAGTAAGCATTTGAAATTGTCCGCCGTTAATGACAACAATTTGAAATCGTCATAATGCTTATTAACTATAGATGCAAATATCGTATAGTCCTGACTCTCCTTACGTGTAAGATTCATGAATTTCCACCTTTTATGAAAAAGGCTTCTTTTTGGACAGTATAACTCCATTAATAGTTTGACTGTCTTGTCAAATGATAATTCGTTGGTTTTTCTTGGTACAATGTAGTCCACAAATGTATTATGTTTGGATGTACCTAACTTCCATAGCAATAAATGAATCTTCTTTTGATCAGTCTATGCACTGCAATCAATCTTAAAAAGGTCTTCAAATCTTCTGAAATATGCCTCAAACGTTAGGTCTTCCTCAGGAGCATAGTGAAATGTATGAAATGCTGACCAGATCGCATTTTGGGAAAAAGCTGTGCTGGTTTCTTCTCTGCTGTCCTTATTTATTAAAACTTGCATTATCAAATCCATTTTTTTATTTGACTGGTTTTGTGGCTCTAAATGTAATTTTTTCAATTCCAATATTTGTTCATTCATTTCTTTCATTTCTCTTTGCTGTTTTTCCTCGAAGTATTTCATTAAATCTAACTGCTTTTTCAATATTTGTTCGTTCATTTGTTTCTTTTCTCTTCCTCGTTTTTCTTCGAGTTATTTTATTGAATTTAACTGTGTGTCTTCATTTTGTTTCTATATTGCCAATTGTTTCTTTTCGTTTTGTTTCTGTATTGCCAATTGTATCTTTTCATTTTGTTTCTATATTGCCAATTGTTTCTTTTGTTTTGTTTCTGTATTGCCAATTGTTTCTCTTTGTTTTGTTTCTGTATTGCCAATTGTTCTTCTCTGAACCTGTTTTCAAGTTCTAATTGTTGACTGTTGGAATTTCACCATTTCCATTTTTTTTTTTGGACGGTATGGAATTACTTAATATGACAAAACAACCCAATTCATTGATTTACTTTTCCTGTAGTACCAACTCTATAGAAAAAAAAAACTTTTACAAAATTTGTACCTGGTTATTTAACTAATATTTCTTTCATACATTTATTTCCTTGTGTGGCAATTTTTCTGAGAACATAATTCGGTGTTCATACAGAAAGCAGTAGATTTCGTTTGTCATTTTTCAATTTTTGTAACGTGTAGGTACTGGGTTCAATTCCTTGTTGATCCTACACATTTTTTCCTCTTTTTGCTTTAAAAAGAAAAAAGTTACTTATCTGTGAAAGAGAGTTTATAGAATTTATTTAATATTGGCTATTCTTTTTGATCTCTGTGGGAAAAAGAATGTCCTTTTCTCGTTAACACTTTATTTGTTGTGCTTAGTGAAATCATTTTTTTTTTTCCTTCTTTGACGTGCAGTCCCATCAACCAGTGGAAAGTTTATTTTAATCAGATTAAAATCCGACGTCTTTTTTAATTTGTGCAAATACTCACTTTAGCCAATAAAATAAAATATATCATTTACTTTGCAGGAGTTTTTTATCCTTTTTCCAACCCTAATGCCTTTTAACCATAAGATGTATTATGAAGACATGATTTTTAGAACGACAGTTTTTCTTTTTTTACTTCTCGTTAATTCAGTAATAATAATTCTCCATGCAATCTATTGTATGAGTTCTGTTTCAGCTCGTAGTTTACGTTTTAGTAGCTTTTTTAACAGCAAGATAAGGCTTTTTGACGACGTCTTTGTAAAATTCTTTTTTTTTTCGGCAAGAATTGTTGTCCTTTTTTCAAAGTGTTCTTTATCCTGTATTTGTGGATTTTTACGCTCAAATGTTGTTTTTTTCCCCAACATAGACAAATAGTTTTCCCCGTTCTTCACCAAACTTTTAAAAAATAAATACTTTTGAAGTTTCGAATTTCCCCCGAGTGTAGGAAAAAATGATTTCAAATATCCACATGTGTTCTTTTTTTCTTGAATCTTTTTGGTCGTCAAACTCTGTCTTCTAATGGCTGCTTTATTTTTAGAGTGAATTCGTTGCCAGAATGTTCGCCATTCAGTTGTTTTTAGAACTATTATAGATTGATCCAGGAAGTTCTTGAATCATCCTCGTCAGCCAGTTGTTGTAGACCCATGCTAGGGGTTACAAATGAAATAAACCACAAATAGTGTAAAGTGTATAAAATATAATATGCATTTATCATAAAGAGTACAGGAGCCACTAACGTGGTGTGAGAGGAACGTGGTCGTAGCATGCGGTTAAACAAGGCATGAATGTCTCCATTTAGTCTCTGAAAACAGTGGTATTCCTAAGACTGGTTGATTCCACTTAGTTCTGAAATAGGGGTGATTTGTACCCCACAATACTACCCCTCGGAAATGCTCATGAAATTAAAAATGGCTTTCAATTAAAAAATATCATATCAATGCAAAATGACGTTAAAGACCACTAGGAAATTTTAAAGAAAATTTACAGACTCTTATTATTGGTGCTATTAATTATTAAAATATTTGACCTTCATCACTTCAATTTGTACATTTTTTTCAATTGTTCAATTTGTAAAAAAATCATCCACTATTTAATTTTAAGAAAATTATTTCTATGCATGATAATGTATGTGGCAGTAATTCGGAAAATCTACATATGTTACTTTTTACATACACTGTTAGAATTGCTCACACAAAATAATCTGTGGGTGAAATAAATCAATGATTTAATAATAGCAGAGAATGAAAAATCACTTTGGAGAAATCAAGATTATGTTGATTAATGGAGATAACTTCCTCTAGTAACAAAAGGAGTAAATTATCAGGAACGTGTAGTCTTGCTTACGAGAAAAAGCTGTCATTGGTGCAAAGATCAGAGAATGAAAATATATGGAAATTCATGTAGAATATGAATGTGTACCTGACCTGAGGCAAAAATATATATCAACAAGATGAGTGATAACTAAAACATTTGTGAATGACAAAAAGATAATGATGGCTCGTCTTATTGAATGTTGTTATAGAGAAAATTTCCATTAGTTAAAAAAAGATTCTTAAACATGCAGCCGTGAAGCAATGCATCTTGAACTGGTAATGGCCTTGGTTATGATATGGCAGGTGGAGACACTTGAAGCAGATAATACTGGTATACAAGGGGCGTGCAATGAGTAATGCCCTCTGACCCACTTCCCATAGGAGTAGACCAACGAAACTTGGTACAGTTATTAGTCTTTCTCTACATAAAAACCTCCCAGAGTTATGCATTTCTTCCATCGTTTGATGCAGCTCTGCAGACCGTTTTTGTAGAACACCCCAGGTTGGTCCTCCAACCATGACGTGACTTCAGAAATCAAGGCTACATCATCTGCGAAACACTTTCCTTTCAAAAACAACTTCATGGCTGGAAAGAGGTGAAAGTCAGAGGGTACACGGTCAGGAGATTAGCGAGGATGGGGTATGATTTCATAACCACACGTCCATGCTTCTGATCTGCTGACATGCGAGTTGTGGAGCGGAGCATTGTCCTGCAGAAGGACGATTCCTTTGCTGATCTTGCTCCTCGTCTTGATTTTGATATCTTACCTTAATTTCGTCAAAAGTGAAGCATAATAGACTCCTGTAATTGTAGTACCCTTTGCCAGGATATCTGTCATCACTACTCCATCCTGGTCCCAGAAGACTGTGAGCATGACCTTGCCAGCGGAGGCCTGCACACTTGCCTTCTTTGAAGGTGGTGAGTCCAAGTGCTTCCACTGCATTGACTGGGCTTTGGTCTCTGGATCATAGTGATGGACCTAGGTTTCATCCTGTGTCTTTCGAAAAACTTTGACTCATCTCCTTGGCACATTTCCAAATTCATCCTCTACATGTATTTGCTTCTGGAATGGTGTGAGCAACATGGGAATTCATCTGGCAGACACTTTATGCACATGCAAATGGTCATGAATGATAGTTTCCACAAACCCTGTACTAATCTGGACATCCTGGGCTATTTGGCGAATAGTAATGCACCGATCTTCCAAAATAGCTGCCTCAACTAAACAGACAGATGCCTCATCAATGGCAGAAGGGGAGCGACCACGTCTGGGAGCTGTTTTCACAGACTTTCGGCCATGTTTGAATTCACAATGCCAGCGTTTTACAAGGTCATATTATGGGGTATTATCACCATAAGTTTCTTTCATTTAATCAAAAGTCTCCTGTGGTGTGCATCCTTTCAAATACAAAAACCGGATCACTGCTCGACATTTAACAGGCCCCATTTCATACCTGACTCAGTTCAAACGCCTGTAAAAGATAAACCACAATCGGTTCAGAGCTGTAATTTGCCACATAACTGACAGAGATATAAATAATCGCACATGCAAAATTTCAGCTAGATCAGACAACTGAAAGTGGGCCAGGGGCATTCTTATTGCACGCCCCTCATATTAATAGCAACCATGATTCAGAGATATATTTAGACTACCGAAATTGACCAAAGTTATTTGCAAAAGTGTATCTTTGATCTTGTGAGTGACCAGCATCCGAGAGTTGATGTGGCCAGAGTGAAAGAAATAGTGGCGAAGAAGAAAATTCAAATTGAATGAATCAGGGTCCGAGAACAAGTCACGAAAATGAAAGCCTCTTATTAAATATTGAGATACTTGTTGCAATGATTAATTGTTTTAATTTTGCTGCTTTACAATGGGTTTTTTTTTTGTTGAACTGTAGTCTGGACACAGCAATGTAAAGTAATATCCCTTGTATTGAGATACAAGAGTTATATTCCTTTGTGATCAGTTTTTAGAGTGATCTCCCTTGCTTTTTGGTGGTTATTGCATAGGATAAGTAATATGACATTTGCACAAACAAATGCTTATCCATGTCTTCATAATGTAACTGTTAAACTGCCATGCATAGAATATTTGCATTAATGCTTAGGAAAAATTAATTCAACAATAATTAAAAGAAAAAAGCAATTCAAAAGCTTGAAATAATATAGTTTGTGTATTAAAAGCAATTATTGTGATTTCAGTTGGAACAGATACATTTGAGACATCTGTAAATGAAACATTAATGATTTTACTTTTCACAACTTATTGATTATTACCTTCAATTTTGTATTTACTATTCTTGAATGCCTTTTATAACACTATTTTTATACATAACAACGCTTTTACTAACATTTTGTTTTGATCTCTTATTTTGCTGCTACTTAAATTTTATATCGTTCATTTATTCTCACTGATTTTGAACCTATATAATGACATGGTGGGAAAATAATTAATTTCACAATGATTTTAAAATATGCAATTTAAAAGTTTGAAATAGTGTACCTCGTGTTGTAGAAGCACCTGTTATAATCTCAGTTGGAACGGATGCTGTTGCGATACCTGCAAATAACATATCAAATATAAAGTAATAATAATTACATTTGAATCTGCAGCTGTATTGTTGATGGGAAAATAAGCTAATACTATGACACCAAATTTACTGTTACTGTAAATGACTACGATATTGATTTGATGCATTTTCACAAGTAAGGTTTCTCCAGATTATTGAATTTTGAATTTAGTTTGTCAATTTTATCGATTATTACTGACAATTTTATATTTATTATTTTTAATACCTTTTATAATGCTGTTCTCATATATAATAAAACTCATATTTACTTATAGCTTTCTAATTAAAACTTTACCTATAAACTGAACATACTACATTAAATGTTTTATATATACTAACCTAAGAACTCTCATATATTTTTCAACATGGTTATACCATCAAAGCCTCCTGTTCTGCAAACATCTTGCTATAATATCTAGATTTAATCTCCATACTTTAAATATTCACATTATCGACAGATTATATTTCTATATATACTATAGAGAGATTATATTTCTTTCAGAAAAATGTAATTGTAGAATCCTTATATAGGATATCCCCAACAGCTATCTGTATATATTGTACAGTTTTTATTTGAAGGTTGCAGTAGTTCATCACTGTTTTCTAAAATAGGAATTTGAGATATGATGATGCATCAAGTTTACTAGTTTTTCTTACATGGTTTGCATTATCGTTGTGTTTGGTGAATAGTTACATCTATCCCAAAACGTTGTCTAATATTAGCCAGCATGTCATTAATACATTAATGTGTGATTGGTGTGTCTCGATTAATTCTGTACATAGTTATCTGTGGATGAACATTTTATTCTATGTTATATTTACTCTTTCCAATTAATATGATGCTGTCTTCATTGGTCCAAATCAGCAGATTATCGCTGGCATCAATTTTTGGTATCTGTAGTCTTTTCCATGTGCATTCAACCAAAGAGTGACAACTCTCATCTTAAGCTTCTGTAGCCTACCAGACCTTTTTGCATCGTTAATTCGTCTAAGACCCCAATAACAAGATTAGTAACAGCAGCAACTACATCATTGCCAGGAAGATTTCTCCTTTCTAACTGGTCTTTTCTACTCAAGACAATGTAGCATTGTCTTTGCATAAGTAGTCACATCCTTAGGATTAGTTCGACACATTGACAGTTACATTGTTTCTGTCATTAGTTTTTACACCATTTCCATAGTTGAGCTAAAGCAAAAATATTCATTTTTTTTATTATTGAATTTTACCATTAATTAATTTAATGTTATGAGCTTTTAACTTTAGTTTTATTGACAGGATTAAAAACAAAAATTAAAAGCTAAAATAAATGCCTAATTAAAATTCCAATTTCATAAACTAATAAAAATGAATTTATAATAAAAACTAAGCTATTTTAATTAATTTAATCAATTTTTAACAGCATTAATATAACTTTGTAAATATAATGTAACTTTAATAAAAATTCCAAAAAAAAACTGTAGATAAATATTTCATAAAACGTTACTAATTTTTACTTCATGCATATCATATGAGTAATGTTTAGAGTAAGATGAATTCAATGTTTTTAAAATGTAATTAAAAAGTTTAAAATGGAATACCTTGTGTTGTAGTAGCAGTTGGAACAGAGATCGTTGGGATACCTGTACGAATATCAAATATGAAAATGTTGGTAATCATTACATTTGAATTAGCAGTTGTGTTATAGATGTTAAAATAACATATTATGCCACAAATATAATATTATGTACATTCTACAGAAACACTTCAAAGGCTGTAAATGACCAAGTTATCTCTGATTCGCTCTCCTCTTATCTTGAGTACGTGGTGCTCTGGGGAAAGAGATGGTTGATATATTTTAATGCATTTACAATCAAACTTCTACGAGGGACGTGCAATAAATAATACCCCTGACCCACTTCCCATAGCAGTAGAGCAACTAAACTTGGTACAGTTATTAGTCTTTATCTACATAGGAATCTCCCAGAGTTATGCATTTCTTCCATCGTTTGATGCAGCTGTGGAGACCGTTTTTGTAGAACAACCCAGGTTGGTCCTCCAACCATGATGTGACTTCAGAAATCAAGGCTGCATCATCTGGGAAACGCTTTCCTTTCAAATACAACTTCATGGCTGGGAAGAGGTGAGAGGCAGAGGGTACACGGTCAGGAGATTAGGGAGGATTGGGTAGGATTTCATAACCACATGCCTGTGCATCTGAGCTGGCAACATGCGTGTTGCAAACCGGAGCATTCTCCTGCAGGAGGAGGACACCTTGGCTGATCTTTCCCCTCCTCTTGATTTTGATATCTTACCTTAATTTCGTAAAAAGTGAAGCATAATAGGCTCCTGTAATTGTAGTACGCTTAGCCAGGAAATCTGGCATCACTACTCCGTCCTGGTCCCAGAAGACTGTGAGCATGACCTTGCCAGCGGAGTACTGCACACTTGCCTTCTTTGGAGGTGGTGAGTCCAAGTGCTTCCAATGCATTGACTGGGCTTTGGTCTCTGGATCATAGTGATGGACCCAGGTTTCATCATGTGGAATCAGTCTTTTGAAACACTTTGACTCATCTTCTTGGCACATCTCCAAATTCATCCTCGAGCACTGGATGCGTTCTTGCTTCTGAAATTGTGTGAGCAGCCTGGGAATCCATCTGGCAGACATTTTATGCATATGCAAATGGTCATGAATGATAGTTTCCACAGACCCTGTACTAATCTTGACGTCTTCGGCTATTTGTCGAATAATAATGCACCGATCTTCCAAAATGGCATTCTACACTTGACAGACAGATGCCTCATCAATGGCAGAAGGGGAGCGACCACGTCTGGGAGACTTAATGCAAAATGTCAGCTAGATCAGACAACTGAAAGTGGGCCAGGGGCATTCTTATTGTACGCACCTCGTATTAATAGCAACCATGATTGGGAGAGATATTTAGACTACCTAAATTGCCCAAAGTTATTTGCAAAAGTGTATCTTTGATCTTGTGAGTGACCAGCATCCGAGAGTTGATGTGGCCAGAGTGAAAGAAATAGTGGCGAAGAAGGAAATTCAAACTGAATGAATCAGGGTCCGAGAACAAGTCACAAAAATGAAAGCCTCTTATTAAATATTGAGATACTTGTTGCAATGATTAATTGTTTTAATTTTGCTGCTTTACAATGGGTTTTTTTTTTTTTTTTTTTTTTGAACTGTAGTCTGGACACAGCAATGTAAAGTAATATCCCTTGTATTGAGATACAAGAGTTATATTCCTTTATGATAAGTTTTTAGAGTGATCTCCCTTGCTGGTTGTTGGTTATTGCATAGGACAACAAATATGATATTTGCATAAACAAATGCTTATCCATGCCTTCATAATGTAACTGTTAAACTGCCATGCATAGGATATTTGCATTAATGCTTAGGAAAAATTAATTCAACAATAATTAAAAGAAAAAAGCAATTCAAAAGCTTGAAATAATATAGTTTGTGTATTAAAAGCAATTATTGTGATTTCAGTTGGAACAGATACATTTGAGACATCTGTAAATGAAACATTAATGATTTTACTTTTCACAACTTATTGTTTATTACCTTCAATTTTGTATTTACTATTCTTGAATGCCTTTTATAACACTACTTTTATACATAACAACGCTTTTACTAACATTTTTTTTTTGTCTCTTATTTTACTGCTACTTAAATTTTATATCGTTCATTTATTCTCACTGATTTTGAACCTATATAATGACATGGTGGGAAAATAATTAATTTCACAATGATTTTAAAATATGCAATTTAAAAGTTTGAAATAGTGTACCTCGTGTTGTAGAAGCACCTGTTATAATCTCAGTTGGAACGGATGCTGTTGCGATACCTGCAAATAACATATCAAATATAAAGTAATAATAATTACATTTGAATCTGCAGCTGTGTTGTTGATGGGAAAATAAGCTAATACTATGACACCAAATTTACTGTTACTGTAAATGACTACGATATTGATGTGATGCATTTTCACAAGTAAGGTTTCTCCAGATTATTGAATTTTGAATTTAGTTTGTCAATTTTATCGATTATTACTGACAATTTTATATTTATTATTTTTAATACCTTTTATAATGCTGTTCTCATATATAATAAAACTCATATTTACTTATAGCTTTCTAATTAAAACTTTACCTATAAACTGAACATACTACATTAAACGTTTTATATATACTAACCTAAGAACTCTCATATATTTTTCAACGTGGTTATACCATCAAAGCCTTCTGTTCTGCAAACATCTTGCTATGATATCTAGATTTAATCTTCATACTTTAAATATTCACATTATTGATAGATTATATTTCTATAGATGTTATAGATAGATTATATTTCTTTCAGAAGAACGTAATTGTAGAATCCTTATATAGGATATCCCCAACAGCTATCTGTATATATTGTACAGTTTTTATTTGAAGGTTGCAGTAGTTCATCACTGTTTTCTAAAATAGGAATTTGAGATATGATGATGCATCAAGTTTACTAGTTTTTCTTACACGGTTTGCATTATCGTTGAGTCTGGTGAATAGTTACATCTATCCCAGAACGTTGTCTAATATTTGCCAGCATGTCATTAATACATTAATGTGTGATTGGTGTGTCTAGAGTAATTCTGTACATAGTTATCTGTGGATGAACATTTTATTCTATGTTATATTTACTCTTTCCAATTAATATGATGCTGTCTTCATTGGTCCAAATCAGCAGCATCTATTTTTGATATCTGTAGAGGTTTTCAATGTGCATTCTACCAAAGAGTGACATCTTTGGTAGAATGCACATCTTAAGCCACATTTCGGCCATATGTCACTAGGACAATTCTTAGTTGAAAACACCTCATCTCAAAAATACAGAGAATTACTTTCCACTCGGTATGGACCCGACATTAGGATTGAATGGCGACACCTAGAAAAGCGTCATATGAAACTGGCAAGACTCGCTAACTATCTAACCTTCCTGTACAGATGTAGAGACTTAAAACTCATACCAACAGGGTTGACAGTACAAACAACAGTGGATTTCAGGAAGGCACGTAGATTCGCGGAAAGGGCAGGGCATGCCCTCATTCAAGAAAGGATCCAACACACCTGCTGGAATAAACAAAAACTAAGGAACAAAATCTCCGACACCTTAACATCGTTCCTTGTCAAAGTGACTCAACAAGAAGACAGGGTGAGAATCCAATCAGATTTGGATAAATCGTACAGACAAGAATATGAGAAGGTCAAAGAACGCCAAATCAAGAAGCTCACAAAGCTCAAAGACCAGAGGAATGTAACATCAAAACACCGCTCACCTGTGAAAGCAGTCATCAATTTCAGCAGCCGCCAACTGAGTCACTCAGAGGAAGCAGTACGAAATAAAGGTCTCAACTTCGCAACAACAACCAAACGCGTTCCATTCTTAGATATCATAACACACATGGAAGATATAGCCTTGAGAATCCCATCAACCCAAGGTGATGAAATAAGACGGAAAGTGAGACAAGTACTCAAGAAAGCCAAGCCTCCTAAATCAAACATCTCTTGGGAAGATATGCTGGCTATAATAACTCTACAGAGTGACAGCAGTATAATAATTCTGCCAGCAGACAAAGGCAATTCTACTGTCGTGATGGACAAGTCGGAGTACTCTGAAAAATGGGAGGCCTAATTGCAGATGGTAGCTACGGTAAAATAAAGAAGGACCCAACTTTGGAAAACGAAAGAAAGCTGTTACAAATCCTTACCCAAAACAAGGAACACATCGCTCTGATGAGATATAGACAGCTGGTCCAGCATTACAGTAAGCTACCACATATGTACGCTCTCCCCAAGATATACAAAGGCAGTATTCCACTCAGACCCATAGTGAGCTGCCAAGGCTCAGCATGCCACCCATTGAGCAGGTACCTTGTGGATATAATAAACCCATTAGCAGGAAAGTCAGCAACACATGTAAAGGATTCTGCCCACTTCACGGAACTGATCAAGGGAGCACCCATCAGTACAAACCAAATGGTAAGCCTAGATGTGGTTAGCCTGTTCACTAAAGTCCCAACTAGTGAGTAATTCAAGACATTTGAATCTGCAGTTGTGTTATAGATGTTAAAATAACATATAATGTCACAAATATAATATTATGTACATTCTACAGCAACATTTCAAAGGCTGTAAATGACCAAGTTATCTCTGATTCTCTCTCCTCTTATCTTGAGCACGTGGTGCTCTGGGGAAAGAGATGGTTGATATATTTTAATGCATTTACAATCAAACTTTTCTGAGGGACGTGCAATAAACAATACCCCTGACCCACTTCCCATAGCAGTAAACCAACGAAACTTGGTACAGTTATTAGTTTTCCTCTACATAGTAACCTCCCAGAGTTATGCATTTCTCCCATCGTTTGATGCAGCTGTGGAGACCGTTTTTGTAGAACAACACAGGTTGGTCCTCCAAACATGACGTGACTTTAGAAATAAAGGCTGCATCATCTGGAAATGCTTTCCTTTCAAAAACAACTGCATGGCTGGGAAGAGGTGAAAGTAAGAGGGTGAAAGGTCAGGGGATTAGAGAGGATTTCCTAACCACATGCCCGTGCTTCTGAGCTGGTGACATGCGTGTTGCAAACTGGAGCATTGTCCTGCAGGAGGAGGATACCTTTGCTGATCTTGCCACTCCTCTGGATTTTGATAACTTCCCTTAATTTCGTCAAAAGTAAAGCATAATAGGCTCCTGTAATTGTAGTACGCTTTGCCAGGAAATCTGTCATCACTACTCCGTCCTGGTCCCAGAAGACTGTGAGCATGACCTTGCCAGAGGAGGACTGCACACTTGCCTTCTTTGGAGGTGGTGAGTCCAAGTGCTTCCACTGCATTGACTGGGCTTTGGTCTCTGGATCATAGTGATGGACCCAGGTTTCATCCTGTGTAATCAGTCTTTTGAAAAACTTTGACTAATCTTCTTGGCACATCCCCAAATTAATCCTCGAGCACTCGACGCATTCTTGCTTCTGGAATGGTGTGAGCAACCTGGGAATCCATCTGGCAGACACTTTATGCATATGCAAATGGTCATGAATGATAGTTTCCACAGACCCTGTACTATACTTGATATCTTCGGCTATTTGCCGAATAGTAATGCGCCGATCTTACAAAATGGCATACTCAATTTGGCGGACAGATGCCTCATCAATGGCAGAAGGGGAGCGACCACATCTGGGAGCTGTTTCTACAGACTTCCCGCCATGTTTGAATTCACAATGCCAGCGTTTTACAAGGTCATATAAGTTTCTTTCATTTCATCAAAAGTCTCCTGTGGTGTGCATCCTTTCAAATACTAAAACCAGATTACTTCTCGACATTTAACAGGATCCATTTCACACCTGACTCAGTTCAAACGCCTGTAAAAGAGAAACTACAATCAGTTCAGAGCTGTAATTTGCCACATAACCCGTAGAGATATAGATCATTGCACATGCAAAATTTCGTCTAGATCACACAAATGGAAGTGGGTCAGGAGCATTCTTATTGTACGCACCTCGTATTAATAGCAACCATGATTAGGAGAGATATTTAGACTACCTAAATTGCCCAAAGTTATTTGCAAAAGTGTATCTTTGATCTTGTGAGTGACCAGTATCCAAGAGCTGATGCGGCCAGAGTGAAAGAAATAGTGGCGAAGAAGAAAATTCAAACTGAATGAATCAGGGTCCGAGATCAAGTCACGACTGGCCTTTCTCTGACACTGAATCTGTTACATCAAATGTTCTATATCTTCTTACCCAACAACTCTCAGATATTCTTTCAATGTTACACCACTGGAGACTCTTGTTATATAAAAATTGTATTATAATTTCCAGATTTAATCTTCCTCTGAAGTTCCCTAAGTTAATCCGGCCTTTAATACTAAGATTCAACTATGGTTTGATAAAATTTCTTCCAGGACAATACCACTGTATAACGCCTTTGATCTCACAAATATTTTTACATATACTATTTTTTCATGTTTTCCTGACTCAAACAATCAACATCTAACATTTAACAGTATGTCATTAAGACCTAATCTGTAATTAAAATGGCTCTATTAGCTCTATCCATAGTTATCTGAGGATTATTACATTTATTTAACCTTTCCAAGTAATATAATATTGCCTTCATTGGTTCAAATAAGCAGATTATCACTGCCATCTAATTTTGAGAGTTGTTTAGTTTTTTTCCCACATGACATTGACATTCCTATGCTTAGGTTTCTATGTTTTATCAAGATTAGTTTTATTACTAACTTAACTATGACGTCAATAACAAGAATCGTACTGGCATCAACTAGATTATAAAAATCAAGATTTCTTGAATTTGATGTGTATGTATCTGTTAGAAATCATTACTATGTGGATGCCCCTGCAAAAACCTATTTTCTAACATACAAATACATTTTTACTTCAGATAAATTTATCAATACAATTGCAAATACTTGAAACGATTTAACATTTTCACTTTTCTTCCCAAGGACACTGTAAATATCCTTTAGTCTTCAATGATTGAACTAAAGATAAAATATTCAGTATTTTTATTGCCTCGTTTAACACTGAATTATTTTAGTTTAAGAGTTTTTGACTTTAGATATTGAAACAAAAATGTAGTAGGCAAAAAAAATAAATGTTCTGTCAGCAACAGTACAACTGCAAAATAGTCAATATCGCCCACCTCTAGAAGAGAGGGAATTCCTGTCCGTGATAACCGTGGTAAAAGAAGACACACTTCAATCGCCAGAAACACCCACACACACAATTTGCAGGACACTGCCGACTCGTCTCTAGCCTCCTGCTTTTATAATGGCCGGGAATTATCCATTTGCATAATCACATGAGAAAGAAACGTGATTTTCCGAGAGTTGCATGGGGTAAACGCTAATAAAACCCCCGGACGCCATCTTGGAATTCTCTTTTCCCCCCAACCGGTGACACAACAGACGTACCCGAGGTAAGCTCTTTTTCCCCTCATTTTAGTTATTGCTACTTCTGCTACAGATATATTAAATATTTCATAATACGTTACAAATGTTTGTTTCATGTATATCATATATGCAGTAATTATTAGATAAAATTGATACATCAATAATTTTGCAAAATGCAATTCAAAAGTTTGAAATAGTATACCTTGTGTTGTAGCAGCAGCACCTGTCGTAATTTCAGTTGGAACAGATATGGTTGAGATACCTTTAAATAAAACAACAAATATAAAAATGTGTATGTAGCATTATAGAAGAGAAAATAACTTAATACTACAACAACAAATTTACAATTAGTTAAATATAATTTCATGTAAATGCTTTCTACATTGATTTGAAACATGTTCGGATTTAAATAATTTTTCTACAGCATTTCTGATTGGTTTGGTTTACATTTACAATTTACTGTCATAATTTGCAGATTAATAGACAGAATTTTGATATTTACTATTGTTGAATACCTTTTATAACATTGCTCTTAAAACTCATACTAATATTTACTTTTCGTTTTCTAATTCACAGGTTCTATTATTGTATACTAAGTGTCATTTTTAAACATCTCAGTTTGGAAAAAAATTATTAAGAAATTAAATATTTTTAGGCCATTTTTGAAAAAAAAATACTGTTGACAACAAATATAAACAATTCAATACAAAATATGATTTGTAAACGTTTCGACTTGTTCACATCATGTGTGAGAATATCATTTCGAGGAGCAGATATTCTCAATAATTTGAAATGATCTGTTTGGAGATTACACTTCCTAATAGCCAGTTCATCTTTTTCAATTTAGTTATAATTTGTTTCTACTATTATAAATATTCCGGATTCAAGAGCAACTACATTCATTTACTTTAATTATGTTTTCTAAGTAGCTTCATTTTTATGCTAAATTTATTTTATTATTCTTTATTTAATTTTTTCTTCTCCAAAATAAAAAAAAAAACATTAATCTTTGTGTCGATTGTTACTAATTTGTGGATTGTAACTATTTTGTCTGAACTATTCAAGAATACTTTTTTTACCACTGCTTTTATACTTAACAAGATTTTCAATAATATTTGCCTTTGCTTTAGAATTTGTAATTTCTGCACTAATACTACTAAATTCGGTCGTTGGAAAAGATCACATTTATTTACAAAACACTTCTTCTGTCAGAAATTCTGATCGGTTATCAATGTAATCAAATGTTATTTGTATATTCTGAAGCAAACGTTATCTCCATTTATGAAAATTTTCAGAATTAATTTTCTACTATGACTATTTTTATGATTTTTCTTCAAGATAATAATTTTTAAAAACCGATATATATTTCTAATAACCAAGTGCTGTTTATGATACTGTATAAGCATTATTTTCTATTACCTTCTATTATATAAAGGGCACATATGTGTGTGTTTGTATGTCTGCTAAAAACTTTTGTCATCCGCATCTGACCGTGTCGAAACTGGTACAATCTTAAAGTGCCATGCCGTGGATGCAAATCATGTGAAACTTAGAAAAAAGAATTTATTCTGTGGTAGTCAACTGGACCACCTTTTGGAAGGGGGTCCGTTTTCGTGTTCCTTTTTTTGCAAGTCACAACGTGTATTAAACTAAAACTATGTTAAAAAGGTTATATGACAACGTTATGACTTCATAAGCACTCGTGGCAGTGTAAGCAAAAGAGTTTCCTTGTAATTATTTGCCTTCTTTCCCTCTTTCGCTTTTCATGTTCAAGCTCGTCCACTGCAGTTCATTTTTTTTTTTTGGTCGCATCGGCACTCCCTGCTATTTTTATTAAAACAAGTTGTTTTGATTTATTTGGGGGAGGGGTGTATTTTTTTGGAAGAAATGGTTAATTATTTCCTATGTGAATAGAGTTTTATATCAAGATGAGGTCACATAAAATCGTTTCTTTCAACAACTGCGCATGTATTAACCACAGTCCTCTGAATTCATTTATCTACTACAATTTTCAATGAGATTTTGCAATGAGCGCTGTAGCCCAGTAGAAAGGTGGTTGTCTCATAAACATTAGTTTTTAGATCAGCATGCACATACTAGTGAACGTTGTTTTTGTTTTATTTTCATTAAAACAGGGTTGTTTTGTAATTTCGGCGGCTAATTATATTAAAACAAATATAATTTCCTTATTTCGATTTTGAATCATATGTTTGAATCAACTGAAGGTAAAATTTTTATTTCAAGCAAAAAAAAATTAAAATCCACTTACAATTCTTTAATTAAACAAAAAACTTTCTTTCATTTATATTTTTTAATGGTTTTTGTTTTTGCATTTAAACAGGGTTGAAACATGTTTTAAATATTTTTTGTTTTGCACTTTGTATTATTTATTTGAAATTTTTATCAACGGTTAATGAAATTAAATACTTTGTATAGTATAATGGCATTAGTATATGTTGAACTACATCATTTGCAATATATTTGGAAGTCAGTCATTGTAGAGTGAGAGACATTTTTGAACACCATTGTTAAAAAATAGGAAAGAAATTAAATATTTCAAGACATTTTTGAAAAGCTCTTAGCAACAATCAAATAATATCAATCATTCAATATAGAATATCATTTGCCAATATTGTAACTTGTTGAAATCATGTTGCGAATATCTTCTAGAGAAGCTAATATCCCTAATAATGTGAAATGATCAGTTTGCAGAATGCTTATATTCGGTTTAACATTAGTGTTACATGGTAGCATTTGTTGGAGGCTTTTAAGACCTCAAAACTAACCAATCGCAAGCCAAGTATTTACTTATTCCTCTTCTTCCTGTCAATGAACCTGCTACATTAAATGTTTTATATCTTCAAAGGCAACAACTCTCAGATATTCTTTCAATGTTATTACACAAGTGAAGACTCTTGTTATATATACATTTTATTATAATTTCCACATTTGATCCTTCTCTGAAGTCAGCTAAATTTAGCCAGCCATTAATACTAACATTTAACTACAGTTTCATAAAATTTCTTCCAGGACAATACCACTGTACAACGCCTTTGTAGGAGATCACACATATCTATCTACATATATTATTTTTTCTTGTTGTCCTGGCTAAAACAATCAACGTCTCACATTTAACAGTATGTCATTTAGACCTAATCTGTGATTAAAATGGCTCTATTAGCTCTATCCATAGTTATCTGAGGATTATTACATTTATTTAATCTTTCCATGTAATATAATATTGCCTTCATTGATTCAAATCAGCAGATTATCACTGCCATCTAATTTTGAGAGTTGTTTAGTTTTTTTCCCACATTACATTGACATTCCTATGCTTAGGTTTCTATGTTTTATCAAGATTAGTTTTATTACTAACTTAACTATGACGTCAATGACAAAAATCGTACTGGCATCAACTAGATTATAAAAATCAAGATTTCTTGAATTTGATGTGTATGTATCTGTTTGAAATCATTACTATGTGGATGCCCCTGCAAAAACCTATTTTCTAACATACAAATACATTTTTACTTCAGATAAATTTATCAATACAATTGCAAATACTTGAAACGATTTAACATTTTCACTTTTCTTCCCAAGGACACTGTAAATATCCTTTAGTTTTCAATGATTGAACTAAAGATAAAATATTCAGTATTTTTATTGCCTCGTTTAACACTGAATTATTTTAGTTTAAGAGTTTTTGACTTTAGATATATTAAATATTTCATAATACGTTACAAATGTTTGTTTCATGTATATCATATATGCAGTAATTATTAGATAAAATTGATACATCAATAAATTTGCAAAATGCAATTCCAAAGGTTGAAATAGTATACCTTGTGTTGTAGCAGCAGCACCTGTCGTAATTTCAGTTGGAACAGATATGGTTGAGATACCTTTAAATAAAACAACAAATATAAAAATGTGTATGTAGCATTATAGAAGAGAAAATAACTTAATACTACAACAACAAATTTACAATTAGTTGAATATTATTTCATGTAAATGCTTTCTACATTGATTTGAAACATGTTCGGATTTAAATAATTTTTCTACAGCATTTCTGATTGGTTTGGTTTACATTTACAATTTACTGTCATAATTTGCAGATTAATAGACACAATTTTGATATTTACTATTGTTGAATACCTTTTATAACACTGCTCTTAAAACTCATACTAATATTTACTTTTCGTTTCTAATTCACAGGTTCTATTATTGTATACTAAGTGTCATTTTTAAACATCTTAGTTTGGAAAAAATTATTAAGAAATAAAATATTTTAGGCCATTTTTGGAAAAAACTGTTGAAAACAATCAAATATAAAAAATTCAATACAAAATATGATTTGTAAACGTTTCAACTTGTTCATATCATGTGTGAGAATATCATTTCGAGGAGCAGATATTCTCAATAATGTGAAATGATCTGTTTGGAGATTACACTTCATAATAGCCAGTTCATCCTTTTCAATTTAGTTATAATTTGTTCCTACTATTATAAATATTCCGGATTCAAGAGCAACTACTTTCATTTACTTTAATTATGTTTTCCAAGTAGCTTCATTTTTATTCTAAATTCATCTTTACAATCTCTTATATTGATATTATATTTATACATTCATTTTAGCTTTTACTTTTTGTTTTTAATTCTGCTAATAAAACTTAAGTTAAAAACTAATGCTATAAAAATCATTTATTCTTCACTGAAATAAAAAAAAACCCTCAATATTTTTGATTTAACTCAATCATGGAAATGGTATAAAAACTATTTACAGAAATAATGTAACTGCCAACGGTTCAAACTAATACTGAAAACGTGATTGTTTAAATCTATCCTAAATAAGTATATCAAGTCAATAACGACTGCATATGATTGCACTATTATTTTCGAATCCAGATTAAATTATATCAAAGATACTTCAGGTGTTAACATGCCTTTATTCTCATCAGAAGATTGTTGTCATTAATCAAATCAGTTCTACACCATTTGTAATACTTTATTTAAAAGACACTTTAAATGCAGGCACATAAATGTTGTAATAGTTTTGGAGTTCTTCTAGAAATGGCTGTAAATATTAAATTTGTCGAACATATTCTTAATTATGGGTCTGGCCTATATAACTTTGCACCAATTATCAGTCTTCATCTGTATGTATTGGTATGAAAGGTTTTCATTTCTCATCATATAAACTAATAATACTTTATGAAATACTTTTCGTATGTGTTTTGAATATAGTTGTCTAATTCCACTTTTTATAAGTACGTCACTAAAATATGCAAAAGTAAATTCTAAACTAGCGAGCATTATTTTTATAATTTGATAAAACATTCTAGGGTGCACCTTAATCGAAATAGAAGTTTTTTTAAATTTAGAGAAACCCATAACTTTAAGTGTGTTTTTTTCAACATATTTAAACCTTTTCCATCCACTTTTATTTGTAATTTTATTAGTAAGTTTGATTTGATTTTGTATCAGGATAAATTCTTTCGGCTTGAGCTCAGAAAGTAGAAGAGTGTGTGCATTATAATACCTTTCATTTTTAGGTATCTTTTGGCCATCATTATTTCTCCATAATTTTATTCTTTCATCATCTCATCATTTTGGAATACTCTACATGCAATGTTCTATGCATACTTACCCAAGAACACCTATATAGTCTTTCAATATGACGATAGAAGTGGTCTCCTCTTATGCACACATTTCCTGATAATATTCAGATTTAATCTTTCTTGGAATCGGGAAAATTAAGCCTGTCTTCAAGACTTAGATTACATTACAGTTTGATGGGATTTCATCTTTAAATCTTTTTATCCCCATATACTATACAGTTTTTTTGTTTTTTTTGAGGTAGTCTCATAGACATTTGTTTTGATGTTTGCGTACACCTACTAGTGTTCGTTTATTTTTTCTTTTAAACAGTGTTGTTTTGTAATTATGGCGACTAATTATATTAAAAAAATAATTTCCTTGTTTCGATTTTTTCTCAGAAGTTTGAATCAATTAAGAGTAAAATCATTATTTAAGGCAAACAAAAACTCTAATCCAATTACATACGTTTTATTAAAACAAAATAACTTTCTTTCGTTTACATTTTTTAACATTTTTTTTCTTCTGCATTGAAACAGGGTTAAAAGATTTAAAAAAATATTTTTTGTTTTGTACTCTGTATTATTTATTTACCATTTTTAGCAGGGGTTTATTAAATTAAACAAGACATTTTCTTATTTTTAGGGTTACGTAAATCAGACTTTTTAACATTGTAATTGCTTCATAAGTAATCATTTTTAAAATATAAAAACGTTTACACTTTGTTATATTAAACAGTTTTTTACAAATTGTAAAGTAACACGCTCGTTGAAACAGAGTGTAAAGAGAAATCTTTCTAGATCGAGGAAGCATTAAAGAAATTAGCTTTAACAGGTATATAGTTTTTAAAAAGTGCTCTTCTGTTTTGGGGCGATTATATGTTTTTATCCGTTTTTAAGTAGGATTATTTTACTTTTGAAATTGTTGTTGGGGTATCGACGTTTCCTACGACGGAGTTGACATATAATAATGAAAAAGTACTCAATATCCTTAGTATAGCAGGTGTGTCCACACAGAACTTCATATGGACCCGGGCAACAGCGGATAGTTCGTCTAGTTTACAATAAAGGACAGTTTATATATTCTTAAAGTTGTTTACAGCATTACTTCTTCTGTTTATTTGTTGGATCTTCTTTAATAAATAAAGACTTTGTATAGTATAATGGCATTAGTACATGTTGAACTACATCATTTGCAATATATTTGGAAGTCAGTCATTGTTAAGTGAGAGGCATTTTTGAACACTATTATTACAAAATAGGAAAGAAATTGAATACTTCAAGACATTTTTGAAAAGCTGTTAACAACAATCAAATAATATCAATCATTCAATATAGAATATCATTTGCCAATATTGTAACTTGTTGAAATCATGTTGCGAATATCTTCTAGAGAAGCTAATATCCCTAATAATGTGAAATGATCAGTTTGCAGAATGCTTATATTCAGTTGTTACATGGTAGCATTTGTTGGAGGCTTTTAAGACTTCAAAACTAACCAATCGCAAGCCAAGTATTTACTTATTCTTCCTTTTCCTTTCAATGAACCTGCTACATCAAATGTTTTATATCTTCAAAGGCAACAACTGTCAGATATTCTTTCAATGTTTTTACACAAGTGAAGACTCTTGTTATATATACATTTTATTATAATTTCCACATTTGATCCTTCTCTGAAGTCAGCTAAATTTAGCCAGCCATTAATACTAACATTTAACTACAGTTTGATAAAATTTCTCCCAGGACAATACCACTGTATAACGCCTTTGTAGGAGATCACACATATCTATCTACATATATTATTTTTTCTTGTTGTCCTGGCTAAAGCAATCAACGTCTCACATTTAACAGTAAGTCATTTAGACCTAATCTGTGATTGAACTGGCTCTATTAGCTCTATCCATAGTTATCTGAGGATTATTACATTTATTTAACCCTTCCATGTAATATAATATTGCCTTCATTGATTCAAATCAGCAGATTATCACTGCCATCTAATTTTGAGAGTTGTTTAGTTTTTTTCCCACATGACATTGACATTCCTATGCTTAGGTTTCTATGTTTTATCAAGATTAGTTTTATTACTAACTTAACTATGACGTCAATAACAAGAATCGTACTGGCATCAACTAGATTATAAAAATCAAGATTTCTTGAATTTGATGTGTATGTATCTGCTAGAAATTATTACTATGTGGATGCCCCTGCAAAAACCTATTTTCTAACATACAAATACATTTTTACTTCAGATAAATTTATCAATACAATTGCAAATACTTGAAACGATTTAACATTTTCACTTTTCTTCGCAAGGACACTGTAAATATCCTTTAGTTTTCAATGATTGAACTAAAGGTAAAATATTCAGTATTTTTATTGCCTCGTTTAACACTGAATTATTTTAGTTTAAGAGTTTTTGACTTTAGATATATTAAATATTTCATAATACGTTACAAATGTTTGTTTCATGTATATCATATATGCAGTAATTATTAGATAACATTGATACATCAATAAATTTGCAAAATGCAATTCAAAAGTTTGAAATAGTATACCTTGTGTTGTAGCAGCAGCACCTGTCGTAATTTCAGTCGGAACAGATATGGTTGAGATACCTTTAAATAAAAAAACAAATATAAAAATGTGTATGTAACATTATAGAAGAGAAAATAACTTAATACTACAACAAAAAATTGTAGTATATAGAAAGAATATAGCCAGTTCATCCTTTTCAATTTAGTTATAATTTGTTTCTACTATTATAAATATTCCGGATTCAAGAGCAACTACTTTCATTTATGTTGTGGTTGCAAGGTTGAGCAATAATTAGTAAGGAAATACAATGAAGACGCAAACAACAAGATAACGCAATAATAAGTGTATTAAAGAAAAGGTATATTTACAATATGTACAAATGACGGTGTCGAGTCAGAGAGTCTTGGTGGGAGGACATGTACGCTCTTCGGCGTCACTTCCGGTGGCATTTGAGTAAGACACACCAAGGCCAACCTACTCGATCTCCCGAGTTATATTTCTTTCTTCTCGTGTGTGTAGTGTTTCGGATAATTGCCTGTCTTGGCAATAGTTTGTCAAATGCTGATTTTACCTTTCTGGCAAACATTAGATCAGCTGGTGATATGTTTGATGGTGTACTAGGATGTGGTGTAATTCTATATACTTGCTAGAATTGTTGCAAAGCTTTTTCTGTTGGTGTTCCAATGGATTTCTTTAACGCTCGTTTTAGCGTGTCCACGAACCTTTCCGCAAGGCCATTCGACCTTGGATGATACGGCGGAGTCGTGATGTACTTCACTCAGAACGTGTCGCAAAATTCCTTAAACTCTGCGGATGTGAACTACGTTCCGTTGTCAGTGACCAGTGTGTCTGGTACACTGAATCTTGCAAACAACTCGTGTAGGAACCCTATTGAGTTGTTCGTTGTTGGATTCCTGCAACGCATTACCTCCGGCCATTTTGTGAAACTATCCACTACAATTAAATAATAGTTTTCACCTACTGGACCAGCGAAGTCCATGTGGATTCTCGACCATGGTTGGTCGGTTTTCGGCCAAGGTTTGTGTACTATAGGTGGAGATTTTGCCACTAACTGGCATCCTTTACATTTATCAATTGTTGTCGCTATGTCAGTGTCCATGTTACGCCAGTACACGTAGCTTCTCATTAACGACTTCATTCGATTTATCCCCGGATGTCCTGTGTGGAAATCTCTTAACATCCTATTCTGCAATGTTTTGGGTATTACCACTCTCTCGCTGTACAGTAACACATCGTCACATATGGAGAAAACTTCCTGCACCTTTGTGTCCATTATAATTTTCTCTTTTATGTCCTTTATATATTCATCTTTCTCGGCTTCCCTTTTAATGTCCGACAAAGTTACGGGTAGTTCCTTAATGATGTTTGCTACCATATTTTTTACTTCAACATTTGTCCAAATTGCTGCAATGACTGATTCTTCCAGATTGTGTTTCTGTGGTATCAGTCTTGACAGTCCATCCGCATGGCAAATCTTTTTTGATGCTAGATGTTGTAGCTGGAAATCGTAATTAAGTAGTATTGTACCCCAGCGCAGCAATCTATTTGCGGTGTATACCGGCAATCCTTTTTTTGATCCATAGATCGTGACTAACGGTTTATGGTCGGTTTCAAGTATGAATTGTCTACCATATAAATATCGGTGAAATTTAGTCACGGCAAAGATTATGCTCAACGCTTCTTTTTCGATTTGTGAATATGCCCTTTCGGTTGGTATCAGTGTTCTCAAAGCGTGTGCTATTGGTTTTCTAGACCCATCCGGCATAATATGTTGAATGCATGCTCTTAAGCCGTAGGAGCTAGCGTCACTAGCGACGACTATTTTTAAGTTTGTGTCAAAGTGCGTTAAGAATAATTCGGATGTTAGTGCGCTCTTTATTTTGTCAAAAGCGGTTTGACATTCTTGCGTCCAGTTCCACGGTGTATCCTTTTTAAGCAGATTATTTAAGGGGGCTTGCAAGTTATGCATTCCTTCAATAAAAGATTGGTAATAATTTGCGAGTCCTAAGAAACTCTGCAAGGTTGTTACATTATCGGGTGCTGGCATATTTTTTATTGCCGCAGATCTGTCCGGGTCTGGACGTCGTCCATGTTTGTTTATTATGTGTCCAAGATACTTAAACTCGCTCATACAAAAGTCACATTTACTTTCTTTTACTTTAAAGCCGAATTCTTGTATTCGAGTAAATACTTGTTTCAAATGTTCCTTATGTTCTTCTAGGGATTTGCTCCTGACAACAATGTCGTCCAGGTATGCACATGCGCACTCAATACCACTTAGCATGGTGTCCATCGCTTGCTGAAAGATGGCAGGTGCTACTTTGATGCCAAAAGGCAATCGGTTGTATTTGTATAATCCCTTATGCGTATTGATGCATAGTATTTTTGAGCAATTCTCCTCGACCGGTATTTGCAAATACGCGTCGCTCAAGACTATCTTGGAGAAGATATTACCCCCATTCAACTTCGTGAATATTTCCTCTGGGCTTGGTAGGGGGTAATGGTGATCTTTTAATAGGGAGTTGACCCCGGTCGAAAAGTCTGCGCACACTCTAACTTCGTCATTCTTTTTCTTTACGTATACGGTGGGGGCTGCCCACTCGCTGTGTTCTATTTTTGATAGAATTCCCGTCTGTTCCAATCTATTTAATTCTTTATCAATCTTTTCCAACCCAGCGAACGGAACATTTCGCTTTTTTCTAAAAATTGGGCTGGCGTTTTCTTTAAGTTCAAACGAGGCCTTGAATTTATTGCAGCGACCTAAGTTAGTCGTGAATGCCTCAGGAAATAATTCTTTTAAATCGTCTTTTATATTTACTGTTGTTGGAGAAGAACATTCTAATTTTTTACAGAATGTATTGATTGGCTTATCCCATAGTCCGAATTTCTCAATTAAATCTATTCCAAACAGATTTTCACTATTTTTTAGTACGAATATTTTTAATTTCTTCGAAATCCCTTTCAATTTTATCGGGAGGACAACTTCTCCTTCAAATTTTATACCACCACCAGTTACCGTCCGGGCTGCTTTACTAGTTTTCATCATGGCCGGTTTTCCCAACTTTTTCCCCGTATTCAGGTTTATTATAGAAACATCGGAGCCGGAGTCGAGTTGTAACTTTATTGATGTTTTAAATATTTCCACTTTTACGTATTTTCGCCGATCTTTGTCTAATTTTGTATTTGATTTTGTTTGCTGTACTCTCTTTCTGGTGTAATCTTTATATCTGCAGCAATCGCTTTTGTGTCCCACCTTCTTACAAATGTAGCATTTTTTCTTCTTATAAGGACAATCTGATTCCCAATGCTTTTCTGCACATCTCTTACAGTTATATCTAGGAAGAGGCTTGTTATATTCTGTACTATATTTATGGTTATTATCTTTGGAATATCCCGTTCCATTGCTTTTCTTTGTAAAGTTCTTGGTTGGTGCGTATGGTTTTCTAACTTTTCTTACATATGCTACTCCGGATTCTTCTATATTTTTTTAATCCTTTTTTAGTGTAATGGCCCTTTCACAGTCCTCTGCTAGTTTCTGGAGGGTTAAATCTTGCTCAGATTCCAGCTTAGACAACACTCGTCTGCGTATTTCTGCATTTTTCGTGGAAACTAACCCTTGAGCGAAGATTAGACATTTAAAATCTTCTACCGTTAGTTCTGCAAGCTTAAAATTATCGCAGTTTTTATTGACAACTGATGCGTATGTCAAATAATCTTGGTTGTCCATCTTTCTTAGATTCATGCACAGCCATCTTTTATGAAAAAGAGATATATTTGGATTAAATAATCTTTTAGTAATTTTACAGCTTCCATGAACTCTAATTCCACAGTTTTTTTAGGTAATATGTAATCTACGAATTTGCTGTGTTCTGATGTACCCAATTTTCTGAGTAAGAGGCTAACTTTCTGACTATTTGGCCAATTTTTACAGTCCAGTTGAAAAACATCCTCGTATCTTGTGTAGTATGCTTCAAAATTCTTCTCTTCCTCAGGCACATAATGAAATGTGTCCATGCTATTAAAAATAGTTGTATGGGAGAAATTAACACTATCGACATTTTCTCGATTACTCTTTAGTAGTTCCAGTGTTTTAGCAAAACGTTCCTCTTGTCTTTCTTCATATACCAATTGTAGTTTCTTATGCCTTTCTTCCTGTTCCAATTGTAGTTTCTTATGCCTTTCTTCCTGTTCCAATTGCAGTTTTTTCTGCTTTAATTGCGCCATTTTCTGCTTTTCTTCTTGTTCCTGCTGCCATTTCAATAATCTGTCCTCTCTCTTTTCCTCGCGGTCAGCCTGTGCCTGTATTTGTGTTTGCAAAAGCTCGTTTTGTGTAGCTTGTCTGCGTTCATCCCGCTCAGCCTGTGCTTGTAAAAATTGCATGAACATTTTTGATAAGTCTTCCATGTTTTTTTTTGTTTTATTTTTAGTGTGTAGTTAAAAAAAAAATATTGTACCATGTACACTATACACCGGTTTGGGTTACAACAAAAAGGCAAATTGCTGTAAGCTCCTGTTTTCAATAATAATATCGCTGCTTGCAATAATATATTCTTTTTGCAAGTCATGCTGCAAAAAAAAAAATAAAACAGGTTTATCTGGAATCATGAAATGGAATTGACTTTCCGTTTTTAGGCACTTACTAATAAGTAACACTTTCCACAAAATAAAAGTTTGGGTTTTTTTTTTTTTTTTTTTTTCGAGTCACAATTGAATAAATGTATGCAGTACATTTAGTTCTTTGAGTTTTTTTTCTCTAGTATTTTAGTAATTAAAATACCTCTTAAATTGAGATTACCTTTTTTTTCGTGACGTTTTACTGTATTATCCGTTATTCCGTGACAACTTCAAGAAAAAAAATCCTTTCCTTGAATTTTAGTTTTAGTTGTGGTATTAACCTTTTAGTATCGACGTCAACCAAAACATTAATTAAAAAGTCCTTTAGTTGTTGTTTTGTTTACGGAGAACAGTAATAAGAATCCACTGGTGAACATTTTTCGTAGGTTACTTCCTTGCTTTTCGTAATACGGGTCTGACCTGTCGTTTTTGCGACAGAACAAAGTTCGCTTTTCGTTTGCAAGTTGGTCCTTTAGTAAGATTTGTCGTGTAGCGAGAAAAACAAAAATTCACTTTTACATTCGTTTGCAAGTCGGATTCCCAGAAAACGGCGTAAATTGTCGCTTTTGCCACGTTAGATATTTTTTTTTCACTTGAGTTGAAACTTCTCTTGAGCGTAAAATCCGTTTGCTCGTCAACACTTTGCATTCCTTAAAAAAAAAAATGGTCAACCTTTGCGTTGTACTTTTTTTTTTTTTTTTTTTAAATAGTTCTTCGTCAAACTGTTATATTTGACGCTTCATATCTCGTCGCCAACTGTTGTGGTTGCAAGGTTGAGCAATAATTAGTAAGGAAATACAATGAAGACGCAAACAACAAGATAACGCAATAATAAGTGTATTAAAGAAAAGGTATATTTACAATATGTACAAATGACGGTGTCGAGTCAGAGAGTCTTGGTGGGAGGACATGTACGCTCTTCGGCGTCACTTCCGGTGGCATTTGAGTAAGACACCCAAGGCCAACCTAGGCTTGCCATTTATAGTGTTATGTTATTCGCATATGCAAATAAGTGGTTGCCACCACAACAATTTACTTTAATTATGTTTTCCAAGTAGCTTCATTTTTATTCTAAATTCATCTTTGCAATCTCTTATATTGATATTATATTTATACATTCATTTTAGCTTTTACTTTTTGTTTTAAATTCTGTTAATAAAACTTAAGTTAAAAACTAATGCTATAAAAATCATTTATTCTTCACTGAAATAAAAAAAAAACCCTCAATATTTTTGATTTAACTCAATCATGGAAATGGTATAAAAACTATTGACAGAAATAATGTAACTGCCAACGGTTCAAACTAATACTGAAAACGTGATTGTTTAAATCTATCCTAAATAAGTATATCAAGTCAATAACGACTGCATATGATTGCACTATTATTTTCGAATCCAGATTAAATTATATCAAAGATACTTCAGGTGTTAACATGCCTTTATTCTCATCAGAAGATTGTTGTCATTAATCAAATCAGTTCTACACCATTTGTAATACTTTATTTAAAAGACACTTTAAATGCAGGCATAGCTTGCACATAAATGTTGTAATAGTTTTGGAGTTCTTCTAGAAATGATTGTAAATATTAAATTTGTCGAACATATTCTTAATTATGGGTCTGGCCTATATAACTTTGCACCAATTATCAGTCTTCATCTGTATGTATTGGTATGAAAGGTTTTCATTTCTCATCATATAAACTAATAATACTTTATGAAATACTTTTTGTATGTGTTTTGAATATAGTTGTCTAATTCCACTCTTTATAAGTACGTCACTAAAATATGAAAAAGTAAATGCTAAACTAGCGAGCATTATTTTTATAATTTGATAAAACATTCTAGGGTACACCTTAATCGAAATAGAAGTTTTTTTAAATTTAGAGAAACCCATAACTTTAAGTGTGTTTTTTTCAACATATTTAAACCTTTTCCATCCACTTTTATTTGTAATTTTATTAGTAAGTTTGATTTGATTTTGTATCAGTATAAATTCTTTCGGCTTGAGCTCAGAAAGTAGAAGAGTGTGTGCATTATAATACCTTTCATTTTTAGGTATCTTTTGGCCATCATTATTTCTCCATAATTTTATTCTTTCATCATCTCATCATTTTGGAATACTCTACATGCAATGTTCTATGCATACTTACCCAAGAACACCTATATAGTCTTTCAATATGACGATAGAAGTGGTCTCCTCTTATGCACACATTTCCTGATAATATTCAGATTTAATCTTTCTTGGAATCGGGAAAATTAAGCCTGTCTTCAAGACTTAGATTATATTACAGTTTGATGGTATTTCATCTTTAAATCTTTTTATCCCTATATACTATACAGTTTTTTTTTTATTTGAGGTAGTCTCATAAACATTTTTTTTGATGTTTGCATACACCTTCTAGTGTTCGTTTATTTTTTCTTTTAAACAGTGTTGTTTTGTAATTATGGCGACTAATTATATTAAAAAAATAATGTCCTTGTTTCGATTTTTTCTCAGAAGTTTGAATCAATTAAGAGTAAAATCATTATTTAAGGCAAACAAAAACTCTAATCCAATTACATACGTTTTATTAAAACAAAATAACTTTCTTTCGTTTACATTTTTTAACATTTTTTTTCTTCTGCATTGAAACAGGGTTAAAAGATTTTAAAAAAATATTTTTTGTTTTGTACTCTGTATTATTTATTTACCATTTTTAGCAGGGGTTTATTAAATTAAACAAGACATTTTCTTGTTTTTAGGGTTACGTAAATCAGATTTTTTAACATTGTAATTGCTTCATAAGTAATCATTTTTAAAATATAAAAACGCTTATACTTTGTTATATTAAAAAGTTTTTTACAAATTGTAAAGTAACACGCTCGTTGAAACAGAGTGTAAAGAGAAATCTTTCTAGATCGAGGAAGCATTAAAGAAATTAGCTTTAACAGGTATATAGTTTTTAAAAAGTGCTCTTCTGTTTTGGGGCGATTATATGTTTTTATCCGTTTTTAAGTAGGATTATTTTACTTTTGAAATTGTTGTTGGGGTATCGACGTTTCCTACGACGGAGTTGACATATAATAATGAAAAAGTACTCAATATCCTTAGTATAGCAGGTGTGTCCACACAGAACTTCATATGGACCCGGGCAACGGCGGATAGTTCGTCTAGTTTACAATAAAGGACAGTTTATATATTCTTAAAGTTGTTTACAGCATTACTTCTTCTGTTTATTTGTTGGATTTTCTTTAATAAATAAAGACTTTGTATAGTATAATGGCATTAGTACATGTTGAACTACATAATTTGCAATATATTTGGAAGTCAGTCATTGTTAAGTGAGAGGCATTTTTGAACACTATTATCACAAAATAGGAAAGAAATTGAATACTTCAAGACATTTTTGAAAAGCTGTTAACAACAATCAAATAATATCAATCATTCAATATAGAATATCATTTGCCAATATTGTAACTTGTTGAAATCATGTTGCGAATATCTTCTAGAGAAGCTAATATCCCTAATAATGTGAAATGATCAGTTTGCAGAATGCTTATATTTGGTTGTTACATGGTAGCATTTGTTGGAGGCTTTTAAGACTGCAAAACTAACCAATCGCAAGCCAAGTATTTACTTATTCTTCCTTTTCCTTTCAATGAACCTGCTACATCAAATGTTTTATATCTTCAAAGGCAACAACTGTCAGATATTCTTTCAATGTTTTTACACAAGTGAAGACTCTTGTTATATATACATTTTATTATAATTTCCACATTTGATCCTTCTCTGAAGTCAGCTAAATTTAGCCAGCCATTAATACTAACATTTAACTACAGTTTGATAAAATTTCTCCCAGGACAATACCACTGTATAACGCCTTTGTAGGAGATCACACATATCTATCTACATATATTATTTTTTCTTGTTGTCCTGGCTAAAGCAATCAACGTCTCACATTTAACAGTAAGTCATTAAGACCTAATCTGTGATTAAAATGGCTCTATTAGCTTTATCCATAGTTATCTGAGGATTATTACATTTATTTAATCTTTCCATGTAATATAATATTGCCTTCATTGATTCAAATCAGCAGATTATCACTGCCATCTAATTTTGAGAGTTGTTTAGTTTTTTTCCCACATGACATTGACATTCCTATGCTTAGGTTTCTATGTTTTATCAAGATTAGTTTTATTACTAACTTAACTATGACGTCAATAACAAGAATCATACTGGCATCAACTAGATTATAAAAATCAAGATTTCTTGAATTTGATGTGTATGTATCTGCTAGAAATTATTACTATGTGGATGCCCCTGCAAAAACCTATTTTCTAACATACAAATACATTTTTACTTCAGATAAATTTATCAATACAATTGCAAATACTTGAAACGATTTAACATTTTCACTTTTCTTCGCAAGGACACTGTAAATATCCTTTAGTTTTCAATGATTGAACTAAAGGTAAAATATTCAGTATTTTTATTGCCTCGTTTAACACTGAATTATTTTAGTTTAAGAGTTTTTGACTTTAGATATATTAAATATTTCATAATACGTTACAAATGTTTGTTTCATGTATATCATATATGCAGTAATTATTAGATAACATTGATACATCAATAAATTTGCAAAATGCAATTCAAAAGTTTGAAATAGTATACCTTGTGTTGTAGCAGCAGCACCTGTCGTAATTTCAGTCGGAACAGATATGGTTGAGATACCTTTAAATAAAACAACAAATATAAAAATGTGTATGTAACATTATAGAAGAGAAAATAACTTAATACTACAACAAAAAATTGTAGTATATAGAAAGAATATAGCCAGTTCATCCTTTTCAATTTAGTTATAATTTTTTTCTACTATTATAAATATTCCGGATTCAAGAGCAACTACTTTCATTTATGTTGTGGTTGCAAGTTGAGTAATAATTAGTAAGGAAATACAATGAAGACGCAAACAACAAGATAACGCAATAATAAGTGTATTAAAGAAAAGGTATATTTACAATATGTACAAATGACGGTGTCGAGTCAGAGAGTCTTGGTGGGAGGACATGTACGCTCTTCGGCGTCACTTCCGGTGGCATTTGAGTAAGACACACCAAGGCCAACCTACTCGATCTCCCGAGTTATATTTCTTTCTTCTCGTGTGTGTAGTGTTTCGGATAATTGCCTGTCTTGGCAATAGTTTGTCAAATGCTGATTTTACCTTTCTGGCAAACATTAGATCAGCTGGTGATATGTTTGATGGTGTACTAGGATGTGGTGTAATTCTATATACTTGCGAGAATTGTTGCAAAGCTTTTTCTGTTGGTGTTCCAATGGATTTCTTTAACGCTCGTTTTAGCGTGTCCACGAACCTTTCCGCGAGGCCATTCGACCTTGGATGATACGGCGGAGTCGTGATGTGCTTCACTCGGAACGTGTCGCAAAATTCCTTAAACTCTGCGGATGTGAACTACGTTCCGTTGTCAGTGACCAGTGTGTCTGGTACACTGAATCTTGCAAACAACTCGTGTAGGAACCCTATTGAGTTGTTCATTGTTGGATTCCTGCAACGCATTACCTCCGGCCATTTTGTGAAACTATCCACTACAATTAAATAATAGTTTTCACCTACTGGACCAGCGAAGTCCATGTGGATTCTCGACCATGGTTGGTCGGTTTTCGGCCAAGGTTTGTGTACTATAGGTGGAGATTTTGCCGCTAACTGGCATCCTTTACATTTATCAATTGTTGTCGCTATGTCAGTGTCCATGTTACGCCAGTACACGTAGCTTCTCATTAACGACTTCATTCGATTTATCCCCGGATGTCCTGTGTGGAAATCTCTTAACATCCTATTCTGCAATGTTTTGGGTATTACCACTCTCTCGCTGTACAGTAACACATCGTCACATATGGAGAAAACTTCCTGCACCTTTGTGTCCATTATAATTTTCTCTTTTATGTCTTTTATATATTCGTCTTTCTTGGCTTCCCTTTTAATGTCCGACAAAGTTACGGGTAGTTCCTTAATGATGTTTGCTACCATATTTTTTACTTCAACATTTGTCCAAATTGCTGCAATGACTGATTCTTCCAGATTGTGTTTCTGTGGTATCAGTCTTGACAGTCCATCCGCATGGCAAATCTTTTTTGATGCTAGATGTTGTAGCTGGAAATCGTAATTAAGTAGTATTGTACCCCAGCGCAGCAATCTATTTGCGGTGTATACCGGCAATCCTTTTTTTGATCCATAGATCGTGACTAACGGTTTATGGTCGGTTTCAAGTATGAATTGTCTACCATATAAATATCGGTGAAATTTAGTCACGGCAAAGATTATGCTCAACGCTTCTTTTTCGATTTGTGAATATGCCCTTTCGGTTGGTATCAGTGTTCTCGAAGCGTGTGCTATTGGTTTTCTAGACCCATCCGGCATAATATGTTGAATGCATGCTCTTAAGCCGTAGGAGCTAGCGTCACTAGCGACGACTATTTTTAAGTTTGTGTCAAAGTGCGTTAAGAATAATTCGGATGTTAGTGCGCTCTTTATTTTGTCAAAAGCGGTTTGACATTCTTGCGTCCAGTTCCACGGTGTATCCTTTTTAAGCAGATTATTTAAGGGGGCTTGCAAGTTATGCATTCCTTCAATAAAAGATTGGTAATAATTTGTGAGTCCTAAGAAACTCTGCAAGGTTGTTACATTATCGGGTGCTGGCATATTTTTTATTGCCGCAGATCTGTCCGGGTCTGGACGTCGTCCATGTTTGTTTATTATGTGTCCAAGATACTTAAACTCGCTCATACAAAAGTCACATTTACTTTCTTTTACTTTAAAGCCGAATTCTTGTATTCGAGTAAATACTTGTTTCAAATGTTCCTTATGTTCTTCTAGGGATTTGCTCCTGACAACAATGTCGTCCAGGTATGCACATGCGCACTCAATACCACTTAGCATGGTGTCCATCGCTTGCTGAAAGATGGCAGGTGCTACTTTGATGCCAAAAGGCAATCGGTTGTATTTGTATAATCCCTTATGCGTATTGATGCATAGTATTTTTGAGCAATTCTCCTCGACCGGTATTTGCAAATACGCGTCGCTCAAGTCTATCTTGGAGAAGATATTACCCCCATTCAACTTCGTGAATATTTCCTCTGGGCTTGGTAGGGGGTAATGGTGATCTTTTAATAGGGAGTTGACCCCGGTCGAAAAGTCTGCGCACACTCTAACTTCGTCATTCTTTTTCTTTACGTATACGGTGGGGGCTGCCCACTCGCTGTGTTCTATTTTTGATAGAATTCCCGTCTGTTCCAATCTATTTAATTCTTTATCAATCTTTTCCAACCCAGCGAACGGAACATTTCGCTTTTTTCTAAAAATTGGGCTGGCGTTTTCTTTAAGTTCAAACGAGGCCTTGAATTTATTGCAGCAACCTAAGTTAGTCGTGAATGCCTCAGGAAATAATTCTTTTAAATCGTCTTTTATATTTACTGTTGTTGGAGAAGAACATTCTAATTTTTTACAGAATGTATTGATTGGCTTATCCCATAGTCCGAATTTCTCAATTAAATCTATTCCAAACAGATTTTCACTATTTTTTAGTACGAATATTTTTAATTTCTTCGAAATCCCTTTCAATTTTATCGGGAGGACAACTTCTCCTTCAAATTTTATACCACCACCAGTTACCGTCCGGGCTGCTTTACTAGTTTTCATCATGGCCGGTTTTCCCAACTTTTTCCCCGTATTCAGGTTTATTATAGAAACATCGGAGCCGGAGTCGAGTTGTAACTTTATTGATGTTTTAAATATTTCCACTTTTACGTATTTTCGCCGATCTTTGTCTAATTTTGTATTTGATTTTGTTTGCTGTACTCTCTTTCTGGTGTAATCTTTATATCTGCAGCAATCGCTTTTGTGTCCCACCTTCTTACAAATGTAGCATTTTTTCTTCTTATAAGGACAATCTGATTCCCAATGCTTTTCTGCACATCTCTTACAGTTATATCTAGGAAGAGGCTTGTTATATTCTGTACTATATTTATGGTTATTATCTTTGGAATATCCCGTTCCATTGCTTTTCTTTGTAAAGTTCTTGGTTGGTGCGTATGGTTTTCTAACTTTTCTTACATATGCTACTCCGGATTCTTCTATATTTTTTTAATCCTTTTTTAGTGTAATGGCCCTTTCACAGTCCTCTGCTAGTTTCTGGAGGGTTAAATCTTGCTCAGATTCCAGCTTAGACAACACTCGTCTGCGTATTTCTGCATTTTTCGTGGAAACTAACCCTTGAGCGAAGATTAGACATTTAAAATCTTCTACCGTTAGTTCTGCAAGCTTAAAATTATCGCAGTTTTTATTGACAACTGATGCGTATGTCAAATAATCTTGGTTGTCCATCTTTCTTAGATTCATGCACAGCCATCTTTTATGAAAAAGAGATATATTTGGATTAAATAATCTTTTAGTAATTTTACAGCTTCCATGAACTCTAATTCCACAGTTTTTTTAGGTAATATGTAATCTACGAATTTGCTGTGTTCTGATGTACCCAATTTTCTGAGTAAGAGGCTAACTTTCTGACTATTTGGCCAATTTTTACAGTCCAGTTGAAAAACATCCTCGTATCTTGTGTAGTATGCTTCAAAATTCTTCTCTTCCTCAGGCACATAATGAAATGTGTCCATGCTATTAAAAATAGTTGTATGGGAGAAATTAACACTATCGACATTTTCTCGATTACTCTTTAGTAGTTCCAGTGTTTTAGCAAAACGTTCCTCTTGTCTTTCTTCATATACCAATTGTAGTTTCTTATGCCTTTCTTCCTGTTCCAATTGTAGTTTCTTATGCCTTTCTTCCTGTTCCAATTGCAGTTTTTTCTGCTTTAATTGCGCCATTTTCTGCTTTTCTTCTTGTTCCTGCTGCCATTTCAATAATCTGTCCTCTCTCTTTTCCTCGCGGTCAGCCTGTGCCTGTATTTGTGTTTGCAAAAGCTCGTTTTGTGTAGCTTGTCTGCGTTCATCCCGCTCAGCCTGTGCTTGTAAAAATTGCATGAACATTTTTGATAAGTCTTCCATGTTTTTTTTTGTTTTATTTTTAGTGTGTAGTTAAAAAAAAAATATTGTACCATGTACACTATACACCGGTTTGGGTTACAACAAAAAGGCAAATTGCTGTAAGCTCCTGTTTTCAATAATAATATCGCTGCTTGCAATAATATATTCTTTTTGCAAGTCATGCTGCAAAAAAAAAAATAAAACAGGTTTATCTGGAATCATGAAATGGAATTGACTTTCCGTTTTTAGGCACTTACTAATAAGTAACACTTTCCACAAAATAAAAGTTTGGGTTTTTTTTTTCTTTTTTTTTCGAGTCACAATTGAATAAATGTATGCAGTACATTTAGTTCTTTGAGTTTTTTTTCTCTAGTATTTTAGTAATTAAAATACCTCTTAAATTGAGATTACCTTTTTTTTCGTGACGTTTTACTGTATTATCCGTTATTCCGTGACAACTTCAAGAAAAAAAATCCTTTCCTTGAATTTTAGTTTTAGTTGTGGTATTAACCTTTTAGTATCGACGTCAACCAAAACATTAATTAAAAAGTCCTTTAGTTGTTGTTTTGTTTACGGAGAACAGTAATAAGAATCCACTGGTGAACATTTTTCGTAGGTTACTTCCTTGCTTTTCGTAATACGGGTCTGACCTGTCGTTTTTGCGACAGAACAAAGTTCGCTTTTCGTTTGCAAGTTGGTCCTTTAGTAAGATTTGTCGTGTAGCGAGAAAAACAAAAATTCACTTTTACATTCGTTTGCAAGTCGGATTCCCAGAAAACGGCGTAAATTGTCGCTTTTGCCACGTTAGATATTTTTTTTTCACTTGAGTTGAAACTTCTCTTGAGCGTAAAATCCGTTTGCTCGTCAACACTTTGCATTCCTTAAAAAAAAAAATGGTCAACCTTTGCGTTGTACTTTTTTTTTTTTTTTTTTTAAATAGTTCTTCGTCAAACTGTTATATTTGACGCTTCATATCTCGTCGCCAACTGTTGTGGTTGCAAGGTTGAGCAATAATTAGTAAGGAAATACAATGAAGACGCAAACAACAAGATAACGCAATAATAAGTGTATTAAAGAAAAGGTATATTTACAATATGTACAAATGACGGTGTCGAGTCAGAGAGTCTTGGTGGGAGGACATGTACGCTCTTCGGCGTCACTTCCGGTGGCATTTGAGTAAGACACCCAAGGCCAACCTAGGCTTGCCATTTATAGTGTTATGTTATTCGCATATGCAAATAAGTGGTTGCCACCACAACAATTTACTTTAATTATGTTTTCCAAGTAGCTTCATTTTTATTCTAAATTCATCTTTGCAATCTCTTATATTGATATTATATTTATACATTCATTTTAGCTTTTACTTTTTGTTTTAAATTCTGTTAATAAAACTTAAGTTAAAAACTAATGCTATAAAAATCATTTATTCTTCACTGAAATAAAAAAAAAACCCTCAATATTTTTGATTTAACTCAATCATGGAAATGGTATAAAAACTATTGACAGAAATAATGTAACTGCCAACGGTTCAAACTAATACTGAAAACGTGATTGTTTAAATCTATCCTAAATAAGTATATCAAGTCAATAACGACTGCATATGATTGCACTATTATTTTCGAATCCAGATTAAATTATATCAAAGATACTTCAGGTGTTAACATGCCTTTATTCTCATCAGAAGATTGTTGTCATTAATCAAATCAGTTCTACACCATTTGTAATACTTTATTTAAAAGACACTTTAAATGCAGGCATAGCTTGCACATAAATGTTGTAATAGTTTTGGAGTTCTTCTAGAAATGATTGTAAATATTAAATTTGTCGAACATATTCTTAATTATGGGTCTGGCCTATATAACTTTGCACCAATTATCAGTCTTCATCTGTATGTATTGGTATGAAAGGTTTTCATTTCTCATCATATAAACTAATAATACTTTATGAAATACTTTTTGTATGTGTTTTGAATATAGTTGTCTAATTCCACTCTTTATAAGTACGTCACTAAAATATGAAAAAGTAAATGCTAAACTAGCGAGCATTATTTTTATAATTTGATAAAACATTCTAGGGTACACCTTAATCGAAATAGAAGTTTTTTTAAATTTAGAGAAACCCATAACTTTAAGTGTGTTTTTTTCAACATATTTAAACCTTTTCCATCCACTTTTATTTGTAATTTTATTAGTAAGTTTGATTTGATTTTGTATCAGTATAAATTCTTTCGGCTTGAGCTCAGAAAGTAGAAGAGTGTGTGCATTATAATACCTTTCATTTTTAGGTATCTTTTGGCCATCATTATTTCTCCATAATTTTATTCTTTCATCATCTCATCATTTTGGAATACTCTACATGCAATGTTCTATGCATACTTACCCAAGAACACCTATATAGTCTTTCAATATGACGATAGAAGTGGTCTCCTCTTATGCACACATTTCCTGATAATATTCAGATTTAATCTTTCTTGGAATCGGGAAAATTAAGCCTGTCTTCAAGACTTAGATTATATTACAGTTTGATGGTATTTCATCTTTAAATCTTTTTATCCCTATATACTATACAGTTTTTTTTTTATTTGAGGTAGTCTCATAAACATTTTTTTTGATGTTTGCATACACCTTCTAGTGTTCGTTTATTTTTTCTTTTAAACAGTGTTGTTTTGTAATTATGGCGACTAATTATATTAAAAAAATAATGTCCTTGTTTCGATTTTTTCTCAGAAGTTTGAATCAATTAAGAGTAAAATCATTATTTAAGGCAAACAAAAACTCTAATCCAATTACATACGTTTTATTAAAACAAAATAACTTTCTTTCGTTTACATTTTTTAACATTTTTTTTCTTCTGCATTGAAACAGGGTTAAAAGATTTTAAAAAAATATTTTTTGTTTTGTACTCTGTATTATTTATTTACCATTTTTAGCAGGGGTTTATTAAATTAAACAAGACATTTTCTTATTTTTAGGGTTACGTAAATCAGATTTTTTAACATTGTAATTGCTTCATAAGTAATCATTTTTAAAATATAAAAACGCTTATACTTTGTTATATTAAAAAGTTTTTTACAAATTGTAAAGTAACACGCTCGTTGAAACAGAGTGTAAAGAGAAATCTTTCTAGATCGAGGAAGCATTAAAGAAATTAGCTTTAACAGGTATATAGTTTTTAAAAAGTGCTCTTCTGTTTTGGGGCGATTATATGTTTTTATCCGTTTTTAAGTAGGATTATTTTACTTTTGAAATTGTTGTTGGGGTATCGACGTTTCCTACGACGGAGTTGACATATAATAATGAAAAAGTACTCAATATCCTTAGTATAGCAGGTGTGTCCACACAGAACTTCATATGGACCCGGGCAACGGCGGATAGTTCGTCTAGTTTACAATAAAGGACAGTTTATATATTCTTAAAGTTGTTTACAGCATTACTTCTTCTGTTTATTTGTTGGATTTTCTTTAATAAATAAAGACTTTGTATAGTATAATGGCATTAGTACATGTTGAACTACATAATTTGCAATATATTTGGAAGTCAGTCATTGTTAAGTGAGAGGCATTTTTGAACACTATTATCACAAAATAGGAAAGAAATTGAATACTTCAAGACATTTTTGAAAAGCTGTTAACAACAATCAAATAATATCAATCATTCAATATAGAATATCATTTGCCAATATTGTAACTTGTTGAAATCATGTTGCGAATATCTTCTAGAGAAGCTAATATCCCTAATAATGTGAAATGATCAGTTTGCAGAATGCTTATATTTGGTTGTTACATGGTAGCATTTGTTGGAGGCTTTTAAGACTGCAAAACTAACCAATCGCAAGCCAAGTATTTACTTATTCTTCCTTTTCCTTTCAATGAACCTGCTACATCAAATGTTTTATATCTTCAAAGGCAACAACTGTCAGATATTCTTTCAATGTTTTTACACAAGTGAAGACTCTTGTTATATATACATTTTATTATAATTTCCACATTTGATCCTTCTCTGAAGTCAGCTAAATTTAGCCAGCCATTAATACTAACATTTAACTACAGTTTGATAAAATTTCTCCCAGGACAATACCACTGTATAACGCCTTTGTAGGAGATCACACATATCTATCTACATATATTATTTTTTCTTGTTGTCCTGGCTAAAGCAATCAACGTCTCACATTTAACAGTAAGTCATTAAGACCTAATCTGTGATTAAAATGGCTCTATTAGCTCTATCCATAGTTATCTGAGGATTATTACATTTATTTAATCTTTCCATGTAATATAATATTGCCTTCATTGATTCAAATCAGCAGATTATCACTGCCATCTAATTTTGAGAGTTGTTTAGTTTTTTTCCCACATGACATTGACATTCCTATGCTTAGGTTTCTATGTTTTATCAAGATTAGTTTTATTACTAACTTAACTATGACGTCAATAACAAGAATCATACTGGCATCAACTAGATTATAAAAATCAAGATTTCTTGAATTTGATGTGTATGTATCTGCTAGAAATTATTACTATGTGGATGCCCCTGCAAAAACCTATTTTCTAACATACAAATACATTTTTACTTCAGATAAATTTATCAATACAATTGCAAATACTTGAAACGATTTAACATTTTCACTTTTCTTCGCAAGGACACTGTAAATATCCTTTAGTTTTCAATGATTGAACTAAAGGTAAAATATTCAGTATTTTTATTGCCTCGTTTAACACTGAATTATTTTAGTTTAAGAGTTTTTGACTTTAGATATATTAAATATTTCATAATACGTTACAAATGTTTGTTTCATGTATATCATATATGCAGTAATTATTAGATAACATTGATACATCAATAAATTTGCAAAATGCAATTCAAAAGTTTGAAATAGTATACCTTGTGTTGTAGCAGCAGCACCTGTCGTAATTTCAGTCGGAACAGATATGGTTGAGATACCTTTAAATAAAACAACAAATATAAAAATGTGTATGTAACATTATAGAAGAGAAAATAACTTAATACTACAACAAAAAATTGTAGTATATAGAAAGAATATAGCCAGTTCATCCTTTTCAATTTAGTTATAATTTTTTTCTACTATTATAAATATTCCGGATTCAAGAGCAACTACTTTCATTTATGTTGTGGTTGCAAGTTGAGTAATAATTAGTAAGGAAATACAATGAAGACGCAAACAACAAGATAACGCAATAATAAGTGTATTAAAGAAAAGGTATATTTACAATATGTACAAATGACGGTGTCGAGTCAGAGAGTCTTGGTGGGAGGACATGTACGCTCTTCGGCGTCACTTCCGGTGGCATTTGAGTAAGACACACCAAGGCCAACCTACTCGATCTCCCGAGTTATATTTCTTTCTTCTCGTGTGTGTAGTGTTTCGGATAATTGCCTGTCTTGGCAATAGTTTGTCAAATGCTGATTTTACCTTTCTGGCAAACATTAGATCAGCTGGTGATATGTTTGATGGTGTACTAGGATGTGGTGTAATTCTATATACTTGCGAGAATTGTTGCAAAGCTTTTTCTGTTGGTGTTCCAATGGATTTCTTTAACGCTCGTTTTAGCGTGTCCACGAACCTTTCCGCGAGGCCATTCGACCTTGGATGATACGGCGGAGTCGTGATGTGCTTCACTCGGAACGTGTCGCAAAATTCCTTAAACTCTGCGGATGTGAACTACGTTCCGTTGTCAGTGACCAGTGTGTCTGGTACACTGAATCTTGCAAACAACTCGTGTAGGAACCCTATTGAGTTGTTCATTGTTGGATTCCTGCAACGCATTACCTCCGGCCATTTTGTGAAACTATCCACTACAATTAAATAATAGTTTTCACCTACTGGACCAGCGAAGTCCATGTGGATTCTCGACCATGGTTGGTCGGTTTTCGGCCAAGGTTTGTGTACTATAGGTGGAGATTTTGCCGCTAACTGGCATCCTTTACATTTATCAATTGTTGTCGCTATGTCAGTGTCCATGTTACGCCAGTACACGTAGCTTCTCATTAACGACTTCATTCGATTTATCCCCGGATGTCCTGTGTGGAAATCTCTTAACATCCTATTCTGCAATGTTTTGGGTATTACCACTCTCTCGCTGTACAGTAACACATCGTCACATATGGAGAAAACTTCCTGCACCTTTGTGTCCATTATAATTTTCTCTTTTATGTCTTTTATATATTCGTCTTTCTTGGCTTCCCTTTTAATGTCCGACAAAGTTACGGGTAGTTCCTTAATGATGTTTGCTACCATATTTTTTACTTCAACATTTGTCCAAATTGCTGCAATGACTGATTCTTCCAGATTGTGTTTCTGTGGTATCAGTCTTGACAGTCCATCCGCATGGCAAATCTTTTTTGATGCTAGATGTTGTAGCTGGAAATCGTAATTAAGTAGTATTGTACCCCAGCGCAGCAATCTATTTGCGGTGTATACCGGCAATCCTTTTTTTGATCCATAGATCGTGACTAACGGTTTATGGTCGGTTTCAAGTATGAATTGTCTACCATATAAATATCGGTGAAATTTAGTCACGGCAAAGATTATGCTCAACGCTTCTTTTTCGATTTGTGAATATGCCCTTTCGGTTGGTATCAGTGTTCTCGAAGCGTGTGCTATTGGTTTTCTAGACCCATCCGGCATAATATGTTGAATGCATGCTCTTAAGCCGTAGGAGCTAGCGTCACTAGCGACGACTATTTTTAAGTTTGTGTCAAAGTGCGTTAAGAATAATTCGGATGTTAGTGCGCTCTTTATTTTGTCAAAAGCGGTTTGACATTCTTGCGTCCAGTTCCACGGTGTATCCTTTTTAAGCAGATTATTTAAGGGGGCTTGCAAGTTATGCATTCCTTCAATAAAAGATTGGTAATAATTTGTGAGTCCTAAGAAACTCTGCAAGGTTGTTACATTATCGGGTGCTGGCATATTTTTTATTGCCGCAGATCTGTCCGGGTCTGGACGTCGTCCATGTTTGTTTATTATGTGTCCAAGATACTTAAACTCGCTCATACAAAAGTCACATTTACTTTCTTTTACTTTAAAGCCGAATTCTTGTATTCGAGTAAATACTTGTTTCAAATGTTCCTTATGTTCTTCTAGGGATTTGCTCCTGACAACAATGTCGTCCAGGTATGCACATGCGCACTCAATACCACTTAGCATGGTGTCCATCGCTTGCTGAAAGATGGCAGGTGCTACTTTGATGCCAAAAGGCAATCGGTTGTATTTGTATAATCCCTTATGCGTATTGATGCATAGTATTTTTGAGCAATTCTCCTCGACCGGTATTTGCAAATACGCGTCGCTCAAGTCTATCTTGGAGAAGATATTACCCCCATTCAACTTCGTGAATATTTCCTCTGGGCTTGGTAGGGGGTAATGGTGATCTTTTAATAGGGAGTTGACCCCGGTCGAAAAGTCTGCGCACACTCTAACTTCGTCATTCTTTTTCTTTACGTATACGGTGGGGGCTGCCCACTCGCTGTGTTCTATTTTTGATAGAATTCCCGTCTGTTCCAATCTATTTAATTCTTTATCAATCTTTTCCAACCCAGCGAACGGAACATTTCGCTTTTTTCTAAAAATTGGGCTGGCGTTTTCTTTAAGTTCAAACGAGGCCTTGAATTTATTGCAGCAACCTAAGTTAGTCGTGAATGCCTCAGGAAATAATTCTTTTAAATCGTCTTTTATATTTACTGTTGTTGGAGAAGAACATTCTAATTTTTTACAGAATGTATTGATTGGCTTATCCCATAGTCCGAATTTCTCAATTAAATCTATTCCAAACAGATTTTCACTATTTTTTAGTACGAATATTTTTAATTTCTTCGAAATCCCTTTCAATTTTATCGGGAGGACAACTTCTCCTTCAAATTTTATACCACCACCAGTTACCGTCCGGGCTGCTTTACTAGTTTTCATCATGGCCGGTTTTCCCAACTTTTTCCCCGTATTCAGGTTTATTATAGAAACATCGGAGCCGGAGTCGAGTTGTAACTTTATTGATGTTTTAAATATTTCCACTTTTACGTATTTTCGCCGATCTTTGTCTAATTTTGTATTTGATTTTGTTTGCTGTACTCTCTTTCTGGTGTAATCTTTATATCTGCAGCAATCGCTTTTGTGTCCCACCTTCTTACAAATGTAGCATTTTTTCTTCTTATAAGGACAATCTGATTCCCAATGCTTTTCTGCACATCTCTTACAGTTATATCTAGGAAGAGGCTTGTTATATTCTGTACTATATTTATGGTTATTATCTTTGGAATATCCCGTTCCATTGCTTTTCTTTGTAAAGTTCTTGGTTGGTGCGTATGGTTTTCTAACTTTTCTTACATATGCTACTCCGGATTCTTCTATATTTTTTAATCCTTTTTAGTGTAATGGCCCTTTCACAGTCCTCTGCTAGTTTCTGGAGGGTTAAATCTTGCTCAGATTCCAGCTTAGACAACACTCGTCTGCGTATTTCTGCATTTTTCGTGGAAACTAACCCTTGAGCGAAGATTAGACATTTAAAATCTTCTACCGTTAGTTCTGCAAGCTTAAAATTATCGCAGTTTTTATTGACAACTGATGCGTATGTCAAATAATCTTGGTTGTCCATCTTTCTTAGATTCATGCACAGCCATCTTTTATGAAAAAGAGATATATTTTGATTAAATAATTCTTTTAGTAATTTTACAGCTTCCATGAACTCTAATTCCACAGTTTTTTTAGGTAATATGTAATCTACGAATTTGCTGTGTTCTGATGTACCCAATTTTCTGAGTAAGAGGCTAACTTTCTGACTATTTGGCCAATTTTTACAGTCCAGTTGAAAAACATCCTCGTATCTTGTGTAGTATGCTTCAAAATTCTTCTCTTCCTCAGGCACATAATGAAATGTGTCCATGCTATTAAAAATAGTTGTATGGGAGAAATTAACACTATCGACATTTTCTCGATTACTCTTTAGTAGTTCCAGTGTTTTAGCAAAACGTTCCTCTTGTCTTTCTTCATATACCAATTGTAGTTTCTTATGCCTTTCTTCCTGTTCCAATTGTAGTTTCTTATGCCTTTCTTCCTGTTCCAATTGCAGTTTTTTCTGCTTTAATTGCGCCATTTTCTGCTTTTCTTCTTGTTCCTGCTGCCATTTCAATAATCTGTCCTCTCTCTTTTCCTCGCGGTCAGCCTGTGCCTGTATTTGTGTTTGCAAAAGCTTGTTTTGTGTAGCTTGTCTGCGTTCATCCCGCTCAGCCTGTGCTTGTAAAAATTGCATGAACATTTTTGATAAGTCTTACATGTTTTTTTTTGTTTTTTTTTTAGTGTGTAGTTAAAAAAAAAAATATTGTACCATGTACACTATACACCGGTTTGGGTTACAACAAAAAGGCAAATTGCTGTAAGCTCCTGTTTTCAATAATAATATCGCTGCTTGCAATAATATATTCTTTTTGCAAGTCATGCTGCAAAAAAAAAAATAAAACAGGTTTATCTGGAATCATGAAATGGAATTGACTTTCCGTTTTTAGGCACTTACTAATAAGTAACACTTTCCACAAAATAAAAGTTTGGGTTTTTTTTTCTTTTTTTTTCGAGTCACAATTGAATAAATGTATGCAGTACATTTAGTTCTTTGAGTTTTTTTTTCTCTAGTATTTTAGTAATTAAAATACCTCTTAAATTGAGATTACCTTTTTTTTCGTGACGTTTTACTGTATTATCCGTTATTCAGTGACAACTTCAAGAAAAAAAATCCTTTCCTTGAATTTTAGTTTTAGTTGTGGTATTTCCTTTTAGTACCGACGTCAACCAAAACATTAATTAAAAAGTCCTTTAGTTGTTGTTTTGTTTACGGAGAACAGTAATAAGAATCCACTGGTGAACTTTTTTCGTAGGTTACTTCCTTGCTATCGTAATACGGGTCTGACCTGTCGTTTTTGTGACAGAACAAAGTTCGCTTTTCTTTTGCAAGTTGGTCCTTTAGTAAGATTTGTCATGTAGCGACAAAACAAAAATTCACTTTTACATTCGTTTGCAAGTCGGATTCCCAGAAAACGGCGTAAATTGTAGCTTTTGCCACGTTAGAGATTTTTTTTTCACTTGAGTTGAAACTTCTCTTTAGTGTAAAATCCAATTACAATTTACTGTCATAATTTGCAGATTAATAGACACAATTTTGATATTTACTATTGTTGAATACCTTTTATAACACTGCTCTTAAAACTCATACTAATATTTACTTTTCCTTTCTAATTCACAGGTTCTATTATTGTATACTAAGTGTAATTTTTAAACATCTCAGTTTGGAAAAAAATTATTAAGAAATTAAATATTTTAGGCCATTTTTGAAAAAAACTGTTGTAAACAATCAAATATAAAAAATTCAATACAAAATATGATTTGTAAACGTTTCAACTTGTTCATATCATGTGTGAGAATATCATTTCGAGGAGCAGATATTCTCAATAATGTGAAATGATCTGTTTGGAGATTACACTTCCTAATAGCCAGTTCATCTTTTTCAATTTAGTTATAATTTGTTTCTACTATTATAAATATTCCGGATTCAAGAGCAACTACTTTCATTTACTTTAATTATGTTTTCCAAGTAGCTTCATTTTTATTCTAAATTCATCTTTACAATCTCTTATATTGATATTATATTTATACATTCATTTTAGCTTTTACTTTTTGTTTTTAATTCTGCTAATAAAACTTAAGTTAAAAACTAATGCTATAAAAATCATTTATTCTTCACTGAAATAAAAAAAAAAAAAACCTCAATATTTTTGATTTAACTCAATCATGGAAATGGTATAAAAACTATTTACAGAAATAATGTAACTGCCAACGGTTCAAACTAATACTGAAAACGTGATTGTTTAAATCTATCCTAAATAAGTATATCAAGTCAATAACGACTGCATATGATTGCACTATTATTTTCGAATCCAGATTAAATTATATCAAAGATACTTCAGGTGTTAACATGCCTTTATTCTCATCAGAAGATTGTTGTCATTAATCAAATCAGTTCTACACCATTTGTAATACTTTATTTAAAAGACACTTTAAATGCAGGCATAGCTTGCACATAAATGTTGTAATAGTTTTGGAGTTCTTCTAGAAATGATTGTAAATATTAAATTTGTCGAACATATTCTTAATTATGGGTCTGGCCTATATAACTTTGCACCAATTATCAGTCTTCATCTATATGTATTGGTATGAAAGGTTTTCATTTCTCATCATATAAACTAATAATACTTTATGAAATACTTTTCGTATGTGTTTTGAATATAGTTGTCTAATTCCACTTTTTATAAGTACGTCACTAAAATATGCAAAAGTAAATTCTAAACTAGCGAGCATTATTTTTATAATTTGATAAAACATTCTAGGGTGCACCTTAATCGAAATAGAAGTTTTTTTAAATTCAGAGAAACCCATAACTTTAAGTGTGTTTTTTTCAACATATTTAAACCTTTTCCATCCACTTTTATTTGTAATTTTATTGGTAAGTTTGATTTGATTTTGTATCAGGATAAATTCTTTCGGCTTGAGCTCAGAAAGTAGAAGAGTGTGTGCATTATAATACCTTTCATTTTTAGGTATCTTTTGGCCATCATTATTTCTCCATAATTTTATTCTTTCATCATCTCATCATTTTGGAATACTCTACATGCAATGTTCTATGCATACTTACCCAAGAACACTTATATAGTCTTTCAATATGACGATAGAAGTGGTCTCCTCTTATGCACACATTTCCTGATAATATTCAGATTTAATCTTTCTTGGAATCGGGAAAATTAAGCCTGTCTTCAAGACTTAGATTATATTACAGTTTGATGGGATTTCATCTTTAAATCTTTTTATCCCCATATACTATACAGTTTTTTTTGTTTTTTTTAGGTAGTCTCATAAACATTTTTTTTGATGTTGCGTACACCTACTAGTGTTCGTTTATTTTTTCTTTTAAACAGTGTTGTTTTGTAATTATAGCGACTAATTATATTAAAAAAATAATGTCCTTGTTTCGATTTTTTCTCAGAAGTTTGAATCAATTAAGAGTAAAATCATTATTTAAGGCAAACAAAAACTCTAATCCAATTACATACGTTTTATTAAAACAAAATAACTTTCTTTCGTTTACACTTTTTAACATTTTTTTTCTTCTGCATTGAAACAGGGTTAATAGATTTTAAAAATATTTTTTGTTTTGTACTCTGTATTATTTATTTACCATTTTTAGCAGGGGTTTATTAAATTAAACAAGACATTTTCTTATTTTTAGGGTTACGTAAATCAGACTTTTTAACATTGTAATTGCTTCATAAGTAATCATTTTTAAAATATAAAAACGTTTACACTTTGTTATATTAAAAAGTTTTTTACAAATTGTAAAGTAACACGCTCGTTGAAACAGAGTGTAAAGAGAAATCTTTCTAGATCGAGGAAGCATTAAAGAAATTAGCTTTAACAGGTATATAGTTTTTAAAAAGTGCTCTTCTGTTTTGGGGCGATTATATGTTTTTATCCGTTTTTAAGTAGGATTATTTTACTTTTGAAATTGTTGTTGGGGTATCGACGTTTCCTACGACGGAGTTGACATATAATAATGAAAAAGTACTCAATATCCTTAGTATAGCAGGTGTGTCCACACAGAACTTCATATGGACCCGGGCAACAGCGGATAGTTCGTCTAGTTTACAATAAAGGACAGTTTATATATTCTTAAAGTTGTTTACAGCATTACTTCTTCTGTTTATTTGTTGGATCTTCTTTAATAAATAAAGACTTTGTATAGTATAATGGCATTAGTACATGTTGAACTACATCATTTGCAATATATTTGGAAGTCAGTCATTGTTAAGTGAGAGGCATTTTTGAACACTATTATTACAAAATAGGAAAGAAATTGAATACTTCAAGACATTTTTGAAAAGCTGTTAACAACAATCAAATAATATCAATCATTCAATATAGAATATCATTTGCCAATATTGTAACTTGTTGAAATCATGTTGCGAATATCTTCTAGAGAAGCCAATATCCCTAATAATGTGAAATGATCAGTTTGCAGAATGCTTATATTTGGTTTAACATTAGTGTTACATGGTAGCATTTGTTGGAGGCTTTTAAGACCTCAAAACTAACCAATCGCAAGCCAAGTATTTACTTATTCCTCTTTTTCCTGTCAATGAACCTGCTACATCAAATGTTTGATATCTTAAAAGGCAACAACTCTCAGATATTCTTTCAATTTTATTACACAAGTGAAGACTCTTGTTAGATATACATTTTATTATAATTTCCACATTTGATCCTTCTCTGAAGTCAGCTAAATTTAGCCAGCCATTAATACTAACATTTAACTACAGTTTGATAAAATTTCTTCCAGGACAATACCACTGTATAACGCCTTTGTAGGAGATCACACATATCTATCTACATATATTATTTTTTTTCTTGTTGTATTGGCTAAAACAATCAACATCTAACATTTAACAGTATGTCATTAAGACCTAATCTGTAATTAAAATGGCTCTATTAGCTCTATCCATAGTTATCTGAGGATTATTACATTTATTTAATCTTTCCATGTAATATAATATTGCCTTCATTGATTCAAATCAGCAGATTATCACTGCCATCTAATTTTGAGAGTTGTTTAGTTTTTTTCCCACATGACATTGACATTCCTATGCTTAGGTTTCTATGTTTTATCAAGATTAGTTTTATTACTAACTCAACTATGACGTCAATAACAAGAATCGTACAGGCATCAACTAGATTATAAAAATCAAGATTTCTTGAAGTTGATGTGTATGTATCTGTTAAAAATCATTACTATGTGGATGCCCCTGCAAAAACCTATTTTCTAACATACAAATACATTTCTACTTCAGATAAATTTATCAATACAATTGCAAATACTTGAAATGATTTAACATTTTCACTTTTCTTCCCAAGGACACTGTAAATATCCTTTAGTTTTCAATGATTGAACTAAAGGTAAAATATTCAGTATTTTTATTGCCTCGTTTAACACTGAATTATTTTAGTTTAAGAGTTTTTGACTTTAAATATATTAAATATTTCATAATTCGTTACAAATGTTTGTTTCATGTATATCATATATGCAGTAATTATTAGATAAAATTGATACATCAATAATTTTGCACAATGCAATACAAAAGTTTTATATAGTATACCTTGTGTTGTAGCAGCAGCAGCGCCTGTCGTAATTTCAGTTGGAACAGATATGGTTGAGATACCTTTAAATAAAACAACAAATATAAAAATGTGTATGTAGCATTATAGAAGAGAAAATAACTTAATACTACAACAACAAATGTACAGTTAGTTAAATATTATTTCATGTAAATCCTTTCTACATTGATTTGAAACATGTTCGGATTTAAATAATTTTTCTACAGGCTTTCTGATTGGTTTGGTTTACATTTACAATTTACTGTCATAATTTGCAGATTAATAGACACAATTTTGATATTTACTATTGTTGAATACCTTTTATAACACTGCTCTTAAAACTCATACTTATATTTACTTTTCGTTTCTAATTCACAGTTTCTATTATTGTATACTAAATGTCATTTTTAAACATCTTAGTATGGAAAAAAATTATTAAGAGATTAAATATCTTAGTCCATTTGTGCCAAAAAAAATACTGTTGACAACGAATATAAACAATTCAATACAAAATATGATTTGTAAACGTTTCGACTTGTTCACATCATGTGTGAGAATATCATTTCGAGGAGCAGATATTCTCAATAATTTGAAATGATCTGTTTGGAGATTACTTCCTAATAGCCAGTTCATCCTTTTCAATTTAGTTATAATTTGTTTCTACTATTATAAATATTTCTGATTCAAGACCAAATACTCCCATTTACTTTAATTATGTTTTCTAAGTAGCTTCATTTTTATTCTAAATTTATTTTATCAGTCTTTATTTAATTTGTTCTTTTCCAATATAAAAAAAAACATGAATCTTTTTGTCGATAATTACTAATTTGTGGATTGTAACTATTTTGTCTGAACTATTCAAGAATACTTTTTTTACCACTGCTTTTATACTTAATAAGATTTTCAATAATATTTGCCTTTGCTTTAGAATTTGTAATTTCTGCAATCGGTCGTTGGAAAAGATCACTTTTATTTACAAAACACTTCTTCTGACAGAAATTATGACCGGTCATCAATATCATCAAATTTTACGTATATATTCTGAAGCAAACGTTATCTCCATTTATGAAAATTTTCAGAATTAATTTGCTGCTTTGATTATTTTTATGATTTTTCTTCAAGATAATAATTTTTTAAAAGCCGATATATATTTCTAATAAACAAGTGCTCTTTATGACACTTTAGAAGCAGTATTTTCAATTACCTTCTGTTATATAAAGGGCACATATGTGTGTGTTTGTATGTCTGCTAAAAACTTTTGTCATCCGCATCTGACCGGGTCGAAACTGGTACCATCTTAAAGTGCCATGCCATGGATAAAAATCATGTGAAACTTAGAAAAAAGAATTTATTCTGTGGTGTTCAACTGGACTACGTTTTGGAAGGGGGTCCGTTTTCGTGTCCCTTTTTTTCGCAAGTCACAACGTGTATTAAACTAAAACTATGTTAAAAAGGTTATATGGCAACGTTATGACTTCATAAGCACTTGTGGCATAGTAAGCAAAAGAGATTCCTTGTAATTTTTTGCCTTCTTTCCCTCTTTCGCTTTTCATGTTCAAGCTCGTCCACTGCAGTTCATTTTTTTTTTGTCGCATCGGCACTCCCTACTATTTTTATTAAAACAAGTTGTTTCGATTTATTTGTGAGAGTGGGTTATTTTTTTTTTGGAAGAAATGGTTAATTATTTCTTATGTGAATAGAGTTTTATATCGAATATCATTTCAAGGAGCAGATATTCTCAATAATGTGAAATGATCTGTTTGGAGATTACACTTCCTAATAGCCAGTTCATCCTTTTCAATTTAGTTATAATTTGTTTCTACTATTATAAATATTACGGATTCAAGAGCAACTACTTTCATTTACTTTAATTATGTTTTCCAAGTAGCTTCATTTTTATTCTAAATTCATCTTTACAATCTCTTATATTGATATTATATTTATACATTCATTTTAGCTTTTACTTTTTGTTTTTAATTCTGCTAATAAAACTTAAGTTAAAAACTAATGCTATAAAAATCATTTATTCTTCACTGAAATAAAAAAAAAACCTCAATATTTTTGATTTAACTCAATCATGGAAATGGTATAAAAACTATTTACAGAAATAATGTAACTGCCAACGGTTCAAACTAATACTGAAAACGTGATTGTTTAAATCTATCCTAAATAAGTATATCAAGTCAATAACGACTGCATATGATTGCACTATTATTTTCGAATCCAGATTAAATTATATCAAAGATACTTCAGGTGTTAACATGCCTTTATTCTCATCAGAAGATTGTTGTCATTAATCAAATCAGTTCTACACCATTTGTAATACTTTATTTAAAAGACACTTTAAATGCAGGCACATAAATGTTGTAATAGTTTTGGAGTTCTTCTAGAAATGGCTGTAAATAATAAATTTGTCGAACATATTCTTAATTATGGGTCTGGCCTATATAACTTTGCACCAATTATCAGTCTTCATCTGTATGTATTGGTATGAAAGGTTTTCATTTCTCATCATATAAACTAATAATACTTTATGAAATACTTTTCGTATGTGTTTTGAATATAGTTGTCTAATTCCACTTTTTATAAGTACGTCACTAAAATATGCAAAAGTAAATTCTAAACTAGCGAGCATTATTTTTATAATTTGATAAAACATTCTAGGGTGCACCTTAATCGAAATAGAAGTTTTTTTAAATTTAGAGAAACCCATAACTTTAAGTGTGTTTTTTTCAACATATTTAAACCTTTTCCATCCACTTTTATTTGTAATTTTATTAGTAAGTTTGATTTGATTTTGTATCAGGATAAATTCTTTCGGCTTGAGCTCAGAAAGTAGAAGAGTGTGTGCATTATAATACCTTTCATTTTTAGGTATCTTTTGGCCATCATTATTTCTCCATAATTTTATTCTTTCATCATCTCATCATTTTGGAATACTCTACATGCAATGTTCTATGCATACTTACCCAAGAACACCTATATAGTCTTTCAATATGACGATAGAAGTGGTCTCCTCTTATGCACACATTTCCTGATAATATTCAGATTTAATCTTTCTTGGAATCGGGAAAATTAAGCCTGTCTTCAAGACTTAGATTACATTACAGTTTGATGGGATTTCATCTTTAAATCTTTTTATCCCCATATACTATACAGTTTTTTTTGTTTTTTTTTAGGTAGTCTCATAGACATTTGTTTTGATGTTTGCGTACACCTACTAGTGTTCGTTTATTTTTTCTTTTAAACAGTGTTGTTTTGTAATTATGGCGACTAATTATATTAAAAAAATAATTTCCTTGTTTCGATTTTTTCTCAGAAGTTTGAATCAATTAAGAGTAAAATCATTATTTAAGGCAAACAAAAACTCTAATCCAATTACATACGTTTTATTAAAACAAAATAACTTTCTTTCGTTTACATTTTTTAACATTTTTTCTCTTCTGCATTGAAACATGGTTAAAAGATTTAAAAAAATATTTTTTGTTTTGTACTCTGTATTATTTATTTACCATTTTTAGCAGGGGTTTATTAAATTAAACAAGACATTTTCTTATTTTTAGGGTTACGTAAATCAGACTTTTTAACATTGTAATTGCTTCATAAGTAATCATTTTTAAAATATAAAAACGTTTACACTTTGTTATATTAAACAGTTTTTTACAAATTGTAAAGTAACACGCTCGTTGAAACAGAGTGTAAAGAGAAATTTTTCTAGATCGAGGAAGCATTAAAGAAATTAGCTTTAACAGGTATATAGTTTTTAAAAAGTGCTCTTCTGTTTTGGGGCGATTATATGTTTTTATCCGTTTTTAAGTAGGATTATTTTACTTTTGAAATTGTTGTTGGGGTATCGACGTTTCCTACGACGGAGTTGACATATAATAATGAAAAAGTACTCAATATCCTTAGTATAGCAGGTGTGTCCACACAGAACTTCATATGGACCCGGGCAACAGCGGATAGTTCGTCTAGTTTACAATAAAGGACAGTTTATATATTCTTAAAGTTGTTTACAGCATTACTTCTTCTGTTTATTTGTTGGATCTTCTTTAATAAATAAAGACTTTGTATAGTATAATGGCATTAGTACATGTTGAACTACATCATTTGCAATATATTTGGAAGTCAGTCATTGTTAAGTGAGAGGCATTTTTGAACACTATTATTACAAAATAGGAAAGAAATTGAATACTTCAAGACATTTTTGAAAAGCTGTTAACAACAATCAAATAATATCAATCATTCAATATAGAATATCATTTGCCAATATTGTAACTTGTTGAAATCATGTTGCGAATATCTTCTAGAGAAGCTAATATCCCTAATAATGTGAAATGATCAGTTTGCAGAATGCTTATATTCGGTTTAACATTAGTGTTACATGGTAGCATTTGTTTGAAGCTTTTAAGACTGCAAAACTAACCAATCGCAAGCCAAGTATTTACTTATTTCTCTTTTTCCTGTCAATGAACCTGCTATATCAAATGTTGTATATCTTCAAAGTCAACAACTCTCAGATATTCTTTCAATGTTATTACACAAGTGAAGACTTATTATAATTTCCACATTTGATCCTTCTCTGAAGTCAGCTAAATTTAGCCAGCCATTAATACTAACATTTAACTATAGTTTGATAAAATTTCTTCCAGGACAATACCACTGTATAACGCCTTTGTAGGAGATCACACATATCTATCTACATATATCATTTTTTCATGTTGTCCTGGTTAAAACAATCAACGTCTCACATTTAACAGTATGTCATTAAGACCTAATCTGTGATTGAACTGGCTCTATTAGCTCTATCCATAGTTATCTGAGGATTATTACATTTATTTAATCTTTCCACGTAATATAATATTGCCTTCATTGATTCAAATCAGCAGATTATCACTGCCATCTAATTTTACGAGTTGTTTAGCTTGTTGCCACATGAAATTGACATTCCTATGCTTAGGTCTCTATGTTTTATCAAGATTAGTTTTATTACTAATTGAACTATGACGTCAATGACAAGAATCGTACTGGCATCAACTTAAGAGTTTTTGACTTTAGATATATTAAATATTTCATAATACATTACAAATGTTTGTTTCATGTATATCATATATAGTAATTATTAGATTAAATTTATACATCAATAATTTTGCAAAATGCAATTCCAAAGGTTGAAATAGTATACCTTGTGTTGTAGCAGCAGCACCTGTCGTAATTTCAGTTGGAACAGATATGGTTGAGATACCTTTAAATAAAACAACAAATATAAAAATATGTATGTAGCATTATAGAAGAGAAAATAACTTAATACTACAACAACAAATTTACAATTAGTTGAATATTATTTCATGTAAATGCTTTCTACATTGATTTGAAACATGTTCGGATTTAAATAATTTTTCTACAGCATTTCTGATTGGTTTGGTTTACATTTACAATTTACTGTCATAATTTGCAGATTAATAGACACAATTTTGATATTTACTATTGTTGAATACCTTTTATAACACTGCTCTTAAAACTCATACTAATATTTACTTTTCGTTTCTAATTCACAGGTTCTATTATTGTATACTAAGTGTCATTTTAAACATCTTAGTTTGGAAAAAAATTATTAAGAAATTAAATATTTTAGGCAATTTTTGAAAAAAACTGTTGTAAACAATCAAATATAAAAAATTCAATACAAAATATGATTTGTAAACGTTTCAACTTGTTCATATCATGTGTGAGAATATCATTTCGAGGAGCAGATATTCTCAATAATGTGAAATGATCTGTTTGGAGATTACACTTCCTAATAGCCAGTTCATCTTTTTCAATTTAGTTATAATTTGTTTCTACTATTATAAATATTCCGGATTCAAGAGCAACTACTTTCATTTACTTTAATTATGTTTTCCAAGTAGCTTCATTTTTATTCTAAATTCATCTTTACAATCTCTTATATTGATATTATATTTATACATTCATTTTAGCTTTTACTTTTTGTTTTTAATTCTGCTAATAAAACTTAAGTTAAAAACTAATGCTATAAAAATCATTTGTTCTTCACTGAAATAAAAAAAAACCCTCAATATTTTTGATTTAACTCAATCATGGAAATGGTATAAAAACTATTGACAGAAATAATGTAACTGCCAACGGTTCAAACTAATACTGAAAACGTGATTGTTTAAATCTATCCTAAATAAGTATATCAAGTCAATAACGACTGCATATGATTGCACTATTATTTTCGAATCCAGATTAAATTATATCAAAGATACTTCAGGTGTTAACATGCCTTTATTCTCATCAGAAGATTGTTGTCATTAATCAAATCAGTTCTACACCATTTGTAATACTTTATTTAAAAGACACTTTAAATGCAGGCACATAAATGTTGTAATAGTTTTGGAGTTCTTCTAGAAATGGCTGTAAATATTAAATTTGTCGAAGATATTCTTAATTATGGGTCTGGCCTATATAACTTTGCACCAATTATCAGTCTTCATCTGTATGTATTGGTATGAAAGGTTTTCATTTCTCATCATATAAACTAATAATACTTTATGAAATACTTTTCGTATGTGTTTTGAATATAGTTGTCTAATTCCACTTTTTATAAGTACGTCACTAAAATATGCAAAAGTAAATTCTAAACTAGCGAGCATTATTTTTATAATTTGATAAAACATTCTAGGGTGCACCTTAATCGAAATAGAAGTTTTTTTAAATTTAGAGAAACCCATAACTTTAAGTGTGTTTTTTTCAACATATTTAAACCTTTTCCATCCACTTTTATTTGTAATTTTATTAGTAAGTTTGATTTGATTTTGTATCAGGATAAATTCTTTCGGCTTGAGCTCAGAAAGTAGAAGAGTGTGTGCATTATAATACCTTTCATTTTTAGGTATCTTTTGGCCATCATTATTTCTCCATAATTTTATTCTTTCATCATCTCATCATTTTGGAATACTCTACATGCAATGTTCTATGCATACTTACCCAAGAACACCTATATAGTCTTTCAATATGACGATAGAAGTGGTCTCCTCTTATGCACACATTTCCTGATAATATTCAGATTTAATCTTTCTTGGAATCGGGAAAATTAAGCCTGTCTTCAAGACTTAGATTACATTACAGTTTGATGGGATTTCATCTTTAAATCTTTTTATCCCCATATACTATACAGTTTTTTTGTTTTTTTTGAGGTAGTCTCATAGACATTTGTTTTGATGTTTGCGTACACCTACTAGTGTTCGTTTATTTTTTCTTTTAAACAGTGTTGTTTTGTAATTATGGCGACTAATTATATTAAAAAAATAATTTCCTTGTTTCGATTTTTTCTCAGAAGTTTGAATCAATTAAGAGTAAAATCATTATTTAAGGCAAACAAAAACTCTAATCCAATTACATACGTTTTATTAAAACAAAATAACTTTCTTTCGTTTACATTTTTTAACATTTTTTCTCTTCTGCATTGAAACATGGTTAAAAGATTTAAAAAAATATTTTTTGTTTTGTACTCTGTATTATTTATTTACCATTTTTAGCAGGGGTTTATTAAATTAAACAAGACATTTTCTTATTTTTAGGGTTACGTAAATCAGACTTTTTAACATTGTAATTGCTTCATAAGTAATCATTTTTAAAATATAAAAACGTTTACACTTTGTTATATTAAACAGTTTTTTACAAATTGTAAAGTAACACGCTCGTTGAAACAGAGTGTAAAGAGAAATTTTTCTAGATCGAGGAAGCATTAAAGAAATTAGCTTTAACAGGTATATAGTTTTTAAAAAGTGCTCTTCTGTTTTGGGGCGATTATATGTTTTTATCCGTTTTTAAGTAGGATTATTTTACTTTTGAAATTGTTGTTGGGGTATCGACGTTTCCTACGACGGAGTTGACATATAATAATGAAAAAGTACTCAATATCCTTAGTATAGCAGGTGTGTCCACACAGAACTTCATATGGACCCGGGCAACAGCGGATAGTTCGTCTAGTTTACAATAAAGGACAGTTTATATATTCTTAAAGTTGTTTACAGCATTACTTCTTCTGTTTATTTGTTGGATCTTCTTTAATAAATAAAGACTTTGTATAGTATAATGGCATTAGTACATGTTGAACTACATCATTTGCAATATATTTGGAAGTCAGTCATTGTTAAGTGAGAGGCATTTTTGAACACTATTATTACAAAATAGGAAAGAAATTGAATACTTCAAGACATTTTTGAAAAGCTGTTAACAACAATCAAATAATATCAATCATTCAATATAGAATATCATTTGCCAATATTGTAACTTGTTGAAATCATGTTGCGAATATCTTCTAGAGAAGCCAATATCCCTAATAATGTGAAATGATCAGTTTGCAGAATGCTTATATTCGGTTTAACATTAGTGTTACATGGTAGCATTTGTTTGAAGCTTTTAAGACTGCAAAACTAACCAATCGCAAGCCAAGTATTTACTTATTTCTCTTTTTCCTGTCAATGAACCTGCTATATCAAATGTTGTATATCTTCAAAGTCAACAACTCTCAGATATTCTTTCAATGTTATTACACAAGTGAAGACTTATTATAATTTCCACATTTGATCCTTCTCTGAAGTCAGCTAAATTTAGCCAGCCATTAATACTAACATTTAACTATAGTTTGATAAAATTTCTTCCAGGACAATACCACTGTATAACGCCTTTGTAGGAGATCACACATATCTATCTACATATATCATTTTTTCATGTTGTCCTGGTTAAAACAATCAACGTCTCACATTTAACAGTATGTCATTAAGACCTAATCTGTGATTGAACTGGCTCTATTAGCTCTATCCATAGTTATCTGAGGATTATTACATTTATTTAATCTTTCCACGTAATATAATATTGCCTTCATTGATTCAAATCAGCAGATTATCACTGCCATCTAATTTTACGAGTTGTTTAGCTTGTTGCCACATGAAATTGACATTCCTATGCTTAGGTCTCTATGTTTTATCAAGATTAGTTTTATTACTAATTGAACTATGACGTCAATGACAAGAATCGTACTGGCATCAACTTAAGAGTTTTTGACTTTAGATATATTAAATATTTCATAATACATTACAAATGTTTGTTTCATGTATATCATATATAGTAATTATTAGATTAAATTTATACATCAATAATTTTGCAAAATGCAATTCCAAAGGTTGAAATAGTATACCTTGTGTTGTAGCAGCAGCACCTGTCGTAATTTCAGTTGGAACAGATATGGTTGAGATACCTTTAAATAAAACAACAAATATAAAAATGTGTATGTAGCATTATAGAAGAGAAAATAACTTAATACTACAACAACAAATTTACAATTAGTTGAATATTATTTCATGTAAATGCTTTCTACATTGATTTGAAACATGTTCGGATTTAAATAATTTTTCTACAGCATTTCTGATTGGTTTGGTTTACATTTACAATTTACTGTCATAATTTGCAGATTAATAGACACAATTTTGATATTTACTATTGTTGAATACCTTTTATAACACTGCTCTTAAAACTCATACTAATATTTACTTTTCGTTTCTAATTCACAGGTTCTATTATTGTATACTAAGTGTCATTTTAAACATCTTAGTTTGGAAAAAAATTATTAAGAAATTAAATATTTTAGGCCATTTTTGAAAAAAACTGTTGTAAACAATCAAATATAAAAAATTCAATACAAAATATGATTTGTAAACGTTTCAACTTGTTCATAACATGTGTGAGAATATCATTTCGAGGAGCAGATATTCTCAATAATGTGAAATGATCTGTTTGGAGATTACACTTCCTAATAGCCAGTTCATCTTTTTCAATTTAGTTATAATTTGTTTCTACTATTATAAATATTCCGGATTCAAGAGCAACTACTTTCATTTACTTTAATTATGTTTTCCAAGTAGCTTCATTTTTATTCTAAATTCATCTTTACAATCTCTTATATTGATATTATATTTATACATTCATTTTAGCTTTTACTTTTTGTTTTTAATTCTGCTAATAAAACTTAAGTTAAAAACTAATGCTATAAAAATCATTTGTTCTTCACTGAAATAAAAAAAAACCCTCAATATTTTTGATTTAACTCAATCATGGAAATGGTATAAAAACTATTGACAGAAATAATGTAACTGCCAACGGTTCAAACTAATACTGAAAACGTGATTGTTTAAATCTATCCTAAATAAGTATATCAAGTCAATAACGACTGCATATGATTGCACTATTATTTTCGAATCCAGATTAAATTATATCAAAGATACTTCAGGTGTTAACATGCCTTTATTCTCATCAGAAGATTGTTGTCATTAATCAAATCAGTTCTACACCATTTGTAATACTTTATTTAAAAGACACTTTAAATGCAGGCACATAAATGTTGTAATAGTTTTGGAGTTCTTCTAGAAATGGCTGTAAATATTAAATTTGTCGAAGATATTCTTAATTATGGGTCTGGCCTATATAACTTTGCACCAATTATCAGTCTTCATCTGTATGTATTGGTATGAAAGGTTTTCATTTCTCATCATATAAACTAATAATACTTTATGAAATACTTTTCGTATGTGTTTTGAATATAGTTGTCTAATTCCACTTTTTATAAGTACGTCACTAAAATATGCAAAAGTAAATTCTAAACTAGCGAGCATTATTTTTATAATTTGATAAAACATTCTAGGGTGCACCTTAATCGAAATAGAAGTTTTTTTAAATTTAGAGAAACCCATAACTTTAAGTGTGTTTTTTTCAACATATTTAAACCTTTTCCATCCACTTTTATTTGTAATTTTATTAGTAAGTTTGATTTGATTTTGTATCAGGATAAATTCTTTCGGCTTGAGCTCAGAAAGTAGAAGAGTGTGTGCATTATAATACCTTTCATTTTTAGGTATCTTTTGGCCATCATTATTTCTCCATAATTTTATTCTTTCATCATCTCATCATTTTGGAATACTCTACATGCAATGTTCTATGCATACTTACCCAAGAACACCTATATAGTCTTTCAATATGACGATAGAAGTGGTCTCCTCTTATGCACACATTTCCTGATAATATTCAGATTTAATCTTTCTTGGAATCGGGAAAATTAAGCCTGTCTTCAAGACTTAGATTACATTACAGTTTGATGGGATTTCATCTTTAAATCTTTTTATCCCCATATACTATACAGTTTTTTTTGTTTTTTTTTAGGTAGTCTCATAGACATTTGTTTTGATGTTTGCGTACACCTACTAGTGTTCGTTTATTTTTTCTTTTAAACAGTGTTGTTTTGTAATTATGGCGACTAATTATATTAAAAAAATAATTTCCTTGTTTCGATTTTTTCTCAGAAGTTTGAATCAATTAAGAGTAAAATCATTATTTAAGGCAAACAAAAACTCTAATCCAATTACATACGTTTTATTAAAACAAAATAACTTTCTTTCGTTTACATTTTTTAACATTTTTTCTCTTCTGCATTGAAACATGGTTAAAAGATTTAAAAAAATATTTTTTGTTTTGTACTCTGTATTATTTATTTACCATTTTTAGCAGGGGTTTATTAAATTAAACAAGACATTTTCTTATTTTTAGGGTTACGTAAATCAGACTTTTTAACATTGTAATTGCTTCATAAGTAATCATTTTTAAAATATAAAAACGTTTACACTTTGTTATATTAAACAGTTTTTTACAAATTGTAAAGTAACACGCTCGTTGAAACAGAGTGTAAAGAGAAATTTTTCTAGATCGAGGAAGCATTAAAGAAATTAGCTTTAACAGGTATATAGTTTTTAAAAAGTGCTCTTCTGTTTTGGGGCGATTATATGTTTTTATCCGTTTTTAAGTAGGATTATTTTACTTTTGAAATTGTTGTTGGGGTATCGACGTTTCCTACGACGGAGTTGACATATAATAATGAAAAAGTACTCAATATCCTTAGTATAGCAGGTGTGTCCACACAGAACTTCATATGGACCCGGGCAACAGCGGATAGTTCGTCTAGTTTACAATAAAGGACAGTTTATATATTCTTAAAGTTGTTTACAGCATTACTTCTTCTGTTTATTTGTTGGATCTTCTTTAATAAATAAAGACTTTGTATAGTATAATGGCATTAGTACATGTTGAACTACATCATTTGCAATATATTTGGAAGTCAGTCATTGTTAAGTGAGAGGCATTTTTGAACACTATTATTACAAAATAGGAAAGAAATTGAATACTTCAAGACATTTTTGAAAAGCTGTTAACAACAATCAAATAATATCAATCATTCAATATAGAATATCATTTGCCAATATTGTAACTTGTTGAAATCATGTTGCGAATATCTTCTAGAGAAGCTAATATCCCTAATAATGTGAAATGATCAGTTTGCAGAATGCTTATATTCGGTTTAACATTAGTGTTACATGGTAGCATTTGTTTGAAGCTTTTAAGACTGCAAAACTAACCAATCGCAAGCCAAGTATTTACTTATTTCTCTTTTTCCTGTCAATGAACCTGCTATATCAAATGTTGTATATCTTCAAAGTCAACAACTCTCAGATATTCTTTCAATGTTATTACACAAGTGAAGACTTATTATAATTTCCACATTTGATCCTTCTCTGAAGTCAGCTAAATTTAGCCAGCCATTAATACTAACATTTAACTATAGTTTCATAAAATTTCTTCCAGGACAATACCACTGTATAACGCCTTTGTAGGAGATCACACATATCTATCTACATATATCATTTTTTCATGTTGTCCTGGTTAAAACAATCAACGTCTCACATTTAACAGTATGTCATTAAGACCTAATCTGTGATTGAACTGGCTCTATTAGCTCTATCCATAGTTATCTGAGGATTATTACATTTATTTAATCTTTCCACGTAATATAATATTGCCTTCATTGATTCAAATCAGCAGATTATCACTGCCATCTAATTTTACGAGTTGTTTAGCTTGTTGCCACATGAAATTGACATTCCTATGCTTAGGTCTCTATGTTTTATCAAGATTAGTTTTATTACTAATTGAACTATGACGTCAATGACAAGAATCGTACTGGCATCAACTTAAGAGTTTTTGACTTTAGATATATTAAATATTTCATAATACATTACAAATGTTTGTTTCATGTATATCATATATAGTAATTATTAGATTAAATTTATACATCAATAATTTTGCAAAATGCAATTCCAAAGGTTGAAATAGTATACCTTGTGTTGTAGCAGCAGCACCTGTCGTAATTTCAATTGGAACAGATATGGTTGAGATACCTTTAAATAAAACAACAAATATAAAAATGTGTATGTAGCATTATAGAAGAGAAAATAACTTAATACTACAACAACAAATTTACAATTAGTTAAATATTATTTTATGTAAATGCTTTCTCAATCAATTTGAAACATGTCAAGATTCAAACAACTTTTCTACAGGATTTCTGATTGGTTCGGTGTACATTTACAATTTACTGTCATAATTTGCAGATTAATAGACAGAATTTTGATATTTACTATCGTTGAATACCTTTTATAACACTGCTCTTAAAACTCATACTAATATTTACTTTTCGTTTCTAATTCACAGTTTCTATTATTGTATACTAACTGTCATTTTTAAACATCTCAGTTTGGAAAAAATTATTAAGAAATTAAATATTTTAGGCCATTTTTGAAAAAAACTGTTGAAAACAACCAAATATAAAAAATTCAATACAAAATATGATTTGTAAACGTTTCGACTTGATCACATCATGTGTGAGAATATCATTTCAAGGAGCAGATATTCTCAATAATGTGAAAAGATCTGGTTGGACATTACATTTCCTAGTAGCCAGTTCATCTTTTTCAATTTACTTATAATTAGTTTCTACTATTTTAAATATTCCTGATTCAAGAGCAACTACTTTCATTTTCTTTAATTATGTTTTCTAAGTAGCTTCATTTTTATGCTAAATTTATTTTATCAGTCTTTATTTAATTTATTCTTCTCAAAATAAAAAAAATTATGAATCTTGGTGTCGATTGTTACTAATTTGTGGATTGTAACTATTTTGTCTGAACTATTCAAGAATACTTTTTTTACCACTGCTTTTATACTTAATAAGATTTTCAATAATATTTTCCTTTGCTTTAGAATTTGTAATTTCTGCAATAATGCTATTAAAGTCGGTCGTTGGAAAAGATCACTTTTATTTACAAAACACTTCTTCTGTCAGAAATTCTGATCTGTCATTTTACCAAATGTTACATGTATATTCTGAAGCAAACATTATCTCCATTTATGAAAATTTTCAGAATTAATTTGCTGCTATGACTATTTTTATGATTTTTCTTCAAGAAAATAATTTTTCAAAAACCGATATATATTTCTAATAACCAAGTGCTGTTTATAACGCTTTAGAAGCATTATTTTCTATTACCTTCTATTATATAAAGGGCACATATGTATGTGTTTGTATGTCTGCTAAAAAACTTTTGTCATCCGCATCTGACCGGGTCGAAACTGGTACCATCTTAAAGTGCCATGCCGTGGATGCAAACCATGTGAAACTTAGAGAAAAGAATTTATTTTGTGGTGGTCAACTAAACCACGTTTTGGAAGGGGGTCCGTTTTCGTGTCCCTTTTTTCCGCAAGTCACAACGTGTATTAAACTAAAACTATGTTAAAAATGTTATATGGCAACGTTATGACTTCATAAGCACTCGTAGCAGTGTAAGCAAAAGAGTTTCCTTATAATTTTTTGCCTTCTTTCCCTCTTTCGCTTTTCACTTTAAAGCTCGTCCACTGCAGCTCATTTTTTTTCGGTCGCACAGGCACTCCCTGCTACTTTTATTAAAACAAGTTGTTTTGATTTATTTGGGAAGGGGGTATATTTTTGGAAGAAATGGTTAATTTTTTCCTATGTGAATAGAACAAGACATTTTTGCAAAGCTGTTAACAACAATCAAATAATATCAAACATTCAATATAGAATATCATTTGCCAATATTGTAACTTGTTGAAATCATGTTGTGAATATCTTCTAGAGAAGCTAATATCCCTAATAATGTGAAATGATCAGTTTGCAGAATGCTTATATTCGGTTGTTACATGGTAGCATTTGTTGAAGGCTTTTAAGACTTCAAAACTAACCAATCGCAAGCCAAGTATTTACTTATTCTTCCTTTTCCTTTCAATGAACCTGCTACATCAGATGTTTTATATCTTCAAAGGCAACAACTCTCAGATATTCTTTCAATGTTATTACACAAGTGAAGACTCTTGTTATATATACATTTTATTATAATTTCCACATTTGATCCTTCTCTGAAGTCAGCTAAATTTAGCCAGCCATTAATACTAACATTTAACTACAGTTTCATAAAATTTCTTCCAAGACAATACCACTGTACAACGCCTTTGTAGGAGATCACACATATCTATCTACATATATTATTTTTTCATGTTGTTCGTGTTAAAACAATCAATGTCTAGCATTTGACAGTATGTCATTAAGACCTAATCTGTGATTGGAGTGGCTCTATTACTTCTGCTCATAGTTATCTGAGGATTAATACATTTTATTTTCTATCATATTTAACCTTTCCAAGTAATATAATATTGCCTTCATTGGTTCAAATAAGCAGATTATCACTGCCATCTAATTTTGAGAGTTGTTTAGTTTTTTCCCACATGACATTGACATTCCTATGCTTAGGTTTCTATGTTTTATCAAGATTAGTTTTATTACTAACTCAAGTATGACGTCAATAACAAGAATCGTACTGGCATCAACTAGATTATAAAAATCAAGATTTCTTGAAGTTGATGTGTATGTATCTGTTAGAAATCATTACTATGTGGATGTCGCTGCAAAAACTTATTTTCTAACATACAAAGACTTTTCTACTTCAGATAAATTTATCAATACAATTGCAAATACTTGAAACGATTTAACATTTTCACTTTTCTTCCCAAGGACACTGTAAATATCCTTTAGTTTTCAATGATTGAACTAAAGGTAAAATATTCAGTATTTTTATTGCCTCGTTTAACACTGAATTATTTTAGTTTAAGAGTTTTTGACTTTAGATATATTAAATATTTCATAATACGTTACAAATGCTTGTTTCATGTATATCATATATGCAGTAATTATTAGATAAAATTGATACATCAATAATTCTGCCAAAAGCAATTCAAAAGTTTGAAATAGTATACCCTGTGTTGTAGCAGCAGCAGCACCTGTCGTCATTTCAATTGGAACAGATACGGTTGAGATACCTTTAAATAAAACAACAAATATAAAAATGTGTATGTAGCATTATAGAAAAGAAAATAACTTAATACTACAACAACAAATTTACAATTAGTTAAATATAATTTCATGTAAATGCTTTCTACATTGATTTGAAACATGTTCGGATTTAAATAATTTTTCTCCAGCATTTCTGATTGGTTTGGTTTACATTTACAATTTACTGTCATAATTTGCAGATTAATAGACAGAATTTTGATATTTACTATTGTTGAATACCTTTTATAACATTGCTCTTAAAACTCATACTAATATTTACTGTTCGTTTTCTAATTCACAGTTTCTATTATTGTATACTAACTGTCATTTTTAAACATCTTAGTTTGGAAAAAAATTTTATGAAATTAAATATTTTAGGCCATTTTTTTAAAAACTGTTGTAAACAATCAAATATAAAAAATTCAATACAAAATATGATTTGTAAACGTTTCGACTTGTTCATATCATGTGTGAGAATATCATTTCAAGGAGCAGATATTCTCAATAATGTGAAAAGATCTGGTTGGACATTACATTTCCTAGTAGCCAGTTCATCTTTTTCAATTTACTTATAATTAGTTTCTACTATTTTAAATATTCCTGATTCAAGAGCAACTACTTTCATTTTCTTTAATTATGTTTTCTAAGTAGCTTCATTTTTATGCTAAATTTATTTTATCAGTCTTTATTTAATTTATTCTTCTCAAAATAAAAAAAAATATGAATCTTGGTGTCGGTTATTACTAATTTGTGGATTGTAACTATTTTGTCTGAACTATTCAAGAATATTTCTTTTACCACTGCTTTTATACTTAATAAGATTTTCAATAATATTTGCCTTTGCTTTAGAATTTGTAATTTCTGCAATAATGCTACTAAATTCGGTCGTTGGAAAAGATCACATTTATTTACAAAACACTTCTTCTGTCAGAAATTCTGATCTGTCATTTTACCACATGTTACATATATATTTTGAAGCAAACATTATCTCCATTTATGAAAATTTTCAGAATTAATTTGCTGCTATGACTATTTTTATGATTTTTCTTCAAGATAATAATTTTTCAAAAACCGATATATATTTCTAATAACCAAGTGCTGTTTACGACACTTTAGAATTATTATTTTAAATTACCTTCTATTATATAAATGGCACATATGTGTGTGTTTGTATGTCTGCTAAAACTTTTGTCATCCGCATCTGACCGGGTCGAAACTGGTACCATCTTAAAGTGCCATGCCGTGGATAAAAATCATGTGAAACTTAGAAAACAGAATTTATTCTGTGGTGGTCAACTGGACTACGTTTTGGAAGGGGGTCCGTGTTTGTGTTCCTTTTTTCGCAAGTCACAACGTGTATTAAACTAAAACTATTTTAATATGTTATATGGCAACGTTATGACTTCATAAGCACTCGTAGCAGTGTAAGCAAAAGAGTTTCCTTGTAATTTTTTGCCTTCTGTCCCTCTTTCGCTTTTCATGTTCAAGCTCGTCCACTGCAGCTCATTTTTTTTAGGTCGCACAGGCACTCCCTGCTATTTTTATTAAAACAAGTTGTTTTGATTTATTTGGGGGGGGGTATATTTTTGGAAGAAATGGTTAATTATTTCCTATGTGAATAGAGTTTTATATCAAGCTGAGGTCACATAAAATCGTTTCTTTCAACAACTGCGCATGTATTAACCACTGTCCTCTCAATTCATTTAACTACTACAATTTTCAATAAGATTTTGCAATGAGCGCTGTAGCCCAGTAGAAAGGTGGTTGTCTCATAAACATTAGTTTTTAGATCAGCATGCACATACCAGTAAACGTTGTTTTTGTTTTATTTTCATTAAAACAGGGTTGTTTTGTAATTTCGGCAGCTAATTATATTAAAACAAAAATAATTTCCTTATTTCGATTTTGAATCATATGTTTGAATCAACTGAAGGTAAAATTTTTATTTCAAGCAAACAAAAATTACAATCCACTTACAATTCTTTAATTAAACAAAAAATCTTTCTTTTATTTACATTTTTTAACGTTTATTTTTTTGCATTTAAACAGGGTTGAAAAATGTTTAAAATATTTTTTGTTTTGCACTTTGTATTATTTGTTTGAAATTTTTATCAACGGTTAATGAAATTAAAACAAAACATTGTCTTTATTTCGTACATAACGTAAATCGTATTTTTGTTAACATTGTAACTGCTTTATAAGCAATCATTTTAAAAATATAAAAAACGCTTCCAGTTTGTTTTATATTAAAAAATTATTTTACAAATTGTAAAGTAACACGGTCGTTAAAACAGATCATAAAGAGAAATCTTTCTAGATCGAGGAAGCATTAAAAAATTGGCTTTAATTGGTATGTGGTTATTAAAAAGTGCACTTCCGTTTTGAGGCGATTACATGTTTTTATCCATTTTTAAGTAGGATTATTTTACTTTTGAAATTGTTGTTGGGGTATCGACGTTTCCCATGACGGAGTTGACATATAATAATGAAAAGGTGCTCAATATCCTTAGTAACGCAGGTGTGTCCAAACAGAACTTCATATGGACCCGGACAACACCGGATATCTCTTCTAGTTTACAATAAAGGATAGTTTATATATTCTTAAAGTTGTTTACAGCATTACTTCTTCTGTTTATTTGTTGGATTTTCTTTAATAAATAAAGACTTTGTATAGTATAATGGCATTAGTACATGTTGAACTACATCATTTGCAATATATTTGGAAGTCAGTCATTGTTAAGTGATAGACATTTTTGAACACTATTGTTACAAAATAGGAAAGAAATTAAATACTTCAAGACATTTTTGAAAAGCTGTTAACAACAATCAAATAATATCAATCATTCAATATAGAATATCATTTGCCAATATTGTAACTTGTTGAAATCATGTTGCGAATATCTTCTAGAGAAGCTAATATCCCTAATAATGTGAAATGATCAGTTTGCAGAATGCTTATATTCGGTTGTTACATGGTAGCATTTGTTGAAGGCTTTTAAGACTTCAAAACTAACCAATCGCAAGCCAAGTATTTACTTATTCCTCCCTTTCCTTTCAATGAACCTGCTACATCAGATGTTTTATATCTTCAAAGGCAACAACTCTCAGATATTCTTTCAATGTTATTACACAAGTGAAGACTCTTGTTATATATACATTTTATTATAATTTCCACATTTGATCCTTCTCTGAAGTCAGCTAAATTTAGCCAGCCATTAATACTAACATTTAACTACAGTTTCATAAAATTTCTTCCAGGACAATACCACTGTACAACGCCTTTGTAGGAGATCACACATATCTATCTACATATATTATTTTTTCATGTTGTTCGTGTTAAAACAATCAATGTCTAGCATTTGACAGTATGTCATTAAGACCTAATCTGTGATTGGAGTGGCTCTATTACTTCTGCCCATAGTTATCTGAGGATTAATACATTTTATTTTCTATCATATTTAACCTTTCCAAGTAATATAATATTGCCTTCATTGGTTCAAATAAGCAGATTATCACTGCCATCTAATTTTGAGAGTTGTTTAGTTTTTTCCCACATGACATTGACATTCCTATGCTTAGGTTTCTATGTTTTATCAAGATTAGTTTTATTACTAACTCAAGTATGACGTCAATAACAAGAATCGTACAGGCATCAACTAGATTATAAAAATCAAGATTTCTTGAATTTGATGTGTATGTATCTGTTTGAAATCATTACTATGTGGATGTCGCTGCAAAAACCTATTTTCTAACATACAAATACATTTTTACTTCAGATAAATTTATCAATACAATTGCAAATACTTGAAACGATTTAACATTTTCACTTTTCTTCCCAAGGACACTGTAAATATCCTTTAGTTTTCAATGATTGAACTAAAGGTAAAATATTCAGTATTTTTATTGCCTCGTTTAACACTGAATTATTTTAGTTTAAGAGTTTTTGACTTTAGATATATTAAATATTTCATAATACGTTACAAATGCTTGTTTCATGTATATCATATATGCAGTAATTATTAGAAAAAATTGATACATCAATAATTCTGCAAAATGCAATTCAAAAGTTTGAAATAGTATACCCTGTGTTGTAGCAGCAGCAGCACCTGTCGTCATTTCAATTGGAACAGATACGGTTGAGATACCTTTAAATAAAACAACAAATATAAAAATGTGTATGTAGCATTATAGAAAAGAAAATAACTTAATACTACAACAACAAATTTACAATTAGTTAAATATAATTTCATGTAAATGCTTTCTACATTGATTTGAAACATGTTCGGATTTAAATAATTTTTCTACAGCATTTCTGATTGGTTTGGTTTACATTTACAATTTACTGTCATAATTTGCAGATTAATAGACAGAATTTTGATATTTACTATTGTTGAATACCTTTTATAACATTGCTCTTAAAACTCATACTAATATTTACTTTTCGTTTTCTAATTCACAGTTTCTATTATTGTATACTAACTGTCATTTTTAAACATCTTAGTTTGGAAAAAATTTTTATGAAATTAAATATTTTAGGCCATTTTTTAAAAAACTGTTGTAAACAATCAAATATAAAAAAATTCAATACAAAATATGATTTGTAAACGTTTCGACTTGTTCATATCATGTGTGAGAATATCATTTCAAGGAGCAGATATTCTCAATAATGTGAAAAGATCTGGTTGGACATTACATTTCCTAGTAGCCAGTTCATCTTTTTCAATTTACTTATAATTAGTTTCTACTATTTTAAATATTCCTGATTCAAGAGCAACTACTTTCATTTTCTTTAATTATGTTTTCTAAGTAGCTTCATTTTTATGCTAAATTTATTTTATTATTCTTTATTTAATTTTTTCTTCTCAAAATAAAAAAAAATATGAATCTTGGTGTCGATTATTACTAATTTGTGGATTGTAACTATTTTGTCTGAACTATTCAAGAATATTTCTTTTACCACTGCTTTTATACTTAATAAGATTTTCAATAATATTTGCCTTTGCTTTAGAATTTGTAATTTCTGCAATAATGCTACTAAATTCGGTCGTTGGAAAAGATCACATTTATTTACAAAACACTTCTTCTGTCAGAAATTCTGATCTGTCATTTTACCACATGTTACATATATATTTTGAAGCAAACATTATCTCCATTTATGAAAATTTTCAGAATTAATTTGCTGCTATGACTATTTTTATGATTTTTCTTCAAGATAATAATTTTTCAAAAACCGATATATATTTCTAATAACCAAGTGCTGTTTATGACACTTTAGAAGCATTATTTTAAATTAACTTCTATTATATAAATGGCACATATGTGTGTGTTTGTATGTCTGCTAAAAACTTTTGTCATCCGCATCTGACTGGGTCGAAACTGGTACCATCTTAAAGTGCCATGCCGTGGATGCAAACCATGTGAAACTTAGAAAAAAGAATTTATTCTGTGGTGGTCAACTGGACTACGTTTTGGAAGGGGGTCCGTTTTCGTGTTCCTTTTTTCGCAAGTCACAACGTGTATTAAACTAAAACTATGTTAAAAAGGTTATATGGCAACGTTATGACTTCATAAGCACTTGTGGCAGTGTAAGCAAAAGAGTTTCCTTGTAATTTTTTGCCTTCTGTCCCTCTTTCGCTTTTCACGTTCAAGCTCGTCCACTGCATTTTTTTTTTGAAGAAATGGTTAATTATTTCTTATGTGAATAGAGTTTTATATCAAGATGAGATCACATAAAATCGTTTCTTTCAACAACTGCACATGTATTAACCACTGTCCTCTGAATTAATTTAACTACTACAATTTTCAATGAGATTTTGCAATGAGCGCTGTAGCCCAGTAGAAAGGTGGTTGTCTCATAAACATTAGTTTTTAGATCAGCATGCACATACCAGTAAACGTTGTTTTTGTTTTATTTTCATTAAAACAGAGTTGTTTTGTAATTTCGGCGACTAATTATATTAAAACAAAAATAATTTCCTTATTTCGATTTTGAATCATATGTTTGAATCAACTGAAGGTAAAATTTTTATTTCAAGCAAACAAAAATTACAATCCACTTACAATTCTTTAATTAAACAAAAAATCTTTCTTTCATTTACATTTTTTAACGTTTATTTTTTTGCATTTAAACAGGGTTGAAAAATGTTTAAAATATTTTTTGTTTTGCACTTTGTATTATTTGTTTGAAATTTTTATCAACGGTTAATGAAATTAAAACAAAACATTGTCTTTATTTCGTACATAACGTAAATCGTATTTTTGTTAACATTGTAACTGCTTTATAAGCAATCATTTTAAAAATATAAAAAACGCTTCCAGTTTGTTTTATATTAAAAAATTATTTTACAAATTGTAAAGTAACACGGTCGTTAAAACAGATCATAAAGAGAAATCTTTCTAGGTCGAGGAAGCATTAAAAAATTGGCTTTAATTGGTATGTGGTTATTAAAAAGTGCACTTCTGTTTTGGGGCGATTACATGTTTTTATCCATTTTTAAGTAGGATTATTTTACTTTTGAAATTGTTGTTGGGGTATCGACGTTTCCTACGACGGAGTTGACATATAATAATGAAAAGGTGCTCAATATCCTTAGTAACGCAGGTGTGTCCAAACAGAACTTCATATGGACCCGGGCAACACCGGATATCTCGTCTAGTTTACGATAAAGGACAGTTTATATATTCTTAAAGTTGTTTACAGCATTACTTCAGTTTATTCGTTGGATTTTCTTTAATAAATAAAGACTTTGTATAGTATAATGGCATTAGTACATGTTTGCAATATATTTGGAAGTCAGTCATTGTTAAGTGATAGACATTTTTGAACACTATTGTTAGAAAATAGGAAAGAAATTAAATACTTCAAGACATTTTTGAAAAGCTGTTAACAACAATCAAATAATATCAATCATTCAATATAGAATATCATTTGCCAATATTGTAACTTGTTGAAATCATGTTGCGAATATCTTCTAGAGAAGCTAATATCGCTAATAATGTGAAATGATCAGTTTGCAGAATGCTTATATTTGTTTGTTACATGGTAGCGTTTGTTGGAGGCTTTTAAGACCTCAAAACTAACCAATCGCAAGCCAAGTATTTACTTATTCCTCTTTTTCCTGTCAATGAACCTGCTACATAAAATGTTTTATATCTTCAAAGGCAACAACTCTCAGATATTCTTTCAATGTTATTACACAAGTGAAGACTCTTGTTACATATACATTTTATTATAATTTCTACATTTGATCCTTCTCTGAAGTCAGCTAAATTTAGCCAGCCATTAATACTAACATTTAACTACAGTTCGACAAAATTTCTTCCAGGACAATACCACTGTATAACGCCTTTGTAGGAGATCACACATATCTATCTACATATATTATTTTTTCTTGTTGTCCTGGCTAAAACAATCAACGTCTCACATTTAACAGTATGTCATTAAGACCTAATCTGTGATTGAACTGGCTCTATTAGCTCTATCCATAGTTATCTGAGGATTATTACATTTATTTAATCTTTCCATGTAATATAATATTGCCTTCATTGATTCAAATCAGCAGATTATCACTGCCATCTAATTTTGAGAGTTGTTTAGTTTTTTTCCCACATGACATTGACATTCCTATGCTTAGGTCTCTATGTTTTATCAAGATTAGTTTTATTACTAACTTAACTATGACGTCAATAACAAGAATCGTACTGGCATCAACTAGATTATAAAAATCAAGACTTCTTGAAGTTGATGTGTATGTATCTGTTTGAAATCATTACTATGTGGATGCCCCTGCAAAAACCTATTTTCTAACATACAAAAAATTTTCTACTTCAGTTAAATGTATTGCAAATACTTGAAACGATTTAACATTTTCACTTTTCCCTAAGGACACTGTAAACATCTTTTAAGCTAATTTACTTGTATGATGCTTTCTTGTTTTGTTTCTTTTTCAGATATATAGTCAGTTTTTTCTTATTTATGTTCTTAGCATAAACAATTATTTTCATAAAATTAGTTTGACATCCTCACAATGATATAATTTCTTTTATTAGTTTTCCATGATTGGATAAACATACAATATTCACTATTTTTATTGTTTCATTTAACACAGAATTATTTTATTTTAAGTATTTTTAACTTTACATTTATTAAATATTTTATAAAACATTACTAATTTTTGTTTCATGTATATCATATATGCAATAATTATTAGATAAAATAGATTCACCAGGAATTTTGCAAAATGCAATTCAAAAGTTTGAAATAGTATACCCTGTGTTGTAGCAGCAGCACCTGTCGTCATTTCAATTGGAACAGATATGGTTGAGATACCTTTAAATAAAACAACAAATATAAAAATGTGTATGTAGCATTATAGAAGAGAAAATAACTTAATACTACAACAACAAATTTACAATTAGTTAAATATAATTTCATGTAAATGCTTTCTACATTGATTTGAAACATGTTCGGATTTAAATAATTTTTCTCCAGCATTTCTGATTGGTTTGGTTTACATTTACAATTTACTGTCATAATTTGCAGATTAATAGACAGAATTTTGATATTTACTATTGTTGAATACCTTTTATAACACTGCTCTTAAAACTCATACTAATATTTACTTTTCGTTTTCTAATTAACATTTTCTATAATTGTATACTAAGTGCCATTTTTAAACAGCTAAGTTTGGAAAAAATTATTAAGAAATTAAATATATTAGGCCATTTTTTAAAAAACTGTTGAAAACAATCAAATATAAACAATTCAATACAAAATATGATTTGTTAACGTTCCGACTTATCGACATTATGTGTGAGAATTCCATTTTGAGAAACAGATATCCTCAGTGGTGTGAAACGATCTGTTTGGCGATTACACTTCCTAATAGCCAGTTCATATTTTTCAGTTTAGTTATTATTTGTTTCTACTATTCCAGATTCATGAGCAACTCTTTTCATTTACTTTAATTATGTTTTCCAAGTAGCTTCATTTTTATTCTAAATTCATCTTTACAATCTCTTATATTGATATTATATTAATACATTCATTTTAGCTTTTACTTTTTGTTTTTAATTCTGCTAATAAAACTAAATTTAAAAGCTTGTGCTGTAAAAATAATTAATTCTTTACCAAAATAATAAAAAAAAAACACTGAATAATTTTGATTAGTTGATTCGTTATTTTGTTTTACGGCATATCAACCCTTTTCGGCTATTTAATGCCGACTCCAGTTATTTGGCGGGTGGGTGTAAAAGGGACCTTCAAGTTCTTACAGATATTTCTTCAGATGTTTATTTATGTTGCTTGATTTGGCCGTAGTCTTTAGGATTCTTTCATATTGAGCGGGTTATTTTGTTGATAGGCGTTTGCAATACTTGGTTTTTATAGATTTAGTATATATTGATGATGATTTGTTTGTTGTGTATGTTTAGATATTTTTCATACTTTCACATTTGTTGTAATAAGTGTTTAGATTTTGTCATATATTCCAGTTTTTTTTAAGGAAGTCACTAATGTTTTGATTTCGACTTCGTTTGAATATTTTTTCTAATTTTCTTTTGTTGAAATATTTTCCTCTTATAATTTTTGTATTTTTACAATCCTCATAGTCAGTAAGTATCCACATTGGCACTTTGGTTTTTGTTCTTGTTTTAATAAATAAATTTGTGTGTATGTCCTATGTGGAGTCGGTTTAGTATGACTTTTTCTCTTCTGTTTATGTTTTTTCATGTGTCCGTTTTTCTAAGATTGGGGTTTGTTTTCTTTATTCAGTTTCCATGACTGTTGCCATTTCTCTTTTAAGTGTTTATTTATTTTTGGTTTCATGTCTGTATAGGGAATTTTGAGATTTTTATCTATAGTCATTTTTAGGGATGACTTTGCTGCTAGGTCAGCTTTGTCTCCTTCTTTTATACCTATGTGACTTGGTATCCAGCAAAGTATGATTTCTTTTCTTTTTTCTATATTGTTTTTTTTAATCATTATATTTATCATTAGGGGTTTTTCTAGTTTATTTTCCTTTTAGAACTATTAATACAGATAATGAGTCAGAGAAGATGATAAATTTAGTTTTGTTTGTGGTCTTCTGTTATGATGTCAAGTGCCATATCTATGGCAGTTGCTTCGGCACTAAAGATAGATGCTCGTTTGGTAATCTTTTTCTTTTGGTAGTTTTTCCTGTTATTGCAGTGCTTCCGGTGCTTTTTGTGTCATTGGAACCGTCAGTGTAAATGCTTTGGTGGTTTGGGAATTTTTCTTGAATTTCTGATAATTTTGACAGGTAAGTGTTGGGGTGTGTTTTTGTTTTAGGGAGTTTGTTGAGATCTAGTATTATGTTGGGTTTTTGTACAGTCCATGGAGGAATGTCTATTAATTTAATTTTGTGAATTTGGCTTAGTGGGATATTTGTTTCTTTAATGATTTGATTAATTCAGAGCCCGAAAATCTTTGTTTTGTTTTCATTTTTGCTGAATAATGTTTTGTATGATGGGTTTAGTGTACAGTTGTGGGCTGGTTTTAAGTTGCAGGATTTTAATTTAATGAGGTATTGTATAGCCAGCTTTTCTCGTCTTGGTTGAACAGAGAAATTTACTTGAACAGAGAAATTTACACCGATTAGCACTATAAATAGCGCTAGTAATTCCAACATCGGTGAGAGAGATGCGACTGCACTTCAACTGCTAGCCAAGTGCCCAGCAGATATACATGCTTTCCTATCTTTGTACATTATTGTTAATACACTCGTTTTTTTAACCGAACCTCGACTTGATTGTTCTTATTTTATCTGTTGTTGCCCGACATAACAGATTGGTGACAAGGAATCGAAACGACCATCACTGCAGAGAATCACCAAAAGTGATTGAAATAAAGAGTGTCGCATATTAAAAAGATCCATCAAAAGAAAAATTTGACTTCCAAAAATACCCAGAGAAAGAAACAGGGAAAAGATCAACCTGGACCCTGTTGGAGGTGTGGAAATAAACATTGGTACAATGAGTGTCCCTACAAATTCAAACAATGTGACAACTGCCACCAGAAAGGGCATAAAGCATTGCATTGTAGAAAAAATCTGATGGAAAGACATCCATTACACTTACGAAAATTGAACCTGAGGAACAAAATACCCGGAAATATGTACAGGTCAAAATGTTTCAAAAGAAAGTAAGGCTACAGCTTGATAGTGGGTCTGACATTTCCATTATTAATGTACAGACATGGAAGAGGCTTGGGAGACCCACTATGATTAAATCTCATCAAACGTCGAGAAGCGTCAGTGGCAAAGAAATTACCTTCGAAGGAGAATTATTGACGAATATTTTTTTCCAGAACGGGGCCAAAAAAGCAAGAACTTTTGTCATGCGAAAATCAAACAACCTCTTTGGAACTGATCTGTTCGAAAAGTTTAGACTATGGGATCTGCCTTTAAGCTTATTTTGCCAAAAGGTTGAGGATTCGAATGTGGAGGCAGAAAAACTTAAGAGGGAGTTAAAAGAGAAATTCCCAGACGTATTTTCAGGCAGTTCAGGAAGGTGTACAATAGCGGTATCAAAATTTGACGTAAAAGTAAATGAACAGCCAGTGTTCAGAAAGAAAAGAAATGTTCCATACGCCACTATAGAACAGATAGACAGTGAATTAGAAAGAATCGAAAACATGGTGTCATCGGAAAAATTGATCACAGTGAGTAGGCTTCACCAACGGTTTACATCAAAAAGAAGAGTAAGGAGATTCGAGTTGGCGCCGACTTCGTGACAGGCTTAAACAGGACATTACAAGATCACCATTATCCTCTTCTGAACCCTGAAGAGATATTTGCGAAACTGAGTGGAGGGAAATATTTTTCTAAAATCGATCTCAGTGACGCGTACTTACAAGTTCCAGTCGATGTGGAGTGTTCAAAGCTGCTATGTATTAATACCCATAAGGGATTGTACAAGTTTAACAGACTTCCTTTTGGGGTCAAAGTCGATCCTGCGATTTTTCAGGAAATTATGGACATTATGTGAAATGGATTGGATTTTGCAGTAGGGTACCTAGACGATGTGTTAATGAAAAGCACTAGCAAAAAACAACACAAAGCTCATGTAAACAAAGTATTCAAAGGGATCTAGGATTATGGATTTAAAGTAAAACAGAAAAAAATGTACATTTTTCATGGAGAAAATAAAATACTTGGGGCAAATCATCGATAAACATGGAAGAAGGCCGGATCCAGATAGATCGAGTGCAATAAAGAATATGCCTGCTCCAGAAAATATTGCGTCTTTACAAAGTTTCTTAAGTTTTCCAAATTACTACAATGTATTTGTGCCAAATATGCATAAACTAAGGTCGCCATTAAATGAACTGTTAAGGAAAGACTAAAAATGGGTCTGAACACATGAGTGCAAAGAAGCATTTCGGGAAATTAAAGAGATTTTAACGTCTGAGTTGTTTCTGGCACATTATAATCCCAAGTGTGAAATTATAGTTGCAAGCGATGCCAGCTCCTATAGCATAGGAGCATACATTTTACACAAAATGGATGATGGAAAAGTGAAACCCATAGGCCATTTATCCCGATCACTTTTGCCAGCCGAAAAGAACTACTCACAAACTGAAAAAGAGGCGCTAAGCATTATATTCACGGTAAAGAAATTTCATCATTTCCTGCACGGTAGGCAATTTCTGTTACAAACAGACTACAAACCATTATTAACGATTTTCGGATCAAAAAAGGGACGACCACAACATACGGTGAATAGACTGCAAGGATGGGGTACCATATTTCTGTATTACAATTTTCAAATGGAGTATGTACCATCTAAAAAATTTGGTCATGCAGAAGGGTTATCGAGATTAATACTTAAGCAGACAGAACTATTGGAGGATATGGTAATAGCAGCCATTTAAGCGGAAATCAAAGTAAAAAATATGTTATGTGACACAATAAGAGAACTTCCAGTAACGTTTGGTGAGATTAAGAGTAAGGCAGAAGTGGACGAATTTATTATATGCACGAAAGAAAGGATCAACAATAACGAACTGGATGAAGAAATTTATTCAATTTACAATAATGACCTGTTATATAGTGACAGGATCGTAATTCCTGCGATATTACAGAAAAGAATGCTCAAGGAATTCCATGTAGGACATTCAGGTATATCAAGAATGAAAAGCCTTATGCGTTCTTTCGTTTATTGACCAAACATGGATAAGGATACAGAAGGAAAAAACAGGGAGCTGTGCATAAGCTATGAAAGCTCCTCCGACTCAATTCGGATCGTGGCCAAAACCGGACAGACTTTGGTCTAGAATTCATTTAGATTTTGCAGGACTGCTAGATGGGTTCTACTATCTCATTTTTGTAGACAGCCAATCTAAATGGCCGGAAGTATTAAAATGTAAGAATTCCACATCCGAGGTGTGCGAGCCTTTTCTAGTCTTGCACAAAAACACATTCACATTTCAAGCTATGTCATATACATACGCGTACACGTCCACACACATACATATATTCACGTTCACGTACATACACTCACATTCATGTGTATATATACACACGCTAACGTATACACATGTACTCACACACGTGCACACGAACGCACACATGGACGACATCACTTCAGCTTTCAAAGGAAATATACACATGCGCAAAAGACATTCCGGAAACGAGTATAAAAGAGAGAGCAACAAGCAGCTCTTTCTTTTAGGCCCAGCTTTCCAGCTGGTTGGTCGGTCTACGAACCGGACCGCGTGCGTCACGCCCACTTACTACTATGTATGGGGCACGAGCTAACAAACCGTATGTACACATTCACACTCTTTCTCTCTCTATCTACTACTGATCCCTGAGAACACTTCCATGTAGCTGACTGCTAACATGGCGTACAGCTTAACCTCTATCCTCTTCTTTGTCTACACGCTGGACTATCATTCCAATTTCACTACAACACTCATTTCTCTTCCCACGCGCGAACAAACGATAGTGACCCGAACTTGAGATGAACACACATTTCCTATTCTTTCTACAACACCAGTCCCGCAATGAACATTGGTTACACATGCGCAGACATGAACACATGTTATAACTAAAACGTTCATTCTTTCAACAGCAAATAAACGACGTTTATCTTATCCATCAATTGAGTCTTTGTTTCCTTCAATTCCATTCATTTCATTATTCTTTTGTAACAGGATTGAGATTTATATATCCTAGTCCCCTACAGAGGTAACTATCAACTTCCTGTATGAACTATTCGCTAGGTTTGGAGTAGTAGACTGCATTGTTACAGACAATGGAACGCAATTTACGTCTACCAAATTTAAACATTTTTGCAAGGATCATCTACTCGAGCATATAACCATTCCGCCATACCACCCAAGAAGTAATGGACAAGCAGAGAAATTTGTTGACACATTCAAAAGAGCTCTGAAAAAAACTAGTGGGTCGCCGACGGATAAGTCAATCTAACAGTTTTTACAAGTCTACAGAGTCACTTTGAATGCAAACATCGAAATGTCAAAGACTACTGTTGAGGTTATGTTCGGATGCAAGGTTAGATCCATTTTTCATAAGTTATTACCAAACCAGGATAGGTTAAGCCTAAAAAAAACGATAACAAAAAAATGGTATAAAGTTGGCGAAAGAGTCTTCTACAAGATTCACAAAAATAATAAGACTTTCTGGGAGTTCAGCATTGTTGAGAAACAAATAAGCAACATGGTCTACATGATTAAGGAATCAGACTTTGTGCACAAACGTCACACTAACCAAATTCGGAAAAGATACTTGAACGGTGAGGTGACCAGATCGCTCGAGGAGGACATCATGGACACAGTGTTTGATACTTTTCAGGTGCCCATACCAGAGACAGCTCCAGAGAACAGAAGATCAAACAGAAAACGGAAATCAACAGAATCGATTAGGGTGAACCCAAAACAAAAACGTTATTAATCCCAGACGGGATATTTTCAAAGGGGGGGGGTTATACCGACCTTCCTTGAATAGAGGAATTTACACCGATTAGCACTATAAATAGCGCTAGTAATTCCAACACCGATGAAAGAGATGCAACTACACTTCAACTGCTAGCCAAGTGCCCAGCAGATATACACGCTTTCCTATCTTTGTACACTATTGTTAATACACTTGTTCCTTAACCGAACCTCGACTTGATTGTTCTTATTTTCACTGTTGTTCCACGACACAACAGTTTTAATGATGATTCATTTGCTTTTACATAAAGATTTTCTAGTGGGGAAGGCACCAAATGCAAGTCTCAGTCCCTGATGGTATACTGTGTCTAATGTTTGTAGGTATGCTTTTCTGGCTGAACTGTAGATCATAGAGCCATAGTCCAATTTAAATTGAATTATTGTTTTATAGAGTTTAAGAAGAGTATCTTGATCTGCTCCCCATTTTGTGTGAGCCACCACACGTAGTAGTTGTAGAGCCTGGTTGCATTTTGTCTGAAGCTTTTGAATATGTGGTATAAAAGTTTCTTGTCAAACATTATGCCCAGAAATTTATATTCTTCTACAACTGGTATTTCGTCATTATTTCAAATCTGGATTTAGATGTAACTTGCTTGTTGGTAGAAGTGTATGCATTTGGTTTTTGTTTTTGATATTGAGAAGCCATTTGTTGTAGTCCATTCGAGTATTTTGTTAATGGATTGTTTAAGTTGTCACTCTATAGTGTTCATGTATTTTGATTGATAACAGCTAAAAAAATCATCCACATACATGACGCCATTTACCCCAGGATTGAGGCAATGGATTATGTTATTTATTTTGATATTGAATAGAGTGGCTGAGAGTATGTTTCCTTGTGGGATTCCTTCAATTTGTTTTTCTGGGTTAAACAGAGTTTGTTCTATTTTTGTTCTAAAGATTCTGTCTGATAGGAAGTTTTGGATGAATATTGGGAGTCTGCCTCCTAATCCAAGTTGTGTGTGTAGATCTTTTAATATCCCATATTTCCAAGTGGTGTTGTATGCTTTTTCTAAGTCAAAAAAGATGGCAACAAGGTGTTCTTTTTTATGTTAGCTTCTCTGATGTAGGTTTCCAATCTAATTAAGTTGTCATTTGTGCTCATTTTTTTCCTAAAGCCACATTAATATTTTCTTATTTTCTTATTCTTTTCCAGTCTGTTGTTTATCATATGTTCAATTGTTTTGCATAAGCAGCTAGTTAAGGCTATGGTCCTTATTTGGCTTGGGGATTGGTATAATTGTTGTTGTCTCCCAGGTTTTTGGTAATTTTTCCATTGTCCAAATGTTATTGTACATGTGTAGTAAGTATTCAAGAGATTCCTGGGGGAGTTGTTTGATGAATTCGTATCAGATTTCGTCAAATTCCCCTGCTGTGTTGCGTGACATTTCTATTGAATGTTTTAACTCTGTCATAGTGAAAAGCTTGTTGCAATGTTCCATGTTATTAGATGTTATGATTTAATTTGTTGTTAAGAGTTATCCCCCTTGGGATTGACATTCATTATAAAAGCGCCCTCTGTTTCATTTTCCCGCTCGATCCTTTCAAGAGCGTACGTGTATTTTACAGTTAATAAAACCTTTCTAAAAGGCAATTCTTTACTTACTGATACTATTCACTTCAATTTTATTAACTGTAAAAAAAAAAAAAAAAAAAAAAATAATGGATCGAATCTTACGTCCCGACAGATTCGAGGTGGAACCTACATGCCCTAATTCCGAAAAATCCTATAGGCATTGGAAATTAACCCTCCAGAATTATATCCGCTCACATAATAACGGATTAATCGAAAACACTTCAGATAATTTCTTTGCCTTGATCAATTGTATTTCAGCCTCTGTTTTCGATTTAATAAGCGATAAAACCGACTACGATAGTGCATTAAGAACATTGGACGCCGCTTATTTAAAACCTGAAAATATTGTTTATAATAGATATCGATTGATGACGACGAAGCAACAAACAACACAAAATATAGATGCCTTCATACTACAATTGGAAATGCTTGCCAAAACATGTAACTTCGAAGCGGTTTCTGCTGAAGAAAACAAAAATCAATACATTCGGGAAGCTTTCATCGGCGGAATTTCTTCTTCGTCCATCCGACAACGACTGTTAGAAAAACCCATCCTGACTTTACAAGACACATATGCCACGGCCAGATCTCTTGAACAAGCAGAAAAGCATTCGATAAGCTACGCAAATAACTTTACTGTAGCAGCTACAAATAATCCTTCGGGCTACAATCGTATAGCTGTGACTAAAGAAAATATGCATCCAAAAGGGGTTTGTTTTTTCTGTGGAAAATCACGTCATCCTCGATATTTATGTCCTGCACGAAACGCTGAATGTAAAAAATGCAAAAAAAATGGTCATTGGGCTAAAGTGTGTAACTCTTCTATTTCTAACACTCATACTGCTGTTCTTTATGACGACTCTGACTACCCCTCACCTTCTCTATCCTGACTAGGAACTAACTCCAATGATGTCACATTCACTCAATGCCAAATTAACGGGCACTTCGTGAACGCTATGGTGGACTCCGGCAGTGTAAAAACATTCATTAATGAAAATACTGCTAAAAAACTTAAACTCTTCACAATACCTAAAAACAAAACTATAGCTCTGGCTGCTTCCGATCAACATGCTAAAATAACTGGCGAAGCTGTCGTGGATTTAATACTGAAAGATAAAACCCATTCTGGAATAACAATTGAAATCATTGAAAACCTTTTCATTGATTTAATAATCGGAAAAGATATTTTAAAAAAATATAAAAAAGTAACACTTAAATTCGACGGTCCTAGAGACAAACTTATAATTGGAGCTATAAACACGAATAATTTTTTTCCTACCATAAACGTTCCACCCCCTCCTCTCTTTTCTAATCTTTCTCCTCATACTACTCCTATTGCGACAAAATCCCGACGTTACACTTTTGCCGCCAACAAATTCATAAAAGAAGAGACTGCTAGAATGTTGAAAGAAGGCATAATTGAACCTTCGATATCTCCGTGGCGAGCGCAGGTTCTTGTAACTTCGAATGAGAATCATAAGAAAAGAATGGTAGTCGACTACAGCGATACCATCAATAGATTCACGGTACTGGACGCTTACCCAATGCCTAATATCAATAAGATGGTAGACGACATCGCTCAATATAACATCTTCTCTACTCTCGACCTAAAATCTGCTTATCACCAAATACCTATAAATCATGCTGATCGTAAATTCACTGCGTTTGAAGTAAGTGGCAAACTTTTTCAATTTACTCGTCTTCCTTTTGGCGTCACCAATGGAGTAAGTGCTTTCCAGAGGAGCATAGACTATATTATAGAAAAAGAAAATCTAACCGATACCTTTGTGTATGTTGATAACGTAACTATATGTGGGAAAAATCAAGAAGAACACGATTACAATCTTCAAAAATTCTACAAAATTGCTAAACAATATAACATCACTTTAAATGAAAATAAAAGCATAATTTCTTCTAGTTCTATTACTCTACTCGGCTACACCATAGAAAATAATCAAATAGCTCCCGATTATCAAAGACTAAAACCATTACTCGAAATGCCACCTCCGCTGAATCTTAAATCTCAAAAAAGAATAGTTGGAATGTTTTCCTATTACTGCAAATTCATTAAAAAATTTTCTGATAAAATTTTATTACTAAATCAAAACAAAGAATTTCCACTACCTCCATCTGTATTAAAATCTTTTCAAACATTGAAAAATGATCTAAAAGACGCCACTTTAATAACGGTAGATCCAAATAAAGAATTTGAAGTAGAAACGGACGCTAGTAACTATTGCATTGCTGCAACACTAAATCAAGAAGGTCGTCCTATTGCATTTTTTTCAAGAACTCTCAATACTAACGAAATTAAGCACCATGCAGTAGAAAAAGAGGCAGCCGCTATTGTAGAAGCTCTCCGTAAGTGGCGACATTTTCTACTCGGCAGGCACTTTAAAGTCATCACAGATCAGAAGAGCATCAGCTTCATATTCGACAATAAAAGAAAATCTAAAATTAAGAATGACAAAATATGTCGTTGGCGTATAGAATTATCCCAATACAATTTCACTATAGTTTATCGACCTGGACCTGAAAATATTGCTGCTGACACATTCTCTCGCATCTCTGCTCTTACTTACAATCTACAAGATCTTCGTGATTTACATAAACAATTATGTCATCCTGGTGTTTCAAGATTAAGCCATTTTATAAGAACGAGGAACCTCCCTTTTACTTTGGATCAAATTAAGAATATTACTGACTCTTGCTCATCCTGTCAATTACTGAAACCCAAATTCGCCAATACCAATGGAGGGACTCTCATTCAAGCCATATTACCTTTTCAACGATTAAATCTTGATTTTAAAGGCCCTCTACCTACTTCTATACATGGCAACAAATATCTACTTACTCTAATTGATGAGTATTCCCGTTTTCCTTTCGCTTTTCCTTGCAGAGATATGACAAGCAAAACCATTATCCACTGTCTAAACAAACTCTTTTCAATTTTTGGTTTGCCTGACATGATACATACTGACCGTGCTTCTGATTTCTTAGCAAGAGAAATAAAGGATTTTTTACACAAAAAAGGAATTGCTACTTCTAAAACAAGTAGGTATCATCCTGAAGGTAATGGACAGATTGAAAAACTCAACGGTACCTTATGGAAGGCCATTCAAACAACATTACATTCTAATCAAATGAAATTACCTTATTGGGAAGACATACTACCGGACGCACTTCATTCAATTAGATCATTACTTTGTACTGCCACTAATATGACTCCCCATGATAGACTTTTTAAATATAGTCATAAATCTGCTTCCGGAATTTCAATTCCTTCTTGGGTTAAACCAGGCCCAATATATATTAGAAACCACACTAAAACAAGTAAACATGACCCTCCTGTAACGCCTGCCACCCTAATAGATGTCAACCCCCACTACGCTTATGTTCAACTACCTTCTGGTACTGAAACCACTGTCAACGTTCGAGACTTAGCTCCAAACTCATCAAATGAAGAAAACTCTAATAATAATCCTACTACTTCAGAGACTTTATTTGAACCTTCTACTAATGAAAACATTGGTCATGAGGAAGACAAAAATCAATCGTCTGATCTTGAAGAAAATCAGATTTCACTAAAAAATAATACTGAAAATCAGCATTCCTGCCAATCTGTGCGGAGGTCGTCCCGAGTTCGACAATTCCCTAGTAAATATAAGGATTTTGTGACTAAATACTGAAAAAACTGCAGTTTGGGTTCATATGTTATTTGTAAATAAAATGATTCTTATGTGATTGTAAAAAAAAAAAAAAAAAAAAAAAAAAAAAAAAAAATTTGTCTATAATTAATTACCCCTTACTTGAATACTTTAGGACGGGGAAAATGTTATGATTTAATTTGTTGTTAAGAGTTATCCCCCTTGGGATTGACATTCATTATAAAAGCGCCCTCTGTTTCATTTTCCCCGCTCGATCCTTTCAAGAGCGTACGTGTATTTTACAGTTAATAAAACCTTTCTAAAAGGCAATTCTTTACTTACTGATACTATTCACTTCATTAGATAAAAAATTTAATTTGGTTCTTTCCTTTTTTGTTTTCATTTTCTGGAATTGTTGATTATTATTTGTTTGAAGTTTTCTGCATAGGTTTTGGCTAGTAAATTTGCTATTTCTGTTTTAATGGTGGTTTTATTTTGTCCTGTTACAAGATGTCTTATAGTGGAGGTTTGAGGTTTTCCAAAAATTTTTCTTACCATTTCTAAAATTTGTTTGGGTTTTGTATTTGCGTTGAGTTTACTTACATAGTCTTTCCAGCTTCCTTTTATTATTATTTTTTTATTGTTCTGCATGATTTTGCTCTGAGTTTTTTTTAATTTCAATTAAATTTCGGGTAGTTGGTGTGGTCTTGAATTTTCGTAGTGCTGCACACCGGAGTGTTATTGTTTTTTGGCAATCTTCATTGAACTATGGTTTATTTCTCAATGCTTTTGTTTGTCCTTTAGGTATACATACCTTTGCTATTATGGTAAGGGTTTCTGTAAAATGATTATCTTCTAGATCTTGATTTTCGTTTCTTATTAATCTTTTTTTGCATTCTCTTTGGAATTTCTCCCAGTCTGCTCTTTTTAGTTTCCAGTGTATGGGAGTTTCCTCATTCAGGGTGGATGTTTCCAGTACGATTGGAAAGTAATCACTTCCATATGTATCATCATATATTTTCTATGTAAAGTCCATAAAAGTTTTTGAGTCACATAAGCTTAAATCTATCGATGATCCTGATCCAGTGGCGGGGTTTTAAATAGGTTGATGTTTTGTTGTTTAATAAGCATAAATTAGTGTTGTTTTGAGTGTTTCCAATGTTTTGTCTTTGGGGTCTAGCTTTTTGCTACCCCTATATTGGTTTGAAGTCTACCAGCAAAAGGTAGGATTTGGGGAATTGTTCTATAAGGTCGTTTATTTCTTTTGTATTTATAGTTTCGTTTGCAGGTATGTATATGGAACAGATAGTGATGTTTTTTTTGTAATGTAATTTGAGTTGCTATTGCTTGTAGCTTTTTTTATATTTATTTTTCTATGAGGTATGTTTTTCCTGATGAGTATTGTTGTACCTCCATTAGCTCCGTGTCCTGTGGTGTTGATAAAATTGTATGCTTTGTAGTGTTTCATATGCAGTTTGTTTTTTCTTGTAGGAAGGTTTCTTGTAGGCAGATGACAGCAGGGTTTAATTGTGATATGAGCACCAGTAGCTCATTGTAATTCGCTTTTATACCCCTACAATTCCATTGTATGATTCTGTGTGTAATGTTTTGTATTTTGGCTGGTGGTTTGGGTTTCGGCTGTTTATTATTGTTATTATTCATCTGTATGTTTTGTTGCTTCTATCAGCTTTCTTGCTTCTGAGAAGGTTTTGTAGATACTTGCGAAAATTCATCCACTTTCATTTTTTGTATTATTTTAGTTTTTTAGTTTGATACCACATATGGTGATATTTCTGGTTTGGATCTGGACTGGGAACGTTGACGAGATTTTTTGGTCTCCAGGCTTTTTGGTTTGTTTTTTGGGGGGGCTAGGGTTAGGGTAAGGGTTTTGGGGGGCTTTTTGATTTTTTCTGTCTTGAATGCCTTTCTTGGCTTTTGATTTCGATTAGTTCGAATTTGTTTTCATCCTCAACCAGCACCGTTTCTGTTTTTTGCTTATCATGTTGATTTTCTTTAGGAGATTTTGTTTTGGTAGGGGAAAATCCTTGGGCTTAGTAGTAGTATTGGTAGTAGTATTGGATAAGTTTGGAGTTTCAGCCTCATCTCTCTGGGACTGAGGATTCTCCTTTAGTTTCCATTTAATTAGTTTAGTTAAGTTTTCCTTTAATGTCTCTACTAGTAACTTTAATTCTTTCATCAATTCAATCAGGTTATTTTGTATGGTCTCTTCTTTTGAGATCGGGCTATTTGTAGTTTTTGCTTTACTTGTATATGTTGGGGAGTTTGATGTGCCCTTAACTAGCCTTCTTGCCTCCAGATATGGTAGATTTCTGGTGTGTTTGATTTTAGTTATTAGTTTTTCCTTCTTCCAAACTTCGCATTCCTTTGAATCAGCTGCATGGTTTTGTTTGCAGTTTGCACAGTTTGATGGCATTTTGCAGTTGATGTGTTCCCCAATTCCACCACAGTTTTTGCATGTTGGTGGTCTGGTGTATCTAACTTTGTGGTGGCCGAATTTATGGCAGTTGTGACATCATAATGGGTTTGGAATATAGATTTCTACCTTTGTTATTATACAGCCTATTTTTATTTGTGGGAGGTTTGGGAGTATTGAAGTTTAAGATGTAGGTGTTCATTGGGATCATTTGGTTATTTTTTTTAATGTTTATTCTTCTGACTTCTGTGATTTCGAGCTCCTTTAAGTTATTTTTAATTTCTTCTGGCGAGCAAAGGGCAAGTTCTGGGCTCTTCATAACACTCTTTGAAGAGTTCAATGTAATGAAGGGATAGGCTTTTATTTTGAGTTGTGGATGTGGTTTTGATTTAGGAGTGTATTTGCTGAGAGTTTATTTGGAGGGTGTTGTTACTTAGTGTTTGGTTATAGATCTGATTTCTTTTTTGATAATGAATGGGGACAATTTGGTGATTGGAGTACTGCTCTCCATAGATTCCAAAACAATGAATCTTGGGAATATTCTATAATTATCTAATTCTATATCCGAGTCTGATTCATCTTCACTTTCTGGATGGGGTCTTGATTTTTTTGGAAGCCATAAATGATATATTTTCTCCTTCATCATCCTTGCTCCCCACCTTCCTTGGAGCCCTAAATTGGAAGATGGTTGAGGGGAAACCCATTTGCCCAAACACCTCAGGGATACAAGGATAATATACTCAAACAGTGAGTGTATATGCTTATGACAGTTGCTTTATTTACTTGGACACAGCAAGTTATAATAAATGGTTGTTGTCGGTAACATCAGGTTTCACTATTTGATTGGCCCTTGCCAGCGCCTTCTAGTATCACTATGATTTTTGTTTTCGTTTGTTTTTTAAGGTGTTTGTGTGTGATGTATTTGTATTTCACTTTTTGTTGTGACGGTTAACTGTTATTAGGGCTTGGCATGACTAGCTGATTGATCGGGTCGGGCCTTCCAGACCGCCCATCTAACTGAAGTAAGGGCCAAAGTGGAGTGTTGTAGACTCACAGCCACTTGGATCTGGGCCATGAGGTAATCAACCACCAGGATCCCTATCTAGAGAATTACGTATCGCCACCCGTGGCCAACAGATGGCCCCATTGAGAGACTTTTGCTCTCTGCAGGGGGGCAGTCGGGGTTGGGAAGTAGGTAAGGAAAAAGGAGGGAAAGGGGAAGGGGGCTGTTATTTTTGTTTTTTGCTTGGGCAGAACATAATTAAGTTTTAAAAAGAAAATAGAAAACAAAAACAGAAAATTGATGTAGGTGCATTTCGTCTCAGGAAACTAATAGACAGCCTGACCTGGTAGCACCAGGAATATTTTTGATTTAACTCAATCATGAAAATGGTATAAAAACTAATAGCAGAAATAATGTAACTGCCAACGGTTCAAACTAATACTGAAAACGTGATTGTTTAAATCTATCCTAAATAAGTATATCAAGTCAATAACGACTGCATATGATTGCACTATTATTTTCGAATCCAGATTAAATTATATCAAAGATACTTCAGGTGTTAACATGCCTTTATTCTCATCAGAAGATTGTTGTCATTAATCAAATCAGTTCTACACCATTTGTAATACTTTATTTAAAAGACACTTTAAATGCAGGCATAGCTTGCACATAAATGTTGTAATAGTTTTGGAGTTCTTCTAGAAATGGTTGTAAATATTAAATTTGTCAAACATATTCTTAATTATGGGTCTGGCCTATATAACTTTGCACCAATTATCAGTCTTCATCTGTATGTATTGGTATGAAAGGTTTTCATTTCTCATCATATAAACTAATAATACTTTATGAAATACTTTTCGTATGTGTTTTGAATATAGTTGTCTAATTCCACTTTTTATAAGTACGTCACTAAAATATGCAAAAGTAAATTCTAAACTAGCGAGCATTATTTTTATAATTTGATAAAACATTCTAGGGTGCACCTTAATCGAAATAGAAGTTTTTTTAAATTTAGAGAAACCCATAACTTTAAGTGTGTTTTTTTCAACATATTTAAACCTTTTCCATCCACTTTTATTTGTAATTTTATTAGTAAGTTTGATTTGATTTTGTATCAGGATAAATTCTTTCGGCTTGAGCTCAGAAAGTAGAAGAGTGTGTGCATTATAATACCTTTCATTTTTAGGTATCTTTTGGCCATCATTATTTCTCCATAATTTTATTCTTTCATCATCTCATCATTTTGGAATACTCTACATGCAATGTTCTATGCATACTTACCCAAGAACACCTATATAGTCTTTCAATATGACGATAGAAGCAAAGTCTCCTTTTATGCACACATTTCCTTATGGTTTAGATTTAATCTTCCTTGGAAGTCAGGAAAATTAAGCCTGCCTTTAAAACTTGGATTACATTAGAGTTTGATGGGATTTCATCTTGAAATCTACAACTGTAGAACTCTTTTTATCCCCATATACTGTACAGTTTTTTATTTGCGGTTCTCATAAACATTAGTTTTGATGTTTGCCTACACCTACTAGTGCTTGTTCCTCCCCCCTTTAAACAGTGTTGTTTTGTAATTATGGCTGCTAATTATATTAAAACAAAAATAATTTCCTTATTTCGATTTTTTATCAGAAGTTTGAGTTAACTTAGAGTAAAATTTTTATTTAAGAAAATAAAAATTACAATCCAATTACAATTTTTTATTAAAACATAAAAAAACTTTCATTTACGTTTTTAACAGTTTTTTTCTTTTGCATTTAAACAGAGTTAAAATATTTTTAAAATATTTTTTGTTTTTAACTTTGCATTAATTTTTGGCATTTTTATCGGGGGTTTATTAAATTAAAACTAAACATTTTCTTATTTCGAGGGTTAGGTAAATCTCACTTTTTAACATCATAATTTCTTAATAAGTAATTTTTAAAATAGGCAAACGATTCTAGTTTGTTTTATTTTAACTTTTTTTTTTACAAATTGTAAAGTAACATGGTTGTTGCAACAGATCATAAAGAGAAATCTTTCTAGATCGAGGAAGCATTAAAGAAATTAGCTTTAACTGGTATATGGTTATTAAAAAGTGCCCTTCTATTTTGGGACGATTACATGTTTCTATCCGTTTTTAAGTTTGTATAGTATAATGGCATTAGTACGTGTTGAACTACATCATTTGCAATATATTTGGAAGTCAGTCATTGTAAAGTGAGAGCCATTTTTGAACACTATTGTTACAAAATATTAAAAAATTAAATATTTCAGGTCATTGTTGAATAACTGTTGACAACAATCAAATAATATCAACCATTCAATAGAGAATATCATTAGCCAAAATTGTAACTTGCTGAGATCATTTTCTAGAGAAGCTAATATCTCTAATAATGTGAAACGATTTGTTTGCAGAATGCTTATATTCGGTTTAACATCAGTGTTACATTTGTTGAAGTCTTTTAAGACTTCAAAACTAACCAATCGCAAGCCAGGTATTTATTTATCCCTCTTGCTCTCATGCTTATTTTTATTACGCCAACTGAAATTTTCACTGGATTTTCCCCGTCAATGAACCCGCTACATCAAATGTTCAATATTTTCTAACCCAACAACTTTCAGATATTCTTTCAATGTGGTTACACCACTGAATACTCTTCTTATACAAGAATAAAAAAGCATTGGAAATGCAAAAGGATATAGGGATGGTATGCCAAAAAGTATACAAACAAGATAGCTATGAATGGCTAGGCACATGGAAATAGAATTGCATCCAAAGTATAGCCCTATAGCTTTTCTCCAATCTTCATTCCGTGCCATCATTACGGTTGTAAAAAGCTATAGGGCTATACTTTGGATGCAATTCTATTTCCATGTGCCTAGCCATTCATAGCTATCTTGTTTGTATACTTTTTGGCATACCATCCCTATATCCTTTTGCATTTCCAATGCTTTTTTATTCTTGTTAATTAGTATTTTTACTTACAGTCTTATTTTTAAACTTACATTCATGATAGTATTGTCTTTTTTAGGAGGCGGCTCATTGCTGCCTCCATTAGTAGCAGGTCGCTTCCTGCTGGGTTTTAGGTCTTTGGGTTTTGGGCCTTAGGAGTTGCCTCTTGGTCCTCCATCGGTTCTATATTACATAGAGAGTGCTACCGCCTCTCTGATAAAACAGTTAGAGTATTATAAAGTTCTAAAATGTTCATACCTTCACTATTAAATTTTTCTTGGTTCATTCTTTGGCGTTTTGGCAAAGATTTGGCAGTTTTTGATATTTATATGTATAATAGTTTGTGCATGAGGCAGCTTTTTTCCCCTTGGGATCCCATTTATACCGTGCTTTTGAGTCAGCACGTGAGGCAGCCTTCTTTTTTCCTGGTTCTTTGTTATAAAGAGCACGTGAGGCAGCTTTTTTTCCCTCGGAATCCCTGTTATATCGATCTTTTGAGTCAGCACGTGAAGCAGCCTTCTTTTTTCTGGTTCTTTGTTATAAAGAGCACGTGAGGCAGCCTTCTTTTTTTCTGGTTCTTTGTTATAAAGAGCACGTGAGGCAGCTTTTTTCTCCTCAGAATCCCTGTTATACCGTGCTTTTGAGTCAGCACGTGAGGCAGCCTTCTTTTTTTCTGGTTCTTTGTTATAAAGAGCACGTGAGGCAGCTTTTTTTCCCTCGGAATCCCTGTTATATCGTGCTTTTGAGTCAGCACGTGAGGCAGCCTTCTTTTTTCTGGTTCTTTGTTATAAAGAGCACGTGAGGCAGCCTTCTTTTTTTCTGGTTCTTTGTTATAAAGAGCACGTGAGGCAGCTTTTTTCTCCTCAGAATCCCTGTTATACCGTGCTTTTGAGTCAGCACGTGAGGCAGCCTTCTTTTTTTCTGGTTCTTTGTTATAAAGAGCACGTGAGGCAGTTTTTTTCCCCTCGGGATCCCTGTTATACCGTGCTTTTGAGTCAGCACGTGAAGCAGCCTTCTTTGCCTCAGGATTTGCATGATACTTAATTTTTATTATTTCAGCATTTTTCTGATAGTATTCTTTTTGCTCAGATAATACCTTGACTTTGTTTTTTTCATAATCTATATTTCTCTGAGCTTTTTTACTACGTGCTGACTTTGGCATTTTTTATTAAATGTAAACATATAACACTTATGTGTATCTTATTATAATATCACTTATCTTATAGCAAGACAACTCTCGTAGAATTGAGATACTGCCCCGTCACCAATAGTTAAAGTGTGGAACGGTATATACACCAATAGTGTAGTTGTTATCTTTATATGAAGTCCTAATCAGTGACAGTGTGAGGTTACTTGGTTAATTTATTGTAGTTTATTTTAGAAAACTTACTTGTTTTTATTAGTAGATTGTGTATAGTAGCCACAATATCTAGTTATTTTTGTGGCTAGGGCTTGGATTTTGATTCTTTTTGGTCAGCTTCCAGTGAGTTCTTAGAAGATGACTTTCTTGCAGTTTCTTTTGCGGTTAATTTAACTTATTTCCTTTGGCGTTTGGTGAGTTCTTAGAAGAACTGGTCTGATCTACTTTTCTTAGTGAGCGAAGAGATTCAGCTGCATTTAACAATGGTTGCTATAGTGTATTTTTGCGCATGCGTGAGAATTTCAAGTTTCCTCCTTATTTTTCAATAGTTTGACAGTAGTCATGTGTCTTTCTGCCAAGAGCGACAGACGTCAGTGTTAGCCGTGATTGTCTAGAGGTTAGGACCCCACGTTGTGGCCGTGCTAACCTAGGTTCGAATCCTGGTCACAGCATTGACATTTTGTACATATTTTACAATCCAAAATCTGAAGAATTATTTGTTTTATAACATTGTTTTTTGACGTCGTACTTGCTGATAGGTTACTCTTATAACAATTTTGATCAACTGAGATAAAGATTTCGTGGTTTCATTAACGCTGGTGGGTTACTGTTTAAAGAAAAAAACCTTTACGTTCACCTCAAATATTCAGCGTCCAAGAAATATAGGCCACTGGCAAACTGGAACATCTGTGAGTATCCGGTGTATTATTTGGAGCTGTCCCTTTTAAGAGAAGTTCCGTGTTCGAAGTGGTCTGTCTACATTGGGTATATAATGTTTAAAACTTGTAATTACACATAATCTTATTTAATTATGGAGTGAGCTAAAAAGCGATGGGTCACTGCACTTCTCCGTGTAAAGAGCAGTCGATTGATGCTTGAACTGTTGTCAGAGACCGTTCGTACACCGAGATACATCGTCTCAAAAGAAAGAAGAAAGCAGAAGAAGAAGAAAGAAGAAAGAAGAACAATTGGCCATTTTTGTACCCTTTTTTTTTTGCTCTCTTTTGACATTTTAACCGACGTTCTGACACTCGCTGGATTCGTAAGACGCTTCTCTGTAAGAATATGTGCTTTTTGAAACTTATAAGTTGATTTTAGTTGAGATTTGGATAGTTTTGTTTTGTAGGCGTATATAGGCGTGTACGGGCCATCCCTATATAGAGAGTGCTACCGCCTCTCTGATATACATTTTATTAAAATTTCCAGATTTAATTCTTCTCTGAAGTCAGCTAAGTCGGCCTTTAATACTAAGATTAACCAAAGTTTGATAAAATTTCTTCCAGAACAAAACCCCTATATAACGCCTTTGTAGGAGATTACACATATCTATCTGTATATACTATTTTTTCAAAAAACAATCAACGTCTAGTATTTGACAGCATATCATTAAGACCTACTCTGTGATTGGACTGGCTCTATTACTTCTATCCTAGTAATCTGAGGATTATTACATTTTATTTTCTATTATATTTAACCTTTCCAAGTAATATAATATTGCCTTATCAATAATCAATCAATTATCCTATCAATTTGAATAAATGGATTCAAATCAGCAGATTATCACTACCATGAAAATTTGAGAGTTGTTTAGTTTTTGCCAAAGGCCTTGACTGAGGTTTTCGTGGTTTATCAAGATTATTTTTTTTACTAACTTCATTATGACGCCAATAACAAGATTCATAGTGGCATCAACTAGATTATAAAAATCAAGATTTCTTGAATTTGATGTGTATGTATCTGTTTGAAATCATTACTATGTGGATGCCCCTGCAAAAACCTATTTTCTAACATACAAAGACTTTTCTACTTCAGTTAAATGTATCAATACAATTGCAAATACTTGAAACGATTTAACATTTTCACTTTTCCCTAAGGACACTGTAAACATCTTTTAAGCTAATTTACTTGTATGATGCTTTCTTGTTTTGTTTCTTTTACATATACATAGTCAGTTTTTTTTAATTTATTTTCTTAGCATAAACAATATTTTCATAAAATTAGTTTGACATCTTGACAACGATATAACTTCTTTGTAAAGTCAACAGAATGAAGGTAGAAAGCGACCACGTGTCTGCGCGTGTTGTCTTACCTGCTGGGAGGATCACAGGGAGGGCAGAAATTAAAAATGGCGGCTGTGGTTTTTGTAAGATTATTGAGCGATGACGTCACCCCTCACGTGACTGTTTTTCTGGCTGCCGATTGGCTGATGACGAACGCTTGGACAATAAAAGGAGTATGTTCAGAAGATCGAGGACAGTGTGTATCAGCTGCATCAGTGTGATTAGACGTTCGACGTGTGTGTTAATCAACTGCCGTAGTCGTGAAACGAATTCAAGCTTTAGAAGTTCGACGGGTGTGTTAATCGACTGCCATAGTTGCAAAACGAATTCAAGCTATTTCGGCGAAATGGGGGAAAAATTGACCTCAAATTAATACCAGAGTTTGATGGATCGACCCCGGTACTTGACTGGGTAGAAAAGGTGGAATTACATTGCCTTTTGTCTGGCGTAAAAAACTTCGAACGTGTTGTTCCTCTGCGTTTGTCCAGCGGCGCCTTTGCGGTGTATCAACAGCTCAGCCATGAGGGCAAACAGGACTACGAGAAAATCAAGGCGGCATTGTTCAAGGCGTTTGCGATTGACCCCACCACTGCTTGGAAGCAACTTGAGGCAAGGACCTTACATCCAGGCGAAACGGTCGACGTGTACTTGGCAGAGCTGACGAAGTTGACAGTGTTGTTTGGTGGCCTGCCTGAGCGGGCCTTAGCATGCAAATTCCTAGCAGGACTCCTGACAGGAGCAAAGCAACTACTACGAGCTAGCTCAAGTGCAGATTCGTTGCCCCTTAATGACCTAGTAGATTGGGGCAGGACTGTAATGAAGAATTACTCCGAGATGAGGGAACCAGTAATTGCTGCTGCTCAGTTCACACCGAATGATAAGAAACTGTATCAGGGACCCAGTCCACGTGGTGGAATCATATGCTACAGATGCAATGGACAGGGCCACATTGCAAGGAACTGCCGGCAACAACCAACGGCTGTTCGCTGCTACCAGTGTAAGGAAACTGGCCATATAGCTCAAGAGTGTCCGGAAAACGGAACCGGGGACAAGGTGTCAGCGTCAACCTCTTCCCCATGCAGAAATTAAATGAGACACTGCCGGTCATCCTGATATATATGGACGAAACACTGTGCTCAGCACTCCTCGATTCCGGATGCTCCCGCACTATCCTATGTGTAGATCTCTGCCACACTTGGAGAAAGAAGAACGTCAGAGTGACTACCATCAGTGGAGAGATGCACACATGTTGCGGGGTGGGCAATGTAAACCTTCAGACGAAAAATGGAAGCTCCGCTAACCTAAAGGCCCTGGTAGTGCTCGAAAACCCCCTGAGTTTTGACCTGCTCCTAGGATATCATGCCATCAGAGCCCTTGGTGGTGTCTATATAATGGCGACGGGGGCAGTACATTTTCAGGAGAAAGCCCCAGTATGTGCTGCGCTAAGGATCGACCAACCAGACTTCAGCGTCGAATTTGATGATCAAAAGAGGGCTTGGACTGCCTCATGGAAGTGGTCGGAAAACCAGGAACCAGCCAAACTGCAGAATGGAATAACTGAATACCATGTGCCCGACCACATGAGGCCTGCATAGGAAGAAGAACTTCGCAAATGGATCGAGGATGGCTGGCTGATTCCCTACCCCTACAAGAAACTTGGACCTCCTAAGGGTCTGATCCCATTAATGGTGGTTGCTCAGCACAACAAAGCCAAAGTTAGGCCGGTAATGGACAACCGAGAACTGAACTCGTATGTTAATGCGTTCACAGCTGATGCTGACGTGTGCGCTAGCAAACTATGAGAGTGGCGCCAGCTGGGTTCTAATGTGTCCCTGTTGGATCTGAGAAGAGCATATCTGCAGGTCCGGGTTAGCGAGACAATGTGGCTGTTTCAGACGGTAGTGTTTGCCGGTAGAAGGTATTGCCTCACAAGACTGGGCTTTGGGCTGAACGTTGCGCCCCAAATAATGAAGACAATCATCAATGCTGTATTGTCACAGGATAAGACCGTAAAAGAGGGGACATCAACATACCTTGACGACATATACGTGAATGAAGACATTGTGCCGTCATCACGTGTGAGGGCCAAGCTAGCCGAACTTGGACTGATGTGTAAGGATCCAGAACGCTTGGAGGATGGCGCTCGTGTCTTGGGGTTGAACGTCAACAGGAGCGAGGGACCTTGAAGTGGGGGCGTGGAGCTGCAGTTCCTGAAGTGCCCCATGTCCTCACGAGGTGGGCTATATTTTCCCTGTGTGGAAAACTGGTGGGACACTTACCAGTATGTAGATGGACTCGGGCCGCGACAGCCATCATGAAGAGGAGGGCGAATGCAGTTACCAAAGGCTGGGATGACGAAACGGCGGACAATCTGTTGCTGCGCATGGTGAAGGAGACCATAACAAGAGTCAAGCAGGAGGACCCTGCTAAAGGAGATTGGTGTGTCCAAGGAGACAGGCTAAATGTGTGGGTGGATGCGAGCTCCCTCGCGATTGGGGTGCTATTGGAGATGAACGGGTCTGTGATTGAGGACGCCTGCTGGTTGTGACCAATGGATGATGCTTCTCACATCAATCTGGCAGAGTTGGATGCGGTAATAAAAGGAATAAACTTGGCACTCCAGTGGAAAGTCAAAGAATTATGCATACGCACAGATTCGCTGTGCGTACACCACTGGATAGTTGACACACTAACAGGCAAAACGAGGGTGTGCACCAAGGCGGCTACTGAAATGCTAATCAGACGAAGGTTGGAGACAATAAGGAAGTTGGTGGAAGAGTACGACCTATCGGTGAATGCGGTGCTTGTCACTTCAACCTGCAATCTTGCTGATAGACTTACCCGTGTGCCCCAGAGATGGTTCGATGCAATGAAGAAAGAAGCCGAACCAAGGTCTTTATGTGCTGCCTCTGTTGAGGAGACGGATAAAATCAAGAAAGTAGACCATGACAGTGGACACCCCAGAGTGAGACAGACATATTATTTCGTACACTTAACCAACTCATCAGTGTCCAAAAGCAAAGTAGAAGCAGTGGTCAAGGAATGCCAAATATGCCAGTCAATCGATCCTGCTCCCACCAAATGGCAGAAAGGTCGGCTGGAAGTCGACGAGAATTGGAGCTGAGTAGGCATGGACATAACCCATTATGGTGGTCAGCACTTCCTCACACTGATCAATTGCGGACCAACGAGGTTTGCGATCTGGCGACTATTAACAAGACAGGACTCGGCTAGTGTCATCCATCAATTAGAGTCCACATTTTATGAGCGGGGGCCACCTGAAGAGATTCTCACTGACAACGACACAGCCTTTTGCAGCGGAGAATTCAGGCGTTTCGTAGAGGAGTGGGGGATCTGGCTTAGACACAGGTGTGCGTATGTACCGAGTGGCAACGGTATAGCAGAGCGGTGCAACCGAAGTGTGAAGAGGATAGCAGCAAGGAAGCAATGTACGATTGCAGAGGTAGTATATAGGTACAATACAACACCAAAAGAATATGTGACTGCTGAAAGTGCACCTGCTAATGCGATACATTGCTATCGAGTGCGTGTTAAGGGCATTGACGCCTGCCTGCCTAATCAGAAGAGGATGCAAGGACGGTACAAGTTAGGGGACACCGTCTGGGTAAGACCTCCCAATAACCGATGTATGACCAGTTTCAGAAGAGGACGGATCACCGGCATAATTAGTGAGCAGGCTGTGCTGGTTGATGGTACTCCACGGCATGTGAGGGATGTCCGGCCCGCCCTTGATACAAACCAAATGGCGAACAGTGAAAGTGATGAATCATCCAATGATGAAATGTGGATCCGACCTATGCCCCATTGCCATGATGACATGGCTGAGAACCTCAGCACAGATGGCGATAATTCCAGCGCCTCTTCTGAGAGCCCCAATGACGATGGAGCCCAGCTTGATGGAAGGACTGCTGGCAACATTAATGGCGACAGGTCTGTTACCCCTTCTGAGAGCTCGGATGAAGATGGAGTGAAGCCGGATAGTAGGACTGTGGACACTGACCTAAGTAGCCCTGATGAAGATGAAGAAGTCCAGCTAATCCCCCTCCATAGGAGTGCTCGTAACAAATGACCGCGGCCGCAATGCCGCATGTGTGCTCTTGAGACCAGGGAGGGGTGTAAAGTCGAACAGAATGAAGGAAGAAAGCGACCACGTGTCTGCGCGTGTTGTCTTACCTGCTGGGAGGATCACAGGGGGGGCAGAAATTAAAAATGGCGGCTGTGGTTTTTGTAAGATTATTGAGCGATGACGTCACCCCTCACGTGACTGTTTTTCTGGCTGCCAATTGGCTGATGACGAACGCTTGGACAATAAAAGGAGTATGTTCAGAAGATCGAGGACAGTGTGTATCAGCTGCATCAGTGTGATTAGACGTTCGATGTGTGTGTTAATCAACTGCCGTAGTTGTGAAACGAATTCAAGCTTTAGAAGTTCGACGGGTGTGTTAATCGACTGCCATAGTTGCGAAATGAATTCATTCTTTTATTAGTTTTCCATGATTGGATTAAACATAAAATATTCTGTATTTTTATGCCTCATTTAACATTGAATTATTTTATTTTAAGAGTTTTTAACTTTAGATTTATTAAATATTTCATAAAACATTACCAATTTTTGTTCATGTATATCATATATGCAATAATTATTAGATAAAATAGATTCACCAGGAATTTTGCAAAATGCAATTCAAAAGTTTGAAATAGTATACCTTGTGTTGTAGCAGCAGCACCTGTCGTAATTTCAGTTGGAACAGATATGGTTGAGATACCTTTAAATAAAACAACAAATATAAAAATGTGTATGTAGCATTATAGAAGAGAAAATAACTTAATACTACAACAACAAATTTACAATTAGTTAAATATTATTTCATGTAAATGCTTTCTACATTGATTTGAAACATGTTCGGATTTAAATAATTTTTCTACAGCATTTCTGATTGGTTTGGTTTACATTTACAATTTACTGTCATAATTTGCAGATTAATAGACAGAATTTTGATATTTACTATTGTTGAATACCTTTTATAACACTGCTCTTAAAACTCATACTAATATTTACTTTTCGTTTTCTAATTCACAGTTTCTATAAGTGATACTAAGTGTCATTTTTAAACATTTTAGTTTGGTAAAAATAATTAAGAAATTAAATATTTTAGGCCATTTTTGAAAAAAACTGTTGAAAACAATTAAATATAAACAATTCAATACAAAATATGATTTGTAAACGTTTCGACTTGTTCACATCATGTGTAAGAATATCATTTAGAGGAGCAGATATTCTCAATAATGTGAAATGATCTGTTTGGAGATTACATTTACTAATAGCCAGTTCATCTTTTTCAATTTAGTTATAATTTGTTTCCACTATTATAATAATTCCAGATTCATGCACAATAGCTTCTATTTACTTTTTAATATTTTTGATTTAACTCAATCATGGAAATGGTATAAAAACTATTGACAGAAATAATGTAACTGCCAACGTTTCAAACTAATACTGAAAACGTGATTGTTTAAATTTATCCTAAATAAGTATATCAAGTCAATAATGACTGCATATGATTGCACTATTATTTTCGAATCCAGATTAAATTATATCAAAGATACTTCAGGTGTTAACATGCCTTTATTCTCATCAGAAGAATGGATAATATTTCTTTTATGCTAATATTTGTTTCATGCATTTGATATTTTTAATAATGTTTAGAAAAAATGCAATTAAAAATATCTGAAATACTGTATCTATTGTAGAAGCAATTGCTGTTGAAGTTCCAGTGGTAATAGATACAGCTGAACCAACTATAAATAAATCAAATGTAGAAAAACGTTGGTAATCATTAAATTTAGAATCAGTAACTCGTAATGAGTGATAAATAACTTCTACACCAACAAATTTATTATTATTAGGTTGGTGCAAAAACAATATCGTTTTCTCACATATGTTACTTTTTTATATGATTTCTGAATTAATTCATTGATATATATATAGCTATGTTATATATCATTTTGCAGAGCGTTTTTGACTCTATCGAATCGTGCTATTCGTTACGGTTTTCAATCTTTTCATTCATTTTGTTTTTCAGACTTTTTGACACCATGGACAAAATTCAAACGCACGATTTTATTGTTCCAGTTCAAACTAGGCCGAAAAGCTGCCGAGACAGCTTGTGATATCAATGATGCATTTGGCCCAGGAACCAGTAACGAATGTGTGGCACAATCATGGTTCAAAAAATTTTACAATGGTGACAAGAACCTTGAAGATGAAGACAGTCACAGCTGGCCGACTGCGGTTGATAAAGAACATTTGAAAGCCTTAATTGAAGTTGATCCTCGCAAAACCACACAAGAAATTGCTGTTGAGCTCGAGGGCGACCACTTAGTCATTCGCCATTTAAAGCAAATAGGGAAGTCAAAAAGTTGGATAAATGGATGCCACGTGAATTGAACGATAATCAAAAAAGCGTCGTTTTAAGGTGTCTTTTATCCTCCTTTTGTGCAACAAAAACAACCCATTTCTTGAGCAGATTGTGACGTGTGATGAGAAGTGGATCCTCTACGACAACTGGCAACATCCGACACAGTGGTTAGATGTTGGAGAAGTTCCACAACACTTACTGAAGCCAATATTGCACCAAAAAAAGATTATGGTGAATGTTTGGTGATTTACGGCCAGTCTCGTCCATGACAGTTTCTTGAATCCAGGCGAAATGATTACAGTGGAAAAGTACTGCTGATAAACTGACGAAATGCACCCGAAGCTCCAATGTATGTGCCCAAGATAGGTCAATATGAAGGGACCAATTTTCCTCCATGACAACGCTTGCCCGCATGTTGCTCAATTGACCCTACAGAAGCTGAATAAATTGGGCTATGAGAATCTGCCCCATCATCATATTCACCATACCTCTCGCCCATCGATGATCAATATTTAAAGCATCTTGACAACTTTCTGTGCGAAAATGCTTCAAAAGGCGAGATGGTGCTGAAGCACCCTTCAATGACTTCATCACTTCCAGAACTCCAGATTTCTATGCTAATGGTATAAATAAACTTGTTTCTTGTTGGCAAAAATGTGCCGATTCTAATGGTTTTTATTTCGTTTAATAAAGTTTATTATGAAAGGAGTTATGATCTTTTGAAGCTGAATGTCAAAAAAGTTTGTTTTTTATAATTGACTCTGATATTGATTTAAAGCATGTTCACATATCAACATTGTTTCATTGGTTTCTTACAATGGAATAAATTTTACATAATTATATTTTAATCTACAAAAATAAAAATAAAATTCCTTTGTTAAATACGAATCAAGAGATCAAACATTTGAACACATTCAAAAAATAAATTCTTTGATGTATTATTTAAAAAGTACTACTTACCACCTGTGATACAGAGATGGATACTAATTTCTGTTGCAACAGGTTTTTTAATATCCATTTTTTCCAATGTAATTTCAAGCTCAAATAATTGATCAATTTGTGGAAGTCTTAGCACATATTTAGGATCAACATCCTGTAATGAATCAAACCAACACAGTGAATTGAACATTTTATAAAAAAATATTTCAATAGTAAAACATATAATTTTTTTTTTTAATTACATTTTCACCCCAAACAAGGCACATTGCCATTTTAGTGTAGGGGGCTACTATCAGGGGCAACAACTACTGGGGTACTATGTTGGGATTTGGGCAGCAAGATGTTGGTTCAGGTTACACCTGAACTTCTACATATCAGTACAGTTGGGGAAGCAGGGACCTGGAATGGAATTCCAGAGTCTAGCGGTTCTGGGGAAGAAACTACTGGAGTAGAAAGATCTTTTACATCTAGGGATCTCAACTGTGTGGGGGTGGGATTTAGCTGCCTGTCGGGTTTATCGAGGGTGTCTACGTCGTGGGGGCACAAGTGTCTGCAGTTCGCCAGAGCATTCACCATTAAAATACTTGTAGAACAGGAAGAGGGATGCAACATTTTGTCAATGGGATAGAGGCTGAAGCTTAGATGCCAGTTCAGGGCCTATCAGATTGGCGACTCTCTTTTGAACCTTGTCTAGGAGCGAGAGACTAGTAGCAGATGCACCAGCCCAAATGTGACAGTAATACTCCATACATGGGCGAATGGTGGCCTTATAGAGGTACAGGATACTTTCGGGTATTAGTAGTTTTCTAGCACGGTAGAGAGAGCCTACCTTCTTCGCAGCAGCCCTGGCAATGCTTTCAATGTAATTGCTCTAACTCATGTTTCTTGTGAACGTTAGGCCAAGCAGTTTGAAAAATGTACTCTCAGATAAAGAATCACTGGCCATTGCTATTAGTGGCAGAGAAGGTTTCTTGTAATTATTGAATGAAACCAGTTTAGTCTTGGCAGCATTGAATGTGACCATCCATTTTTGTCCCCATTCTACTACAGATTGGAGGTCATCCTCTAGTGTTTTTGCCATTTCTTTAGATATGTGTTCATTTGTTTTCCTGTCATGCCTGTTATAGAGTGTGGTGTCATCAGCATATATACCCATCTCAGAGGCAATTTTGTCGGGGAGGTCAGTAATGAATATTAGGAACAATAGAGGTCCAAGGATAGACCCTTGAGGCACCCCCGCATTTATATCATATTGTTTAGATGTACAACCGTCGTGGACAACTTGGATTTTTCTCTTATCTAAGAAGGATTTAATTATGTTAAGTATTCTACCAGTGATACCGTATGATCTAATTTTCTTGAGGAGACCCTCATGCCATATCTTATCAAAAGCCTTAGATATATCTAGAGCTACCGCTCTGCCCTTCTCCACTTTGTCCAGTGAATGGTATATATGTTCAGCGATTACAGTGAAGATGTCTGCTGTGGAATGGGCTTTTCTAAATCCATATTGTTTGTCAGTCAGAAGTTTAGCTTCTGTAAGACATAAACGATTAATTAGTGTTGAATTTGCTAAATGATTTTTCTTACAGATAACAAAATTTCTAACAGAAATCACAATTTTAATGTTATATGAAGTAAATAATGTTATTGATAAAAGCAATTACTAAAATAAAAAAAATGTCTGCTATTAACTTAATATAAAAAAGGAAATGTAACTTCATCAAACTGAATTAAGAAAGAGAAATTTGACTTACTGTAAAAAGGAAATATAACTTACCGTATAAGTCTCAACTTCACCAGCTGCATATGTTATAATAACACTAAAACTTTTGATATTTGTTGTATTTACAAGCTGTAGCTTAACTGGAAGTTCTGGTTTATTGAAAGTGATTTGAAGTCTTAGAATATTATCATTCGTGCTAAACATATAGGGTCCATTACCAGAAACTAATTTTTGCATGAGCTCAGATGTGGTTGATGAAATAACTTGCACATCACCATCACTGAGATTTTCCTGTGTAATTACTTCAGCATGAAAGCAAATTTCTACAATAAAATATAAATAAAAAAAAATATTTTAAAAAAGCTAAATATAAATTCTATGTAGAATTTCCATAAAACTATCTTGATAACTGCTAATTTAACTCGATGTACCAATGCATTTCCTAATCACAATATATAATTAAACATTCAATGGCAATTATACAATAATATATTCACTCGTATCATCACATACTATTATAAATTTTAATTATATAATAAAAGATTTGCAGATACAAAATATTTTATCTCTTATTAACTAGTCTGGAAGATTTTATATCCTTGTCCTTGCAAAAAGATGTATTACAAAGCCAATTTAAAATAAGTAAAAATCATGATAATACAATACAAAAATAACTTACCATGTGTTATAGTTCCTGTTATATTCTTTGCAGTAGGGAAAGTTGTTGTTGTTGTTGAGGTAACTACGAATATAAGAACAATAAAATGTCAATAATCATAAAAATTAAGATTTTTAGTTGCGTGCAAGCGAATCTATAAGTCGATCCGTCGGTCCATCGGTCAGTCGGTCTGTCCGTAACACTTTTGTGCTTAGCCCTTTTGGTTAAGATCAAAAGTCTGTTGTAAATAGATGCTGTTCTTAGCTTTTTAAGGTTTTCTGGACTTTTAACCAAGATCACAGTGTAGTATCTGTTTCATAGTGTAATATCGTTTTGTGCCTAAGTTGCTTGGTGGAGGAGCAAATAAATACCAACTCAACATATAAGACCTTGGTCAATGTAGGGGCAACCCTTCATACCAATTGTCATCATCCAGCTCCCCTACTCCCCGGGGAGTTGGTCCCTATTTCCTCTTCACTCCTCACATTAAAAATCGGCCTTGTGCCTAATTTGCTCAGTGGGGTAGCATATAAATATAGCTTTTCTTGGCCTTTTGCCCAAGATCAAAGTGTAGTATCTGTTCCGGCAGATGCTGCACTTAAGATAATTTGTACCAGTCAATGGAGGGGAAACCCTCTATACTGGGACAATTATTATTTTTGGTAACCAGAGTGCCCCCTTTTTGCCTACTTTTAGGGGAGCTGGTTTTTACCTCACATTAAAAACGGCCTTGTGCCTAATTTGCTCAGTGGGGGAGCAAATAAATACCATCTGTTCCGGCAGATACTGCAAGCAAAGACCGTATGTGGGGGCAATCTCACAATCCCATATATAAGACCTTGGTCAATATAGGGGCAACCCTTCGTACTAACTGTTACTATCCAGCTCCTCTATTCCCCGGGGAGTGGTCCCCATTTCCCCTTCACTCCTCACATTAAAAATCGGCCTTGTGCCTAATTTGCTCGGTGGGGAAGCAAATAAATACCAACCCCACATAAAAGACCTTGGTCAATGTAGGGGCAATCCTTCATACCAATTGTTACTATCCAGCTCTCCTACTTCCCGGGGAGTTGGTCCCCATTCCCCTTCACTCCTCACATAAAAAATCGGCCTTGTGCCTAATTTGCCCGGTGGGGGAGCAAATAAATACCCTTTTCTTAGCCTTTTGGCCAGGATCAAAGTGTAGTATCTGTTCCAGCAGATACTGCAAGCAAAGATCATATGTGGGGACAACACCACATATAACAACTTGGTCAATGTAGGGGCAACCCATTTAACCAATTGTCACTATCTAGCTCCCCTACTCACTAGAGAGTTATTCCCCATTTCCCCTTCACTCCTCACATTAAACATCGGCCTTGTGCCTAATTTGCTCGGTGGGGAAGCAAATATATACCCTTTTCTTGGCCTTTTGGCCAACATACAAACTGTAGTATCTTTTCCAGCAGATACTACAAGCAAAGACCATATGTGGCAACAGCCACACATATAAGACCTTGGTCAATGTAGTGGCAACCCTTCATACCAATTTTCACTATCCAGCTTCCCTACTCCTCGGGTGTTAGTTCCCATTTCCCTTTCACTCCTTACATTAAAAATCGGCCTTGTGCTTAATTTGCTTGGTGGGGGAGCAAATAAATCCCCTTTCTTGGCCTTTTGGCCAAGATCAAAGTGTAGTATCGTTTCTGGTAGTTACCGCAAGCAAAGATCATATGTGGTGGCAGCCCCACATATAAGACCTTGGTCCATGGAGGGGCAACCCTTCATACTAATTGTCACTATCCAGCTCCCCTTCTCCCTGGGAATTTGGTCCCTATTTTCCCTTCACTCCTCATATTAAAAATCAGCCTTGTGCCTAATTTGCTCGGTGGGGAAGCAAATAAATCCCCTTTTCTTGACCTTTTTGCCAAGATCAAAGTGTAGTATCTATTCCGGCAGATACTAGAAGCAAAGATCATATGTAGGGGCAGCCCCACATTTAAGACCCTCCATACCAGTTGTCACTATCCAGCAACCCTACTCATCAGGGAGGTGGTCCCCATTTCCTCTTCACTCCTCATATTAAAAATCGGCCTTATGCCTTATTTGCTCGGTGGGGGAGCAAATAAATACTAACCCCACATATAAGACCTTGGTCAATGTAGGGGCAACCCTTCAACTAATTATCATTATCCAGCTCCCCTTCTCCCTGGGGAGTTGGTCCCCATTTCCCATTCACTCCTCACATTTAAAATCGGGCTTGTGCCTAATTTTCTCAGTGAGTGAGCAAATAAATACCAACCTCACATATAAGACCTTGGTCAATGTAGGGGCAACCCTTGATACCAATTGTCACTATCCAGCTCCCCTTCTCCCCAGGGAGTTGGTCCCCATTTCCCCTTCACTCCTCATATTAAAAATCGGCCTTGTGCCTAATTTGCTTGGTGGGGAAGCAAATAAATACCTTTTCCTTAGCCTTTTGCCCAAGATCAAAGTGTAGTATCTATTCTAGCAGATACTAAAAGCAAAGACCATATGTGGGGGCAACCCCACATATAAGACCTATGTAGGGGTAACACTTCATACCAATTTTCACTATCCAGCTCCCCTACTCACCGGGGAGTTGGTCCACATACCCCTTCACTCCTCACATTAAAAATCGGCCTTGTGCCTAATTTGCTCGGTGGGGGAGTAAATAAATACCAACTCCACATAAAAGGCCTTGGTCAATGTAGGGGCAACCCTTCATACCAATTGTTACTATCCAGCTCCCCTACTCTCTGGGGAGTCAGTCCCCATTTCCCCTTCACTCCTCACATTAAAAATCGGCCTTGTGCCTAATTTGCTCAGTGGGGAAGCAAATAAATACCCTTTTCTTGGCCTTTTGCTCAAGATCAAAGTGTAGTATCTGTTCCAACAGATACTACAAGCAAAGAGCATATGTGGAGGCAACCCCACATATACAAAAATTAGTCAATGTAGGGGCACCCTTCACACTAATTGTCTCTATTCATTTCCACTACTCACCGGGTTGTTGGTCTCCATTTCCCCCTCATTCCTCACATTAAAAATCAGCCTTTTGCCTAATTTGCTCAGTGGGGGGGGGCAAATAAATACCAACCCCACATATAAGACCTTGGTCAATGTAGGGGCAACCCTTCATATCAATTGTCACTATCCAGCTCCCCTACTCCCCGGGGAGTTAGTCCCCATTTCCCCTTCACTCCTCACTTTAAAAATCGGCCTTGTGCCTAATTTGCTCAGTGGGGGAGCAAATAAATACCTCAAAGTGTAGTATCTGTCCTTACTACATGCTGTACTTATGTTTGTAACTTTGTGATATAAAGTGGGGATCACTTTTCTGTATTAATTTAATGTAAAATTATCACCCAATTTACAACCAGTCAGTCTCAAAGCCATTTAAGTCATTCTCCAGATCATTCAAGTTGTTTTTGAAGGATTCCAGTTATTTTTTTAGCATTCAAGTCATTCTTGAGGTCATTCAATTGATCTTTAAGTTAATTAAAGTCATTCTAAGTCATTTACTTTTTTTTTTATTTAAGTCATTTTAGTTTATCTTATAGAATTTCACGTCAATCCTGCATTCACGCATTCATTCATTACAAGAGAGCATGCGACTAATGGCTAGCAGCCTTGTTTTATAAGCAAAATCTGATCATTTCTTACCAATCCAATGTTACTCAACTTCACTCAACGATTATTTATTTTTGGCAATTAATAATGTTATGATTTCAAATATTTGAACTATTCTCTAAGAATATATATTCAATGATGCCATTTAAAATTTGCATTTATTTCTAAAAAAACATTTTCATGAGTACAATTACTTTTAAGTAAACAAACAGAATGCATATAATTTTCTTCACCAGTATATTAAAATATATCAATTTTAATTATTAGTAATATTATAGGAACAAACCAGAGACCGTCAAAGAACAATTACAATTTGGGAGAGAATCTTAAATAATTTCACGAATTTATAGTTTGAAGGGAATAGTTATGCAGTTTAAATTAAAAATGCATAGAAATATCTTATCCAAGCTATAACATATTGCATTCAACTCCAAAACAACGGATGATTAGCAGCCTCAATTCTTTTTAAAATTAACTTTGATTCAAGTAACCAATCCACTCTTAGATTGTGTTGAAATTTCGAAATTGCTTTTAATGATCGATCTATTGAATAAAAACATAAATGTGAACTAAACTTCTTTATTTTAAAAGTAAAAGCTGTTACAGTTTCGTTTGAACTACTATTAAATGTATCTTCTTGGCCTTCGGGCCAAGATTAAAGTGTAGTATCTGTTCTTCAGATGCTACACTTTAATTTCTTGTTCTCTATCAGTGGAGGAGAAATCCTTCACGACTGAAACAATTTTTAATTTTTGTTCTTTTATCCACGTTAAAAAACAACGCTTGTGTCTAACTCTGTCCTGTAGGGGAGGCATAGTAAATAGGTACTATTGGATGTATCTTAACGAAAGGGAAATAAAATGTGGAAATTATTCAGTATTCTACCTATAATTGAAACTGTGCTTTAACGATCTTTAGAATGTCCACACAATATTACCAATGATTATCATTGATACCTTTCTGTACGTTAATAACAAAAATCATATACATTCAATATCTTTACTTAAATATGATTTCATAAAGAATTAATATTTATAAAGTAATCTCAACCAGATGTAAAAGCTCGATAAACCCAAATAGGAGTTTCACGCCTTTTAACTTCTTTTTGTCTGGGTCATTTTGACATTTGCTTTTCTATTTTATATTTAATTCTATCACCATTTATTTTTATTTATTTGTTTATTTATTCCTCTTCTTCTTCTCTGATCTTTCTTATTTACATTATGTTTCGGCAGCTATGTGAAAAGCATATCTTATTTTTCTTTTATTAATATTATTGGAATTTTTCCCCCTTTCCTTCTACATATTTGTGAATTATTCCATGGATTTCGGCCTTTTGGATTATTTTGGACCATCTTCTAATTACGTGATTTCCTTGGATTTTACTTGTGCAAATGGAAATTCAATTAATTTTCTTGGAGTTATATTTTCGAATTTTACTGTCATTGGATTATTTACCTTTCACCAAACTATCCATTCACATGTAATTACCTTTTTCTTCACCATATTCCCTCTGCTTCACTTTTTGTTATCAAGTAAGATCTTTGACTTATTTGCAGTTTCATCAAATACTTTTGTATGCAAAATCCGATCCCGCATTTTGCTAATTCCTATCCTCTGATGAGAAGGAAAGTATTTCTTTGAAACTCCGCGGATTAAGGACTATCCACTTATCAAGTGTTTCCTTTTCAGCTTAAATATGTTTTTAATTCTTTTTCAAAGTGTTTTTAACATGTTTTATTAACTATTTGCTATATATATATATATATATATATATATATATATATATATATATATATATATATATATATAGTAGAAATGGTAATTAATAAAAACCTGAAGAAAGTGCTCAATACTGTTGTAGAGCAAATATGCGTTTTATTTTTTATTATCGTATTTTTCTGTTTAGTTATATTATTGTTTCGGCTACCCAACCGTATTTTGGTCGTCAGGAAGCTTCCTCAGACTTTTACAGAAATGTCTGTTTTTTAATAAAAAAAGTAAACAAATAAAACGTGTATATATATATATATATATATATATATATATATATATATATATATATATATATATATACACACATACTGGTGAGTTACATTCCAAATAAAAAAAAAAAAAAGAATCAGTCTACAATCATGATGTTTTTCATTATTCTTTTTACTTTTTAATTTTTTTACTTATAGGCAGATGCCCATACATATTTTCCATCAATATCTTACACATGTTTCATTGTACTAATGGAAAATATAGTCCATTGTGTCATCATATAACTTGTCTGAGACAAACAGATATCATTAAAAATTGTCACAAATAGACGAAATACAAAAAGAAAAAAGGATACATAAATTAAGCAGGACGGAAATTCAAAAGCTTGAAAACACTTATAAAAAGGTGATATTCAAACATTAAACACCCTTCGCCCCCTCCCATAACATATATTTATTCAGCAAAGCTAGAATCCATCGACTCACGATTATAAATTTAGAATCAGAGAAAAATCACTAAAGTTTGGAAGTGTCTATTTATGAAATATTTATAAGAATTTTTTTTAGGTAAAACAAAAACTATACAATCACCTCTATATACTACAAGAAAAAACTGATTGGCTAAATGCGAAATTATGGTCAATTTACTTAGTTATTAGACAAACCAAATATCATCTACATGAATATTTTTTCTAAAATCATTTAATCAATCTCCGGATTCATGTATTAATATCAAAATGTATAAATTTTACCAAAAACTTGAAATACTAATATATTTCTGAAATTTCATAACTTTTTTGTTATTTTAACTAAAATCCAAAGTTATCAATAACTATTCAGTGTATTTATTTTAAAAGTTTAGAATGAAAAAAAAAAATAGCCTGCAACATGATGTTAGTTACTTATATCTTATCTGCCGTTCTCCCTCGTCCTAGGGTTGCACTAATCAACCATATCTTTGACAGCATAGATGCAGCACTCTCCCTAGATACTAGCGCCCCAAAACATGTATTAGATGCCTTTAATATCCACGACAATGATTGGCTTGGTTTCTCTAGTTACACAGACGCAGCTGGTAGCATCACAGATAGCCTTTCTATATCCCATTTCCTATCGCAAACAATCATTTTCCCGACCTATCTCCCAGACTGACAGGATCATAAATCTCACTTCTAGACCTATTTTTGACCACAGTTCCTGAACTCTCGACCTCAAGTTGAAGAGCCATTGCTAAAAATGACAAAGTACTTCAAGAAAGTTGTCTGGGAAAACATCAGCATTCATGGAGAAAATTTTTTTATCTTCCAACAGAACAGTGTGTAAATGAAGCTAATGAATGGTTGGAAGTAACAATGTAAGTGCATGTTTCTACATGGAAGTTCTATAGCACACCCCACTCTCTCCAATGGTTCACTTACTTGTGCAGCTGTTATTTTTCAAAGACAGCATTTATACTGTATATTTATTCGATCGACATAAGTCCAGTAACAATAGACAAAGTATATAGAAGCTAAAAATAATTGTAAGAGTGAAATAACTGTAGCCAAGAGAAGCCATACCGAAATTACCAGAAAACATATTTAGCTGCAAAAATTAAGAATTTCTCGAAAATTCATAAGAGTGGAGTAAATAATGGGAAGTCAACGAATTTTCCCTTGAGGTTGTTTGCACAGCAACTGAGAAGGTTAACTAGTTTGCTTGACGATTTACTGCCAACTCCAGTTTGGACCCAGCAAACTACTCCATCCCAGATTTTTGTGTGGGCAAAAGTCATACTCGATGATCTGCAAATTGTCTCTCCCCAATTTCATGATATCATAAAAACCCAGACACCTCAAAGGCGTATGGGCCTTATCCTGTGTCAGCTATGCTATTAAAAAATACTCCACCGAGGTTGCCTCAGTTCTCTCCAAATTCTTCAACAAATACCTCACCGAATCTTGCTTTCTTAACTGCTGACTCATAGATGATAAACATTTTTCTGTATGGATTTAAGCAAAACCATTCTACTGCAGATATCTTCACTGTAATCTCAGAACGTATATAATGTGCACTGGATAAGACAGAGGGGTCTATGGAAGTTGCCCCAAATATATCTAAAGCCTTTGATAGGATATGGCAAGATGGTCTTTTCATGAAAATCAAATCATAGGGTATTACTGGACGAATACTAAATATAGTCAAATGTTTCTTAAATAAGAGGAAACATCAGGTTATCTTTGATGACATCAAAACAACAAGATATAAATGTGGACTTTTTTAATCCTGGTATTAATAAATGACTTCCCTGATAAAACTGTCTCTGAGATAGATATATTTGCTAATGACATCATCCTCTATAACTGATAGCACATGCGTCGAGAACCCTACTACCTACAGAAAAGAATTATTTCCAGATAGAGAAAGAATCCTTAAGCATCATTTTCGTGGTAACAAAATTTCACAGATTTTTCCATGGACGACATTTTAAACTTCAAACAGACCACAAGCTGCTGATCTTGAAGAAAGGGTTGCCTACACATACGGCAAACAGGCTTCAAAGATGGGGGGAACAATCCCACTAAATTAGGACTTTGATATGGAGTTCCTTCCGTCAAAGACGGGGTATTCTGGTTAATATCAAGGAATGGTGAACCACTTGAAGACTCGGTGATAACATCACTATGATCAGAGATTATAGTTCGATCCTATGCAACACTGTGAAAGAACTTCCCATTACCCTGGATGATATAAGGAAAGAAGCCAAAAGCAACGATTTTATAAGAAGAAACCAAGGAAAAACTGCACACTGATGAACAAGTAGCAGAGGTTTTCTCAACATGCGACCATTATTATTATATCGGGAGAGAGTAGTTGTTCCAGCGACCCTCTAAAAGAAAATTTTCACACAGGACACCCTGGCGCCACCAGAATGAAAAGTTTAGTGCATTCATATGTGTACTGGAAAAACATGGCGAGAATATTGAAGAAAAAGTGAAAGCATGCAGAGGATGTGCACTAGTTGCTAAAGTGCCACCAATTCAATTTAAACCATGGCCCAAAGCTGACTACCCATGGTCACTGATATACATGGACTACATGGAACCACTTGATGGGCAGTACTACCTCATAGTAGTGGACAGTTTCTCTAAGTGGCCTGAAGTGCTTAAGTGCAAAAGCCCAACTACAGACTTCACTATAAAAACTCTTCATGAGTTATTCACACAGTTCGGCGTGGTCAACTGTTTAGTGTCAGATAATGGCACTCAGTTTACATCCAGAGAATTTTAAGAGTTCATGGAAGATTTCCAAGTGGACCACATCACAACTCCAACAAACCACCCGAGGTCAAACGGACAGGCCGAAAGATTTGTGAATACCTTGAAGAGGGCTTTGAAGAATACAAAGGACACTCCATCTGAAAAAGCATTGTAACAATTTCTTCAAGAGTACCGCATAATGCCTAAAGAGAATACACCATCCCAGATGTCTCTGGCGGAAGTGATATTCACAAGAAAAATATGGCCAGTCTTTGACAAACTATTGCAAAAACAGGTAAAACCAACAAAGGCAACTGTTTCCAAGAAAAATTACTTGTTGGAAGAAAAATATTTTTCCAAATGCACAAAGATAATAATACTTTCCGGAAAAGCAGGGGACAATCCAGAACAGGATTGGCTGTATGGTCTACATGGTAGAAGGATCATATTCCATGCACAAGAAACACTTGAACCGGATATGCAAACGCACTTCAGACGAGTTAAGTGAAACACTGCCAGAAGAAAAGACGTTAAATCTACTGTATGACGCATTTAACTAGTATCGTAATACATTATTCCAGCAGAAAAAGAAAACTGACGGGCCCCTTGGAGTTCAACCCAAGACAGAAAAACTATATTTTGGGAAATAACTCTTCAGAGAGAGAGAGGTGTTCTAGGGTAGTTAGCACCCCTATATCCATGATGATATGGATTTGTTTGGTACTATGTAAGCCAGACATTTCTGCTGTCAAGCAGAGAGCACATGCATAGTTTAACCCCTTGCAGTGAACACCAGGACTCTTTCACCTTAATATTATGGCCCTGCTAAACAGGACCACAACAGTTAGTAAGATATATGACATTATGTTTGACGACTGGATATCAAATTGCCTCATATCAAGTTTATAAACTATTAATTGCCATATCTTTTCAATTTTTTAACACAAATCCTCATTGAAAAAGTTACATCATGAACAGATTTGGAGTAAATTAATATATTTCTGAATGAAGGTCTCTAGAAAAATTATTAGTAAAAATATTATTTTTAGTCCATATTTACTAGTTAATTATTTTGATCAAGTTTTAAACTGTTATAGCCTTACTTTAAATAAGAATACAGCAAGAAACACGGGGTTATGTGTGAAAGACAAAGGGGTTTAGTTACAAGGGAATACATGTGACATAAGAGTTACTTGATATCTTTGCTTATTCACTTCCTGTCTTTTTTCCTTCTCTCTTAATCAAGTGAGAGGGTCAATATATCTATAGTTCATTTCATCTATGAAGGGATGTTAGGTCATTCCATTACATCACCTTCCTCCCAAGCTAAATTCTTCCATAGAATTTTGCTTCTACCATTTTTTCCTTTTTAGACTTTGTCTAAAAAATCTGTCCTTTTACTTTTACTTCTCCTCACCATTTGTGTTTGCCGATTTTTTACTTTTGGAGAGTGACTGGATTTCTGAGTTACTGGTACTTCCTTGTATGGAAAGTGTCGTATAGCACTTCCACGGATAACTGTTGGTTTCTGACTGTTTCTATGCATCGGTGTCTCAGTTGGTTAATATGGTTTTTGTGGAAAAAAGTCTGCCCATTTATAATGTAAACCATTCTCCCAATTCTTCTTGAGATTTTCGCTTGTCCGTTTGATCGAGGGTTAAAAGTTGGTATTGTAATGTGTTCAATGGCCAGTACCTCACAGTAGTGCTTGAATTTTTGATATATGAACATAGTGACATTATCACTAACAATTGTTTTCGGAACTCCGAACCGACTAAATACCTCGTCCAGCGCTTTTATTGTGTTTGCCGCTGGAGGGTGTTTGTATTTAAAAATTTCTGGCTATTTTGACATACTATCTACGATTACTAAGTAATAATATCTCTTCAGAGGTCCTGTGTAATCGATATGGATGCGTATCCAGGGTACATCTGTTTTAGACCAAGGTTGTGTCCTGATCAATTCCAGACCAATATGTGAATCCTCTCATTAGGGCCTCCATTCTGGAGATTCCAGGATGTCCCATGTGGAATTCTTTTGGGATTTTCTTTTGTAATACTTGCGGTATTACCACTCTGTCTGCGTAAAGTAGAGTTTCATCACACATAGAAAATGGAAACACTTTTAATCTTTTTCTATTCTTTTCGTCTTGTCCCACTTGTTTTTTATCTTATTAATATATTTATCTGTTTTTGCTGCTTTCTTTATTTCCTCAAGTGTAACAGGAAGTTCACTAACAGTATTTATTAATATATCTTTTCATTTTCTTCTTTTAGTGCTGCTATCACAGTTTCTTCAAATTCAGTTTTACTGGAGATCAATCTTGACAAACCATCTGCATGTGCAATTTTACTAGATGCTAGGTGTTTCATTTTGAAATCGTAATTGAGCAAAACAATACTCCATCTCTGTAATCTATTTGCCGTATGAGTAGGAATCCTTTTCTTCGAACCAAAAATTGATAGTAATGGTTTATGGTCCGTTTCCGAGATGAAAGATCTTCCATGAATGAATCTATGAAACTTTCTCACGGCATACACAATTGCAAAACCCTCTTTTTCGATCTGACTGTACTCTCTTTCAGTGTGTAATAAAACCCTCGAGGCGTGAGAAATTGGTTTAGTAGATCCATCTTCCATTCTGTGTAGAAGCCTTGCTCCTAAACCGTATTCGTTCGCATCTGCCGCTACAATTAAATCCTTTTTTGGATCGTAATGTGCTAATGCTAGATATGATAACAAACATCTTTTAATTTTGTGGAATGCTTCCTCACATTCTTTTGTCCAGAGCCATTTTTTATTCTTCTTCAATAATTCATTTAATGGTGCTCTTAGTTCGTGCATATTTAGGATATAAGAATTATAGTAGTTTGCTAGACCCAAGAATGACTGTAACTTCACTACATTGTCTAGTCTAGACATGTCTCTAATTGCTTCTGTCCTATTTGGGTTAGGTCTTTTACCTTTCCAATCAATAATTTGTCCCAAATATTCAATCTTGTCCATACCAAACTTACATTTTTCGAGCACCACTTTAAATTCGTAGTCTTCTATTTTCTCGAATACCTTCCGAATATGGTTATGTTCTTCAACATTTTTGCTTCTTATCAAAATGTCGTCTAAATAAGCCATTGCAAAATCCAAGCCTGCTAGCATGGTATCTATAATTTGTTGGAATAAATTTGGTGCTGCTTTTAACCCAAACGGCAATCGTTTTAGAGAAAATAATCCTTTATGAGTATTCATTGTCAGGTATTTAGAACAATCTTTGTGGACTTTGACCTGCAAATATGCTTGTGACAAGTCAATTTTTGTGAAAATTTTTCCTCCATTTAACTTAGAAAATATTTCCTCAGTAGTAGGGAGTGGATAGTTATGATCCATTAAGGAATCATTAAGTCCCGTCAAAAAATCTCCACATACCCTGATTTTTTTCTTTTTCTTTTTCACATAAACTGTGAGTGATGCCCATTCAGAGTAGTCCACTTTTTTTATTACTCCGATTTCTTTGAGTCTATTTAATTCTTTCTCGATTGTTTCTAATGCCGAATATGGAACCTTCCTTTTGGGTTTAAACACTGGTCTCGCTTCATCTTTCAGTTCAAATTTCACTTCCGTTTTAGTGCAGCAACCCAGACCTTCAGAAAAAACATTTTTAAAATCCTTCTTCAAACTCCCAACAAATCTTCCTGGCAGTTTGGGACTTTCAGATCCTATCACATTTACTCTTTTGCAAAATGAGTTTATTGGTTTCTCCCATAAATTGAAAAGTATCATCAAATCTATACCGAATAGATTAGAATTTTTCCAGGTATCACAAACATTTTAGTTTTTAACGTTTTTTCATTCAGGGTCACGTTAGTATAAAATTCACCTTTAAATTTTAATCTATTTCCACACATTCCTCTGGCAATTTTCTTTGTGTTTTGCAGCTTTGGAGAACCAATTTTCTTCCACGTTGTTCATCAATTAAGGATATGTCACTTCCAGTATCCAAAAGGCAGTTTACTTTCCGGCCATTAATTCTAACTTCAATACATTTCCGTTTTTTATCATACATGGACTCTTTTTTTAGAATCAAGGGTCTTTATTTCAGGCTTACAGTATTATTTTACACAGTGGTCACCTTGCTGTACTCTTTGTATTTTGTCAACGTTTTTCTCTTCGATACTAGTATTATCCTGCTTTAAATTCAACAGTCTCTGAGATTCCTCAGTAGTAGAACCCCATCTTCCAACATAGACCCCTACTACCAGGTCTCCTTCTCCAACATCAGGGGTCTACATTCCAACCTTCCAGAGGTCGAAACCCAATTACAGGAGACAAAACCGGACATATTATTTCTAAGTGAAACTGGAATAGGGCCGACCACTTCCCTAGATGAGTTCATAATTAATGGATACTCTAATTTAACAGCTAAATCTGACCCCCAAGATCGCCATGGGCATGGAATATGTGCCTACATTAAGGATGGCTTCCCGTGTGGCAGGGATATCTCTAAAAAAGATCCTAATTTACCGTATATGTGCTTCAGGGTTGCACTTGTTAACACCACTGCATTTATATTTGCCCTCTATAGGCCCCCACAACAGCGGAGTTACTATCTTTAAGAGCATACCTGAGAAAATAGACCACATACTGTCTTCACATCCCTCGGCTAACATCCACATCTGCGGTGACTTCAACGTCCATAATGTGGAATGGTTGACCCATTCAAATAAGACAGATGATGAGGGGAGGTTTTGTCATGATTTTGCCATTGCTTATGACCTCACTCAGATTGTTCGCGAACCCACCCGTGTGCCCGATACACCCGGTCAATATGCAAGCTTCCTAGACCTTTTTCTCTCAACTTCCCCTGAGCTATGTTCATGTTCCATTCATTCTCCTCTAGGATCCTCCGACCACTCCGTTGTATCAGTTAAGATAAAAACGAAATGTAAGAAGCCCCCAGACGTACCCCTCCACCGTACTGTATACCGATACTCTATGGCTGACTGGGATAGCTTCCATACATTCATATCTGATTTACCTCTGCACTCCATGTTTAAAAAGGAAGTGTCCTCTATAGTATCAGATCTGACCGAATGGTTAATTGTAGGCATAGACGAATTCATACCATCTAAAAAATTCCAACAAAAACCTAACAGCCAGCCATGGTTCTCCCCAGAATGTGCTGCTGCTATCGCGCACAGAAATCATTTTTTCCATAGCTACCAACGTAATAGATGCACTGAGACTAAAGCTGCTTTCAGGTCTGCCAGCAACCATTGTAAAAGAGTAATAAAAAATGCAAGAGAGCTATATGCCCTGTCTGTTAAATTCAAGGTAGCTGATCAGCGGCTTGGATCCCACCAGTTTTGGCAAATAACAAATAGGATCCTGAACAGAAGTGTGCGTTCTATCCCAACCATTATCAATGGACCAGAGGTCAACTCATCAGCGTCAGACAAGGCCAAACTATTTTCAAAGAACTTTGCAGCTAATTCTACACTATGCGACGAAGGCCATCAACTCCCCATATTTCCTCCTATAACACAGAACAAGCTAGGTAACATAAAAATATCCATGCATGAGGTCGCCAAGCTAATACAGAACCTAGATTCCAGTAAAGCAACTGGCCCTGATAGCATCCCAATTATAGTGTTAAAAAAGCTTCAACCAGAACTTGCTCCCATACTTACGAAACTATTTAAGCGCTGCCTTGAGGAGAAGTGTTTTCCGACTCCCTGGAAGACCTCATCAGTTTGCCCTGTATTTAAGAATTCAGGTGATAAGTCATCTCCCTCTCAGTACAGACCTATAAGTCTCCTGTGTGTTATGAGTAAGTTGCTGGAATCCATATTAAATAGAGAAATAGTCAACCACCTCAGCAGGAATAACCTTCTTAGTGACACACAATATGGTTTCCGCTCTGCAAGATCTACCGCAGATGTGCTGACGGTTATATCTCACAGGATTAGTGAATCTCTTGACAAAGGCTTTCTTTCTAGGGCAATTGCTCTTGACATATCAAAGGCCTTCGACAAGGTAAGGCATAAGGGTCTACTTCACAAGATTTCCAGCTACGGTATAACTGGAAATGTTTTCTCAATCATTAAATCATTTCTCTCCGATAGGCTCATAAGAGTAGTGGTAGATGGACAAAAATCGGAGGCCTGCAATATAAATGCTGGAGTCCCTCAGGGGTCAATCCTGGGCCCAACTCTCTTCCTGATCTACATCAATGACCTCCCTAAACACATACTTAAATCATTCACTGACATCTATGCTGATGACACGACCATCTACAGCAACACATCAAAGGCTGTAAATGACAAAGTTCTCTCTGATTCTCTCTCCTCTGATCTCGAGCGCGTGGTTCAGTGGGGGAAGATGTGGCTGGTTACCTTTAATGCATCCAACCAAAACCAAACTCCTATCCTTACATCATCAATGCTCTGATCCCCAGCTGGCATCAATTATGATGGATGGCTCTCGTCTGATGAGGCCCCGTGTTTTGACAAGCTTCTGGGTTTGATCTTTACTCCTGATCTGAAATGGAACACGTACATCAAGTCTGTTGCCAAGATCGCTGGAAAGATAGTGGGATCCTTCTACCGCTCCAGAAGATATCTCACTACTGATGCAATTCTCTATCTGTATAAAAGCCAAGTACGTCCAAGGATGGAATACTGTTGCCATATCTGGGCAGGAGCTGCTAAAAACAGCCTATCCTGCCTTGACAGAGTACAAAATAGACTTCGTGGCTTAGTGGAGGATGCCCTTTTCTCTACCCTGCAACCTCTCTCCCACAGAAGAGACGTTGCGAGCCTATCCTTGTTTTATCATTATTTCCATGGCAGGTACTCGTCTGAACTCCAATCTCTGGTCCCCCCCTCGCCAATCTTTCATGAAAAACACCCATCTAGCTGAATCCACTGTGAAAAATTTCCCCCACTCTATATCTGTGCCTAAATCAAAACGCGCATTCCATGAACAAAGCTTCTTTCTTAGAACTGCACGCCTGTGGAACTCTGTTCCGTCTGCTTGCTTCCCTCCGGACTACAACTTTGATGTCTTCAAATCCAATGTTAACAAATTCCTAATGAACCGCCCCTTAATTAAACACTTAATCAAATCTCCACACTAACGTAATGTACTTGCAATAACCCTTATCCATGAGTGGCTTCCGGGCCCTGATAAGTGGTGATCACTGTGTAAAAAAAAAAAAAAAAGAAAGTAAATTTCTGTAAGGTTATTTCTGTGTCTTGGTTCATAATGGATAATATCATAGAACAGATCTATTTATCCTTCGAGGATGTTAACCCTTGCACAAATATCAAGTATTTAAACATGTTCCTTTTTAGGTCTTTAAACTTAAATAACTCGGATTTGGCATTTACTCTCCCAGCATAGGCGATAAAGTCTTTATCATCTTGTTTCAAAATATTTAAACACCTATAACGAGTATAAAATAAGCTATCTCGTTTTCCAAAAATGTTCGATAAAATTTCTATAGTCTCTTTAAAAGAAATATCTTCGTGTTTCCTTGGGAGTATAAAATTGGTATACTGGGTATTTTCATGGGAACCCAGTTTTTGCAAGTGTAAAATAATTTTTTCTTCATCCGACCAAGCCTGACATTGTTTGGAAAAAATATTTTCGTATCTACGATAATATGCTGGAATCGTTAAGCCATTAGTTGGTTCATATAAAAATTCTGTTAGCGAATTTGCAATTCCTTTCAGAGTGAACTGACAATACTTTCTTTTCTTCTTGTTTCATTAATATTGTTTTTAATACTTCATTTTGTTTTGACTGTTCTTTTTGTAAAAATTCTATCTGGCTTTGTTGAGTTGCCAGTGCTAATTGTATCGTTTTTTCTTTAAACTCGGCTAATGGTTCCATGTTGAAGAATTTTATTTTTTAAAACAGTAATAAAACAAAAGGTTAAGAGTACCTGTACAAAGCATTAAATAAATTCACTGAAAAGTTTTTTTTTTAACCACAAAAAACAACAACATTCTTTTGTAGACAAGGTTTTGGAGGGGGGTTACACACACGAAATTGACACCGAACTAACAGCATACAAGCGCTCATTTCTGCCGTATTTTTTCTTCTCATGAAACAAAAGCAATTTGAAAGGGACAACTTTCCAAAATTGTTCTTTTCAATGCTTCGTGAAATGTCAATTGCTTTTTTTTTCAGTAGGACCGTAACAGACTGAATTAAAAAAAAAATATAACTTACTTTTTGTGTGTGTCTTTGCTTTTTTTTTCAGTAGTTGAATTTTCCCGTGCAGTATTTTTCTCTTCGTTTTCCAATATGTTTTTGGCTTAAAGTTTCCTTTTTGTGAATTCGAATCCTGTCACCATTTATTATACCCTCACTCTCAATAAGAATACAGCAAGAAACACGGGGTTATGGGTGAAAGACCAAGGGGTTTATTTACAAGGGAATATATGTGACTTATGAGTTACTCGACATCTTTTCTTATTCATTTCCTATCTTTTTTCCTTATCTGTCAGTCATGTGAGAGGGTCAATATATCTATAGTTCATTTCATCTATGAAATATAAACATGTAACTTTTAAAAATTGGCATTTCCAATTTTATAAACATAAAACCTAAACCATATTTAAATAGTTATTTTAAGAATGTATTTAAAATATTGGTTGATTTTTATTATTTTATAAAAGGATTTAATAATCTAATAAAAATAAACAGTTTTACATGTAAGATAAAACACCTACCTGTTGTAGGTACGGTGGTAGGTATTGTAGGTGGTATGGTGGTAGGTATGGTAGTAAGTATTGTTTGTATGGTGGTGGGAATAGTTGTAGGCACCGTAGTTGGTATTGTAGTCGGTATGGTAGTTGGTATTGTGGTCGGTATGGTATTTGGTATTGTGGTAGGTATGGTAGTTGGTATTGTGGTTGGTATAGTAGTTGGTATTGTGGTAGGTATGGTAGTTGGTATTGTGGTAGGTATGGTAGTTGGTATTGTGGTAGGTATGGTAGTTGGTATTGTGGTAGGAATAGTTGTCAGTATGGTAGTGGGTATTGTGGTAGGCATGGTAGTTGGTACAGTTGTAGGTATAGTAGTTGATATTGTGGGAGACATTGTAGTTGGTATTGTTGTTGGTACAGTGGTAAGAACAGTTATGGGAAATGTGAATGAAACTGTGTTTAGTAAATAATTTATCACAAAGGTCGTAATATTTTATCACACAATAGTTGAAATTATTGTTTGAATAATATATAAACAGGAATATGCACCGTGATTTGAATTGTTAATGGTACATTAGTTGAAAAGTGATCGTAACAATTATGATTAAGGAATATTTCAGATATTTACCATTTATTAATGACAAAGTAAAGGAAAAAGCACAAAGCTTTATTGAAATATTATGTTCAATTAAACATCACAAAATCCAATTTGTAAAAAGAGAAAAAGATTCACCATGCAACACCTATTTTTTGAAGTGGTATATTATTTCAAATGATGTCAATTTTGTTGTGAAAAGAAAACAGTCTAACATGAGACAAATCGTTATTTTGTATTTCATTTTCCTATTAACTTCATTTTACCTTTGATAAAAACAAGTTATTTCTGAACAAGGAACCAACATGCAATGGCCTCTTTATTATTCTGTTCAACATAACGTAGAATAAATCATCAAAGTTCAAGATTTATAAATTTAAGAGCTAAATACAAAAGAAAAATTTATGGCATTTACATTTCAACATTTTTGGCAAGATATCTTATCGATTTTAATGTTCCTTCACTTAATTATATTTTCAATAATATATATTTTTTCAAACCAAATTAAGAAAAAGGGCAAAACACTTCTATAAGGATGACAAAACTCAAAATAAAAAATCAGTGTTTTAAGTAAAAATTTACATTTGGCTGCTTCGTAACTCTCACTTCTTTATTTTGTTCATTAGTCTCCACATTTCATGAGCAATGTTCTGACAAAGGGTACAGAATTGCTGGAACGGAATCTATCTATCTAACACTTATCATCGGTTGTTTTTTTTTTAATATTTATTTCCTTACATCAAATGGCTTCATACCTTGTCTGAGGCGATTTCCATAAAAAATACAAAATAAAAAACAATGGGATGAGGGTTCAATGAGCAAAACAAAACTGAAAATAAAAATTTATTGTTTTAATTTAAAACAACATACTTTTGTAGGAATGGCATATTTACTTAAATTTCACTTTTGTAAATTACTTTTCCTTTAATTTATTCACACAAACATCGTATTTGGATTTTGCCTATAAATTTTGATTCTTGCCGGAAATGACAGTTTAAAGCCCCCCCCTCCCCAAAAAAAAAGACAAATCAGTACATTTGGTTATATTTTCATTTCAGAATTATACATATGTAGCCATAGCTATATTTTATGCAACTCTTAGCCATTTGTCATAAATATTTTCTAGCAAATTTGCATAAAATTTTAATTAAATAAAAATGATAAGATAATAAGGGGTTGCATACAAGTTAGCATAGTTTAGCCACCTACATGATTTTAGGTCAAACATTCAAATTACTTCCAAGAATTGTGAATCATCTTTTAACTTTACTTGCATTCAGTTAAAAGGTAAATACAAAAATAATAGGTACGAGCCTTTTGGTTCCTTGACTTAACAGAATGTAATTTTGAAATATTAAACTAAATTTACAAAACATCTTTAATGAGTGTTATATTTCCGTTAAAGTAAAAGTTTCTATGGCACGTGATTTTGCACATGTTCCTTTTCCTTTTTAAAAGGGCTGAGTTTTTTTCTTCTTCAACATTTCGTTACTAACAGCTCTTGCGTTTACTGCTGCTACCTGCTATTTACTATTTGCTCTTACGTTTATTATTGGCTGTGAAATTAGTTCAGTAAAGCCTAGTAAAGAGGTTTTGCTCTGTCTTCCGTTCTAAGATATAACACCACGATGAGAAAAATATGGAAGAATTATTACCAATAAATCTTTATGTATAACCATACTTGAATATCAAATCAATATCATGAAAGCAATTTTAATTAAAAAAATAATTCATAAAATGACATACCTGTTGGAGCTGTGATAAATAAAATGAAAAAATAATAATTGAAAATATACATTTTTTTTCATTAATAAAATCTACAAATAAATCTTTAATCAGTGAAATAAGTATTTTTTATTTTGAATGATTAAATACATCAAAGCAAACATCAGTTTATTTACTTTATTTAATAGCAATTCATCTTGAACAACCATCATAAAGTTACAATATAAAACTTATTTTAATTTACGTGAAAAACTAGTATTCATCCCTAAAGAAAGTTATTTTAAGGAATTATTCAAGTTTTTCTTCGGCAATTTTAAGCAAAACTTTTGACAAAATTTTAAGATGTATAAAAAAATATACAAATGATCTAAATACATTCAATGAAATCGACTTGAAAAGAAAATTGATGAAATAATCTGGTTTGAATTTTAGAAGACAATTTTATTTGAATTATTATTATAATGTTTATGATGAGACATAATTTGATATACGTTATCTTCTTCATTGCATGTCTTTGAATCATGTAATCATATGCCATTTTCACACTTTTTTTACACAATTCTTTTGGCATTGTTTCTTTACTTTGCAAGTTCTTTGATGTTATACTGGTTGGACAGTAGAGGGTAAACAAGACGGTGTCAGATCGTATGTTCTTCCTCTCCACATTCACAGATGATTGTATCTCGCCATAGCAACTTTTGATGATTTCATTCTCAACTCTCAATGGGAGGAGGGGATGTTTTTCACTGAACAGAGGGTGCTTCTGAGTTAAGAGAGGACCTATGTAAACAAGAGGACATTCTCTAGCCCACTGATCTAAAATCGTAGTCTGATATGTTCCTAGGATGGTTGAAGATGCTTTCTCTAGACTTGTCGTTGCACAGTTGGTTTATATTCACTGAGGAGATGGCATTCATCACTGGTATCCTTTGTCATCTTTGCTCAACTGATTACTTCTCATCTCACATATGCAATAGCAATGTCGGTGACGAAATGCAAGCTGTTCATGTTGGTAAACTTTAGAAAACTAGTGATCAAGTAGTTAGTGTTGTTCAATGCTGGATCTAATTTATTGACATTTGTTGATTTCTCCCAAACAGGACATACAGAGTTTGCAGAAGGATAGCACAGGTTCAGAGCAGTGCATCATAGTGTGTGTGATGTAGCTTCTCACTTGGAATTGATTAGTTTCCATAGAATATTGTTCAAGGAGCTGACTTTCATTTTTGTTTATTTTATATGTTCTTTGAATAAGTCTACATACATATCGAAACTTTACAGATTAACCCACTTAAACATATAAATATATATTTTCATATGCATAGAAGAGCACTTTAAGTTGGATTATGCTTACAAAGTTCCAATTTTTTAATTTTGACCCATTAGCAGCTATTTTTACCGGCTAAAATCATATTGAATTTGTTCCATAGGTTTAAATCCCTAATATATCAAGTTTCACACATACACAGAAGTTCACTTTTGTTATATATACAGATAAAAGCACTTGTCTTTCAAGATTATTCAGATAAAGCCTATGAATACCAGGTCTTTTGTCAGCTCCAGGATCTTTTTCAAGAGGAAGTGGTGATTCACAGTGTTAATAGCAGAAGTATTTAAATCAGTCTAACTTTGGTTATCGCTGTTTGGTGGTGGATTTCCTATTGAGTAATAACTGATGTGCAACTTTATTGATGATGCTAATGTATGCTGTTGTGTTGAAGTTAATGGATCGTTGCTGATTTCTCAAAGTAGAGTTCATGCATTTTTACTATGTTTTATCACATCAGATGCTTCCAAAAAATTTTGCCATTGTGGTTGCCGGCTTTCTGAGTCTTTCACCTATTTCGATGATACTTTTAGCACAAGGGATCGGTTATATTTAAGGTTTATAATATTTCCAATCCTTCATATGATATTCAAAATTTACTTATTGCAACTACATTTTCGACTAATTTTTCTCTTGTATATCTATATATATATGCTAATAATTCATGCTTAAATAACGCAATTGTATTTGACATATTTTAATACTAAACGAAAAATATATAATGATTAAAATTCATGAAACATATATGAATAAAATATTAAAATATATTACAATTCATAAGAAATATAATATTTACTTATTTTCAAAGAAAATAATAAAAACCGAATAAATCGAAACCATCAAAAATGTAAAAAATTTAAATTGAATGTTACTCATTTGACACCTTACTTTTTATTTTCTTGGAAATTACACCAAAATTATTAACCTTTTTTTATATGTACATAACAATTTATGAAGCATTTATATATTTTTTCATCAATCATTAATTATGCACAAGTTAAAATCAGTTATTGTCAAAACAAACATTCTAAATGTAGTGATTATAATTTTCTAATGAATTCTAATGATCAAAAAATGTTTTTAAGGAAATTTATGAATAAGAATTTGTATTACATCAAACAACATTTCCTTTAAAAATAAAGTTGAACCCTAATCTATTTGCATTCCATGCTTTATAATCACTCTAAGGAGATGACATAAATTTATAAAATAATTCTATTAAAATCGATCTAATGATTGAATCAAGAGACAGCTTATGTTGAAAAGCTTGTTAATTATTCATTTTTCAATGAAGTGTTTATCAATTAAACATATAAAATATAATAAATTTCGTTTCAAGTAAATGTAGAAAACATACGTGTTGTTGTTATAGTAGTTGGAATATTTGTTGGTACAGTTTTAGATGGACTTGGACCCGAGGTGGTTGGGATTATTGTAGATAAAGTGGTTGGAAGAGTTGTTGGTACAGTTCCTGGAGGCAAAGTAGTTGGCATTGTTGTAGGAACTGTGGTTGGTATGGTTGTTGGAAGAGTTGTTGGTACAGTTCCTGGAGGCAAAGTAGTTGGCATTGTTGTAGGAACTGTGGTTGGTATGGTTGTTGGAAGAGTTGTTGGTACAGTTCCTGGAGGCAAAGTAGTTGGCATTGTTGTAGGAACTGTGGTTGGTATGGTTGTTGGAAGAGTTGTTGGTACAGTTCCTGGAGGCAAAGTAGTTGGCATTGTTGTAGGAACTGTGGTTGGTATGGTGATTGGCAAATATTGTAAGATTTTATTTCACAATGGTTGGAATTGTTGATTGAATTGTATAATTTGTAAACAGTTGTTCAAATTGTTGGTGGCACATTGTTTGGAAAAGTTATAGAGAAAATTGCGATTAAGGTAAAATAACAATTTCAAGTCTTTTTCATGAAAAATAGCAAATTCACTTTCATAATCGAATAAATAACTTAATTTCTGAATGGTTTTGTCCCTAAATTGTATGTTTCAATTTTTTCACTTTACTTTCTAAAACAAATTTCTATATTTACAAAATATAATAATGACATCATCAAATTTTGGACTAGTATATATATATATATATATATATATATATACTAGCAGTGTTACCCGGGTTAGATGGCATCATATACAATGCCATATCAAAAAGAGTTTACTTTAATCTCGATTTTGTTAGCTAGATATCTCCCGTAGTGAACTATTCAAGTATATGTTAATTACTTTTAAACTAACCTTTATAAATTGTATTGTGTAACATGTTAGAAAGGTGTCATTAGCTCCTTTAAGGAGAAAATAGAGATTTTTTTTTTTTTTTTACATAGGCATCACCACATTATCAAGGCCAAGAGGCCACTCAAGGATAAGGGTTAAAGAGTGTACAGTAGAAATTGGAAAATATAGTAATCATTAGTAATGAAAATTTGGTAAATTTGTTAACTCATATGGAACGGCTCATCAAGAACTTATTTACGTTGGACTTGAAGACAACCATATTGTACTCAGCTGGAAAGCAGGAAAACGAAAGACAATTCCACAGGCTTGCAGTTCGAAGAAAAAAGCTTTGTTCATGGAATCTACATTTAGGTTTCAGCACAGATAAAGAGTGGGGGGAATTATTGATAGTGTTTTTAGCTAGACGAGTGTTTCTTGTGAAAGTTTGGCGAGGGGGGACGATAGACTAAAGCTCAGTCGAACCCTTTCCATGAAAATAACGATACATCAGAGACAAACTCGCAACATCTCTTCTGTGAGATAGAGGTTGCAGGGAAGAGAAAAGGACATCTCCTATGAGGCTACGAAGTCTATTTTGAACTCTATCAAGGCAGGACAAGTCCTTTCTAGCAGCTCCTGCCCAGATGTGACAACAGTATTCCATACTTGGACGTATCTGGCTCTTATATAGATAGAGAATTGCATCAGCAGTGAGATATCTACTGGATCGATAGAAAGATCCCACCATTTTTCCAGCGGTCCTGGCAACAGATTTGATGTACGTGTTCCATTTAAGATCAGGAGTAATTGTCAAGCCCAGAAGCTTGTCAAAACTTGAGGCCTCCTCAAGACGAGAGCCATTCATTTCAATTGATGCCAGATGTGGATCAGAATGTTGATGATGTAAAGAGAGAAGCTTGGTTTTAGATGCATTAAAAGTAACCAGCCACTCCTTTCCCCATTGTACCATGTGCTCAAGATCAGAGGAGAGAGAATCAGAGAGAACTTGGTCGTTTACTGTCTTAGATGTGCTACCATAAATGGTAGTGTCGTCAGCATAAATGTCTACAAATGAAGTAAGGATGTGATTTGGAAGATCATTAATGTAGATCAGGAAAAGAGTTGGGCCCAGGATGGACCCCTGAGGGACACCAGCATTAATACTGTGAGCTTCTGACTTTTGCCCCTCAACTACTACTCTTATGAACCTATCAGAAAGAAATGATTTAATAATTGAGAAGACATTTCCAGCTATACCATAGCTAGAGATCTTGTGAAGTAAACCTTTATGCCATACCCTATCAAAGGCCTTTGATATGTCAAGAGCAATTGCCCTAGAAAGGTTGCCTCCGTCAAGAGATTTGCTAATTCTATGAGATATAACTGTAAGCACATCTGCTGTAGATCTAGCAGAACGGAAACCATATTGAGTGTCACTAAGAAGGTTATTTTTGTTGAGATGGTTGATTACTTCTGTATTTAACACAGATTCCAGCAACTTACTCATAATGCACAGGAGACTTATTGGCCTGTACTGAGAGGGGGATGAGCGATCACCTGAATTCTTAAATACAGGGCATACTGATGAGATTTTCCAGGGTGATGGGAAGCTATTCTCCTTAAGACAACGAGGGTATGAAACGGTCAATACCTACAATTAACCATTCCGTCAGGTCTAATACTATAGAGGACACATCTTTTTTAAACATGGAATGCAGAGGTAGATCAGATATAAATGTACGGAAGCTATCCCAGTCAGCCTTAGTGTATCGATATACTGTACGATGGAGAGGTACGTCTGGGGACTTATTACATTTCATTTTTATCTTAATTGATACAACAAAGTGGTCGGAAGATCCAAGAGGAGACAGAACAGAAACTGAACATAGTTCAGGGCAAGTTGTGAGAAAAAGGTCTAGTAGACTCATATACTGGCTGTCATTGTCGGGCACACGGGTGGGTTCGTGAACAATCTGAGTGAGGTCATAAGCAATGGAGAAATCATGACAAAACCTCCCCTCGTCATCGGTCTTGTTTGAGTGGGTCAACCATTCGACGTTGTAAACATTGAAGTCTCCACATACGTAAATGTTAGCTGAGGGATAAGCAGATAGGACTTGGTCAATTTTCTCAGATATGCTTTTAAAGATAGTAACTCCGCTGTTGTGAGGGCGATAGAGAGTAAATATAAATGCAGTAGTGTGAGCTAATGCAACCCAGAAGCACATATAGGGTAAGTTAGGATCTTCTCTGGAGCTATCCCTACCACATGGAAAGCCATCTTTAATATAGGCACATATTCCATGCCCATGGCGATCTTGGGGTCAGATTTAGAAGTTAAGTTAGAGTATCCTTTAATTGCAAACTCTTCTAGGGAAATAGCCTGTCCAATGCCAGTTTCACTTAAAAATAAAAGGTCTGGTTTAGTCTCCTGTAATTGGGTTTCAACCTCTGGAAGGTTAGAACGTAAACCCCTGATGTTGGAGAAGGAGACATGGTAGTAGGGGTCTACATTGGAAGTTGGAGAACCGGGTTTAATCGTGTATTTTTTCTTGAAACTTGTCATGATGGAATTTTGGAATTTGTGGACTAGGTCGTTAGATTTACTTAGAGCAGGACAGAGAAGGGAAACTAAGAGAGAAAAAGAAACGAAGAATTTTTTTTTTTTTTTTGCAGAACATGATAAGGTAAAGCCGTAACAATTACCCACTAATATGGCATCGAGAGGCCCCACCAGAAGCTACTGCATGGTCCAGAATCCATTCCCCAAATGGCAATACAGCAGCACCTGCTGATAGGGCAGCCTCCTTAGTGGTTAATCCAAGGTTCGGGTCTCTGACAGCAGAACTATTTCCGTTATGTTTACATATAAAGTGTATATGTGAATGTACCTGTATTGAAGGTTGAATGCTAAGCATGTCTTCGCTTATAGTGACGGACACTGACATAGATAAAGGGGTTTTTGTTAGTTTTTAAACAACTAAAAAAACACCGAATCGATTGCTTCAACATTTTGGTATAGTATTTTCAGTTTACACATGCGTGTTTTTATATATTTCTTTTTAATTATAACATTATACTTAATTTTTATTTAATAAATTAGGTGGTTTTATTTGTAACGATCTGGCCATTTTTTATTTGTGGAAAAATCAGCATCACCGCCCACTGTCACGTGACATCACTAAAAGAAATTTTTTGTCTTGTTTCATAATGTGTTTACAATATGGATAAATTTTAAATGGATAACATTTAATCACACGATTATTGAAAATGTAATCATGCAATTAAAATTTCATTTAAATTAACCACAAGTGGTCGCTTTCCTGTCAAATATTCACCGAAAATGTCGACATATCCAATGTGAATGGTGAGTTGGACTTATGTAAAAAAAAAAAAAAAAAAAAAAAAAAAATATACCAAATTGATTTTTTCGTTTAAAATTAAATTATTTCATTTTTGTTAATACAATTTTATTTTTATAAATAAAAATAAAGTACGATTGTTGAATGTTATTCTTTCGATCAAATTCGTTTTTTAGGGGTACAATAAAAAAAAATGATCAAAACGGAACAAAATTTAAGTTTCCGTTCCATTTTTACAACAACCCTAAAACAGCTCATACTCCGCAAGTTTTACCCTAAAGTATAAACATCTAGATCTACTTACGTTATATTTAAAACTGAGCCCTAAAAATCTGGTAGCTGAGTGTCAAATCAATAATAATCTGCTTAAAATATTGCAAAAAAAAAAAAAAGGCGGACGTTAGCGAGATTGCTCACCTGCTAAATTTCACAAGTTTCACTTTTTTAAAAACCTTTTTCTTGTTAATATCATCGATTACATACTTAAGTTTTTGACTACGAGAAAAACAAATTGAAAAAACATTTTTTTATAACTTTTCACGTGGAGGTTCATTTTTTAATTATAATGTTGTACTAAATTGAATAAGAAATTTATTGAAAACTGAACCCTCACGTGAAGTTATAAAAAATGTTCTTTCAAATTTTTTTATAATCTGTAACTTAAGTCTGTAATAACAGGAATAAAAGTAAAAAAAAGTGAAAATTGTGGAATTTAGGAGGGAATCTCGCCAATGCCCCCCCCAAAAAAAACAAACAAAAAATCGAAAAGAACCTCTCTCAACCATACCATACGGGCAATAGATTTACTAGGACTTTGTAGTAGAAACTGAGCACCCCTTAAAAGTATTTAATTATTGAATTTTTTGCATTTTGGAAAAATTTGTTAGATGCAATCGCTGATAATCTACTCAAAAAATTGAAAAAAAGACGAAATTAGAAAGAATGGTAGGAGAATCTGGGGTAAAACGAGATAGCGTGGTAAAACGAGACACCACAGATAACTGAAAGAGAGAGAGAGAGAGAGAGAGAGAACTGAGAGAGAGAGAGAGAGAGAGAGCTCTTTCACGAGGAGTCTGATCAAAAGATCACGTGGTAACGCCTTGCTGCCAACGTCTACCATTGTTTTATTCAGCGTCGTACATCAAAAAGAGGTAAGTATTCAAAATTAATCTATTTTTATCTATTTTTACGGTTCTGCTGAAATCGTGTTCTTTCTGAAAAAGATACAGATTTGTCAAACAAGAATTAATATTCTGACAGATATTTCTATGTGCTATGGTAATAGATTAATCAGTTTGATCTACTTAAGCCTGGCATTTGTGAGCTCTGTGAAGACTGACTTATACAGACCAAGATCCGTCTCGTTTTTCCCAAGCATGGGGCAAAACGGGACAATACAGTTAGCTGAATAAATCATCTGTATTTCTTTTGAAAATAATTTCTCATCTTTTTTTTTGCTGTGGCATTGTTTTCCAATACTTTGAATGTTCAGTACACAGAATGTGGTTCATATGCCAATGATACCTTTGACTCGACAGTTCTTTTTCCCTTAAGTATCTCGTTTTGCCCCAGGTTCCCCTACTCTTCCAGATTTTGACCCAAATCCTCGGGTCCAATTATGGTTAGGGCTAGACCAGCAATTACCGGATTAAGCCAAGCGTTCTTCAAATTTGAAACACTAAATCAACATTTTTTTTGCATAATTAATGAGGGGTGTGACAAAAAATAATTTGTGCATTTTCTTGAAAATAAAAAAATTCTGTACTTTCACCTAACAATTTACAGTTTTCATAAAAAGCATTCATTTTTTCTTATAATAAAAAAATTCTATTTGCAAAGAGAAACGTTTACAACAATTTTCTATAATAAAAATGTAAGTTTTCTTGGAAAAAACTTTCACCTAACAATTTACGGTAAAAAAAATCAATTTTTTTTTATAAAACAATTGCAAAATAAATAAATAAATAAAAGTAACTAAACAATACAAAATGCGGCTTTTCTGTAAAAAATATATATTCAGCAAATTTGCAGTATGTTTTTGTTATTTTATATTAATTGTATTTCTATTTTTTTCCAGTTTGTTTGTTTTGAAATTCGTCTGCATCTGTTACTTTGTTCGGCTTCCCTGGTGACTGTGGTCAAGCCTGAATCATAATTGACGAAAAATCCTGAGGATTTGGATCAAGTTATGCACCAGTACCAAAAAATATGAGGTTTTTCATTGTACAGGTCTGCCGATAAAAAGAGCGCTTCTTCATTATTGTAGTGAAATCGGCCAGCTGAAAAGTTGATATTTAATTAAAAAAAACAACATGATCTCCTTACATTTTTGTCAACCACAACAATAAATAATGTAATATGTTAATTGACATGTCACAATTATTTCGATTTTCAATGATTACACGAAAAAATGATTGCGGCTATGTTTGTTTGGTCACATGACATGTGACGTAAACACAAGGGAAATAGCTAAAATTTCTCCATCATCGTTTTTCGTAAGTTTTGGCTATTTTCATTACTGTGACATGGCAATTCCATAGATACTATTGGTTTCACTTGAAAATCAATATTTCGATTTGTAAATTAGCAACAATAAAGAAAAAGCACCAAAATGTTTACGCATATTCTCTTTAATTATATTTGAAAACAATATATTATATTTTCTGGGAATAAAGCTAAAACAGTTTACCAAACTATTTCTTTTCTTTGAAAACTTATCCTCCAACATTTTTATATTCTTTTCATCTATCTTTCTTTATTTTGAATCATCAATGGTCTCCCACTTTGTTGGTCTATTTTTTTAAACAGTTTTCCTTTCAATTTTTCCATCAGTTTATAAAACACTATGCTTACATATAAAAAGAAAATCGGCTAATTTTTTTTTTTTTTTTGCTTTTCGAGATTTTCCAATGTGTGTTCACATACATGTCTATAATAAAATTAAACCCTCATGTTTTCCCTTCTGTAAACCGTCAGGAAGAACAGGCAGTAAACGTACATTGTATGATTTAAACAGATATACCATTTTAATTTAAAATATTGCGCTTCACAATTTGCTTGGCGTTTGCAATAACCATTGACACGGTTCAGGGACAATTTTTACATTTGTGTGACTTACATCCACACCATGATGTCTTCTCACACGGACAAGTATATGTTACGTATACTACAGTCAGAAAATCAGGCAATCTCTACATCTGCACAGAAAAAGGTACACCTCAAAGCATTGTGTATCCAAAAATATTGAGAACATAAGTATAAGACATATATTTTGTCTTTTTCGTTTTTGTGTTCCATTTAAACAAACTGAGCCATAACAACGCGTGATATATATATATATATATATATATATATATATAATGTGTGTAGATAGATAAATTGATTTAGATATATATAGAGAGTGATAAAGAGAAAGATAGAGAGAGGAAACAAACGAGATAGTTGTCCCATGCTATATATATAAAACTTTTCACTTAAATTTTATTACATTAATAAAAGGGAAAAAATTTATTTCATACAATTTTATAAAAAAAATATCAGGGAATGGGCATTGGATATTTTCAGTCTAATATTTTCCAACTAAACAATTTGAGAAGTTGACTTTTTTAAATAACACTCATAAGAAATATTTGATGTAGCGATTTGAAGTTTTTTTTAGGGGGGGGGGCTGTCTCCACGAGTAACTTAGAGGTGGGGGCATTTAGATATTCAGAACATCGATGGCAACATAGAGATTCAAGATCACTTACATTGTATTCTCCAGAGATTTTTTATACATATGAAATAAATTTGATCAAAATACGATATATTAAAAGTTTTAACGGAGGTTCGGCCCTATTATTCCTTAAGTTAGAAGAATACTTAAAGATTTAGATCTACTCCCATCATCTTCGCCAGAAAATTTTTTACATAGGATTTAAATTTAAGAGGGTTATACCCTCGTATTCCCCTTATGGGTGCACTTAAAGCTTTGGGAATATTTCCATTATTTTCCACAGTAAATTTTACATGAGAATACACTTTAAATTTTACTTTTAAAGCAACACTCATAAGAAAAATAGGGTTGATGTATTTCAGGGTTTAAGGAGGTTCTGTTACCATGGGTCACTTAGAGATACGAGCACATAGATATCCAGAATGTAAAAGTTAATATAGAGATTGAGGACCACTTTCATTGTTTTCCCTGAAGATTTTTATGCATGCTATAAGTTTGATAAAAATAGAATACATTTGAAGTTTTAAAGGGGGTTCAACCATCTAGGGCACTTAGAGATTTGAAGCCACTTTCATTGTTTTTCCAGAAAATTTTATACATAGGATTTAAATTTCATAAAAATAGGATTTATTGTAATTTGTAAGTACACATACACATAGAAATTTGCAGAACACTGTCGCGGTAAATTTTACATAAAAATACTCTTTCAGATTTTATATAGATTCTTTAATCCTTCTGTCTAGAGAAAATGCCCAAACATCACACACACATGCACAGACATTGAGTTTTATCACGACCACCGAGATATAGAAGGTCTGTCAACTGAAAAATGCCTGCAGGCAATGTAGGTAAGATTTCTCGAACTGTTACTGTCGATACCATATGACGGCATTATTAAAAAGAGCATTAAAACATGTTAAAAAAGGAAAGAAAGGGACCCAATTCGATTCATAACGAAAATGAACTTTATTCAATATAAAATATAAATATTATCTATGTAAAATAAAGCAATATATAATCTAATACTGATAAAATTGAATTATGAATTTAGGAAGCAAAAGGAAGTAATTATTTTAGCAAAAGGAAATATTATGTGGGTTACATTATAAAAAACGATTGTCGAAATTAGAAACATATCCAAGAATTATGAAAAGTGATTAAATGTAAGTTATTGGATTGATGTGTTTATAATAAAATGAATAGGCCAGATATAGTCTTAAAGTTAATATTTTAGTAAGAGTGGGTTGATTATGTGGGTTAAATAAAATAAAACGATTGTCAAAATTTGTAACATATCTAAGAATTATGAAAAATGATAAAATATGAGTTATTTGATTGGTGTGTTTATCATGAAATAACCAGAGACAATGTCTCAAAGTTATCATTTTAGCTAGAGGAAAGGGGATTATGTGGGTTAAATAATGAAAAACGCTTCTCGAAATTAGTATCGTATCCAAGAATTATGAAAAGTTATTAAATGTAAGTTATTTGATTGGTGTGTTTATAATGAAATAAACAGCCCAGATATTGTCTGAAAGTTTTTTATTTTAGTAAGAGGGGGTCGATTATGCGGGTTAAATCTTAAACAATGATTTTCGAAATTAGTAACATATAGAATTATGAACAATGATTAAATGTGAGTTATTTAATTGGTGTGTTCATAATGAAATAGACAGGCTAGAAAATGTATCAAAGTTGTTATTTTTGTAAGAGGAACGGGATCATGTCGGTTAATGAGGGGGCGATTACTTGGATTACTTTATTAAAAATAATTCTCGAAATTAGTAACATATACAAGAATTATGAAAAATGGTAAAATGTGAGTAACTTGATAGGTGTGTTGGTAATGAAAAAAAAAACAGCCATATAATGTCTGAAAGTTATTATTTTAGTAATAGGAGGTGGCGATAATGTGGATTAACTCTTAAAAAATTATTGTCGAAATTAGTAACATATCCAAGAATTATGAAAAATGAAGTTCTAGTTATTTGATTGGTGTGTTTATAATGAAATAAACAACCCAGTCAATGTAGCAAATTTATGATTTTAATAAGAATTGGCCGATTAGATGTGCGCACTCATTACATTTGATTGTCGAAATTCATAACATATCCAAGAATTATGAAAAATGATGAAATGTGAGGTATTTTATTGATGTGTTTGTAATGAAATAAACAGCTTAGAAATATCTTAAAGGTATTATTTTAATAAGAGGAGAGAGATTATGTGATTGAACTCAGAAAAAATGACGGTTGAAATTAGCAACATATGCAAAAATTATGAAAAATTATGGAATGTGAGTTATTTGATTGGTATATTCATAATGAAGTAGATATACCAGACAATTTATGAAAGTTATTATTTTAGCAAGAGGTGGCGATTATTTGGGTTACTTCATTAAAAATAATCGTGGAAATTAGTAACATATCCAAGAATTATGAAAAATGATATAATGTGAGTTACTTTGTTGGTGGGTTTGTAATGAAATAACCAGCCATACAATGTCTAAAAGTTATTATTTTAGTGATAGAAGGGGGCGATAATGTGGATTTCCTCATGAAAAATGATAGCAGAAATTAGTAACATACCATAGCCTATGTATCAATGTTTATATTTTAGTAAGAGTGGAGGCAATAATGTAATTTAAATCATGTGACATGGTTGTGTAAATTAGTAACATATCAAAAAAATATGAAAAATGATTAAATGTGAGTTATTTGGATGATGTGTTTGTAATGAAAAACCAGCCAAGACAATGTCTTAAAGTTATTATTTTAGACAGGTGAGCGATAATGTGGGTCAAATTGTCAAAATGTGTAACAATCCAAGAATTATGGGATTCAACGAGATACATCAACATTTATACTTACAGATTACCAGGAGTCACCCTGGATTCAATGAGATACATGACAATGTGTGCAAACAGAATACATTGTCACCTGGGATGTGATGAGATAGATGCAAATATGTACTAACAGAATTCTTGGCGTTGCCTTGGACTGAATTAGATTGATTGAAATATATACTAACGGAATACCTTGCGTCGCCCAGGATTTCATGAGATTGACTGAGATATATACAAGCAAAACACCCAGGGTTGCCCGGGATTGAATGAATTAGGTGAGAATATATATTAGCAAAATACCTGGCATCGCTTGGGATTTGATGAGATAAATGTGTTGCATATTACCTGTCCTTGCATATACATGCTGTAAATTACCTACTCTAGGTAAGATACAATTATTTCTTATGTAGGTAAAATATTCTTTTGCTTGAAATAGCAAATGATACATTAACATACAAAATTCCTCTCTCATAAGAATAATAAATATATTACAAAACCAAATTCAATTTTTTAATTGTGTATACGGTCTCGAGCAATGCCGGGTAGCCCCGCTAGTCTATTATATAAAAGTGAAAATGTGTGTGTGTTTCTGTGTGTGCAGGCTTTTATTGTATGTCCGGCAAAGGCTTTTTTCGAGAGAGCAGTGCTCGGGAGGGTTACTGTTTCTTAGAACTTTTTATATACTCCCTAGATTATAATATCTATGATTTACGAAAAGAGGTCATGTCTATCTTTTATTTGAGCGACTTTGACATGCTATTTTTGTGCTATTTTTGACTCTCCATGTATTGGTTTGGTTTTCCGTAGATATAAGCGAAACTGAATCATTAGCAAAGGAAGTCTCCTGGCACGAGTGCCAGGGACGTCCATAAAGCAATGAGCTTTGATTAATGCGGGCAAAACCTGTCATATCAGACAATCGATATTCATTTGGAGACTCCCCATTTTATAGGGAGCTAGCTTTACCCCAAGATGTTGGGCAAACAAACAAACATGCAGAAACTGGCTTGCAGCCACAGTTAAGTGCGGCATTACATTTCTCTATGGCGTGATGTTTTACCTTATTAAATTTACGCACCTGCCACTTAACCTTTTACTCATTAAATTTCAACCATTCTCACTTCGGCTACCCTCGTAGCATCGTGGTAAGTTATCAGGCTACCACTTTCGGTTCCACCATTGCCTTAAGGCTTCAGGTTCGAGCCTACATGTCTACCAAAACTCCCCCCCCACAACCACCAACAAACACTCGGGCAATGCTGGGACCCGCCCCGCTAGTCTATATATATAAAAGACAAAATGTTACTATTCTTTAAAACTTTTTATATACTCCCTAGATTATAAATCTACAATTTGTGAAGGGACGTCGTATCTAGATTTATTTTGATCGACTTTTATAAAATTCACATTATTCCATCCTCTCGCGTGTTTGTTTGTGCTTTTCGTATAAAAGTGAAACTAATCAAAAGCGAAGGCAGTTTCCTGACTTTTCGTGCCGGGATGCCCAGAAAGCAATTAGCGTTGATCAGTATTGAGGAAACCCATCATATCAGACAATTGCTTTTCATTTGGACACTCCTCTTTTGTGGGGAGCTGGTTTCCCAACATCGTGGGGAAATGAAACGGCAGAAAGCTTAACTAGCCTCCAGCCAATGTTCGTTTCTGCAAGTCAACTTTTTCATTGACATCGCTAAATTTCAATGTTTTTCACTTCCTATGGTCTTGCAGTGTTAAGATCTCACATTTTCTTTCACTTTCTTTTCCGCCTAAGGGTTTGTCATGGGTTCGAATTTTGTTTTTCTTTTACACCTACAAACACCTGGGCAATGCTGGGTAACTCTGCTAGTAATAAAATAAAATAGAATGAAAAGAAAAAGAAATGATAAAGTTTCTGAGGTCCATTTTTATATGCTAATAAATAAAAGATAACAACAAAAAGAAAATAGAAGTGATCCTTAGTATTTAGTTCAGGTTCCTTCTTCTCCAGGCTATATCATATAAAAGTAAACATCCTGATGCATGACTGTCTGATCACTGGCGCTAATTGCTAAACTGATATCTAGTAAATGATATTTGACAAATCCACATGTGTTTATGCTCAAGTTTTATGTTTACATGTAATTTATCTTCCAATTTCAAGCATACTATGCACTCAGGCTATTATCATGTGTAGTACATGTTGTTAACAGTCTGACCCATGGAAAAGAAAATCATAGGGTCTTAATTTTTTTTCAAGATGGTGGATATGCAGCTTAACAATAGGACTAGTTGTATCAGCTTAAATATCACAATTAAAATGTTGTAAATTCCTACTCTATCATGAAATTTCCACTTACCTCCCTTCAGATCAGTATAAAACTTATCAAAGGGTATTTCTCTCTTTTATTTAGCAATTTTCAACATCGATATGTTAATTTGTTTTTCCATTAAGTGAAATCTATTTGTTCTTCATCCAGCAATTTATCATTGTAACTAGTAATCCTGTAATCAGTCTGATGCATCTTATTATGCCAATTAAGCCCATGCGACTCCCTACGTAACTGTGAATCCTCCAGACCTCTCTGAAAATCTACCAACATTTATTTGTTCTAGAGTATCAAGCATATGAAGATTAGAGTAAGAAACAATATATCAATTATATCTAAAGTATTGAATAATTTTTCTTATTTTATTAAATGATTAAATAATCTAGAAAAAAGTTAACAAATATTTTTCAATGAAAGATAAAAGATCTACCTGTAGTTGGTATAGTGGTAGGTATTGTAGTTGGTATAGTGGTAGGTATTGTAGTTGGTAAATGTGTATGTATTGTAGTTGGTATAGTGGTAGGTATGGTAGTTGGTATAGTGGTAGGTATTGTAGTTGGTATTGTGGTAGGCACTGTAGTTGGTATTGTAGTAGGCACTGTAATTGGTATTGTGGTAGGTATTGTAGTTAGTATAATAGTAGGCACGGTGGTTGGTGCGGTAGTAGGTATGGTAGTTGGTATAGTAGTAGATATGGTATTGTGATAGGTATTGTAGTTAGTGTTGTGTTAGGTATGGTATTTTGTATTGTAGGTATGATAATTGCCATTATTGTAGGTATGGTAGTTGGAATTGTGGTAAGCGCGGTAGTTTGTATTATGGTAGATTCAGTGGTAGGTATGGTAGTCGGTATAGTTGTTGGAACAATAGTAAGAACAGTGTGATTAATATTGTAGTTGGAAAAAAAGTTATCGCAAAGATTGTAATATTTTATCAACATAATGTAAATGTAAATCTTTTAAAATATTTAAACATTAAAGATATATATATTTTGATAAGATATACAAGTGATTTAAAAGACATATGTACCTTGATTAAATTATCTTAAAAAATGTTAATATTTTCTTAAAGAAATTAATTAAGAGAAATGGTATACGAGTCAGGGTCAATGATATATATTTATTCAGAAAATTATTATTCCAAAAGATATATTTTATTACAAGAAATTAGCAGTAACGGAGAAGTGATGGATACGGAGGAGAGAGGGGTATCACTGAGTGAAACAGAAAAAAGTGTATATATATATATATATATTATGGAATTAGTACACATCAGTAGATGTTAGCATATATTGATTTGTTTGGTAGCTAATAACTTAATAACAGATAAGAAGCAATTTTTTATCTAAAATTGTTTTTCATTGCCTCAGAGATTCGTGTTTTTTTTTGTTTTTTTTACATGGGTGTCACCACTTATCAAGGCCCAGAGGTCACTCGAGGATAAGGGTTAATAGGTATACATTAATCATTGTGATTTTAGCATAGTAAACAGTGGGAATTTTGTAACTTGGATTACTTAGGGGGACGATTCAATTAGAACTTGTTCACATTGGACTTTTTCTTTTTTTTTTTTTCATAGGTATCAACACATTATCAAGGCCAAGAGGCCACTCAAGGATAAAGGTTAAAGAGTGTACAGTAGAAATTGGACAATATAATAATCATTAGTAATGAAAATTTGTTAAATTTGATAACTTATATGGAACGGCAATTCAAGAACTTATTTACGTTAGACTTGAAGACAACCATATTGTAGTCAGCCGGAAAGCAGGAAAACGGAAGACAATTCCACAGGCGTGCAGTTCTAATAAAAAAGCTTTGTTCATGGAATCTACGTTTAGGTTTAGGCACAGATAAAGAGTGGGGGGAATTATTGATAATGTTTACAGCTAGACGAGTGTTTCTTGTGAAAGTTTTGCGAGGGGGGACGATAGATTGAAGCTCAGTCGAACACTTTCCATGAAAATAACGATACATCAGAGACAAACTCGCAACATCTCTACTGTGAGATAGAGGTTGCAAGGAAGAGAAAAGGACATCTCCTACGAGGCTACGAAGTCTATTTTGAACTCTATCAAGGCAGGACAAGTCCTTTCTAGCAGCTCCTGCCCAGATGTGGCAACAGTATTCCATCCTTGGATGTACCTGGCTCTTATATAGATAGAGAATTGCATCAGCAGTGAGATATCTACTGGATCGATAGAAAGATCCCACCATTTTTCCAGCGGCCTTGGCAACAGAATTGATGTACGTGTTCCATTTAAGATCAGGAGTAATGGTCAAGCCCAGAAGCTTGTCAAAACTTGAGGCCTCCTCAAGACGAGAGCCATTCATTTCAATTGATGCCAGATGTGGATCAGAATGTTGATGATGTAAAGAGAGAAGCTTGGTTTTAGATGCATTAAAAGTAACCAGTCACTCCTTTCCCCATTGTACTACATGCTCAAGATCAGAGGAAAGAGAATCAGAGAGAACTTGGTCGTTTACTGTCTTAGATGTGCTACCATAAATGGTAGTGTCGTCAGCATAAATGTCTACAAATGATGTAAGGATGTGATTTCGAAGATCATTAATGTAGATCAGGAAAAGAGTTGTGCCCAGGATGGACCCCTGAGGAACACCGGCATTATTACTGTGGGCTTCTGATTTTTGCCCCTCAACTACTACTCTTATGAACCTATCAGAAAGAAATGATTTAATAATTGAGAAGACATTTCCAGCTATATCATAGCTAGAGATCTTATGAAGTAAACATTTATGCCATACCCTATCAAAGGCCTTTGATATGTCAAGAGCAATTGCCCTAGAAAGGTTGCCTCCGTCGAGAGATTTGCTAATCCTATGAGATATAACTGTAAGCACATCTGCTGTAGATCTAGCAGAACGAAAACCATATTGGATGTCACTAAGAAGGTTATTTTTGTTGAGATGGTTGATTACTTCTGTATTTAACACAGATTCCAGCAACTTACTCATGACGCACAGGAGACTTATTGGCCTGTACTGAGAGGGGGATGAGCGATCACCTGAATTCTTAAATACAGGGCATACTGATGAAATTTTCCAGGGAGATGGGAAACTATTCTCCTTAAGACAACGTTTAAATACTTTTGTAAGTATGGGCGCTAGTTCAGGTTGAAGTTTTTTGAGTACTATAATTGGAATACCGTCGTATATTTCAATATTGTGATTAAACGTTTATAATTAATGTTTTTTCTATGTTGCTTGTGTGATTCACAATTCCATATAATCAGACGTCTTCTACAGGTTTTAATGTCTAAAGGGCATTGCTAGCAAACTGTAAGATGAACATAAATGCTACCTTTAATAACTGTTTATTTTATGATTCTGCCTGGCACACATGTTGTATCATTAATATGGCAAAACATATGAAAATCGTGTCCACATAAAGAATAAAATATTCCAAACACGTCTGCAGCTATTTATAAATTGAATAGCAAATAATTCTACTTTAACAGAAACTATCCAGATTTATCTTTATTAATAATATATATATCCTTGTTTTTTTTTACACATAGTCAGTCTCTCCGTTCTTCCCTTTTTCTGTGACATTCACATAAACTCTAACATATTTCTAGTTTGTTCACTATATTCACTGCACTAGCAAAAAAAAAACAAAAGGAGAAATAAAGAAAATTCAGTACATTTGATTAGTTTTAACTTCAGGATAATACATAATCATAACTATTGGCCATTTGCCATATATATTTCCAACTCTTGGCCATTTGCCAGATATATTTCCTGGCTATACTATAAGTACTTTACAAATTTTTAGTGAATCTCAATTAAATAAGAAATGATAAAGTACACCGAAATTCCACTTTTAAGTTCAACTTTTTGGCCATGTGGTACTGGTACATTTAATATGAAAATCCTGGTGGCAACTTTCTATGATAGTGGTTCTTTAACTTTCCAGGGATCATAGCACACTGCAGCTATACACCACATTTTATTTAAATATTATTTTTACTCAGTTAAAAAGAACAAGATGGAAATAATAATGGAACTGTCTGTTTAAAACTATGCAGGTAGAGACTTTTGGTTCCATGACTTAACAGAGTTTAATTTTGAAATATTAAACTAAATCTACAAAACATTTTTAATAAGAAAAATATCGAAGAACTAACAGATGTATTTGGCGTTGTCTGGCATTAAATGTAACGTTAGATTTCTAAAAAAAAAAAAAAGAAGTAAAAAACGGAAAGAAAGTGAGACATGTGCATACAAGTATTATGTTTTTTCTAAACAGTTAACTTCTTGTAAGTAAAAACAAGAAAAATACTTGAGCTGAGATTGAAATAAAAACCTAAAGTCAGTGAGTCAAGTATAATAACAATTAGATCAGCTTGCTGCAATCTTTAAAAAGTGTTTTCAAACCTACTTATTTTTAACGTAAGGAAGCTGTCATGTGAACGATTCGCGCATGTGCAGTCGTGAAATAGTTGACAAATAAAAATCCGATGACCATCCCCCAAGAACTAATTTTTCCATTTTGACCCCCTTAGCAACCCATTTTTCCGGATGAAAACCGATTTAAACGTTTTCCATATGTCTGAAGACATTATATACCAAATTTCAAGTCTGTAGATAAGACATTCGTTGACTATCAATATATAGGTTGAGTAGCGTCCTCACACACTTACACTCCCACACACATTCCCACTTTTATAGATATATAGTTAGATTATTAGCAATTAATCCTTATGTACAATAATACTTGAATATTAAATCAATATTATAAAAGGGATTTTAATTTAAAAAAATAATTCATAAAATGACTTACCTGTTGGAGCTGTGATAAATAGATTAAATAAAAATATTAATTGAAAATATACATTTTTTTATTAATAAAACTTATAATTAAATATTCAAGTAATAAAACAATACATTTTTATTCACCAATTTTAAGCAAGTAAAATTTTATATAATTTTAAGGCAAAAAATATTTGAATTATCAGGGAAGGAGACATCCTTACAGTCTGAGAATTTTTTTTGTATCAATTCAGGGTGCCCTTTTTTTTTGGGGGGGGAGTGGGATTTTACCCACATTAAAAGCTGACCATATGCCTTACTCGTCCCTCTTGGAAAGACAAGCAAATATGAACACTGGTTGAGTCATAATAACACTATATCCTTTTGGTTCGGAGCCAAGTGTAGTACTTGCTCTGATGCTGCACATAGTTTTTCAGTGAAGGCGAAATCCTTCTAGACCGAGGCAATATTTATGCTTGCTCCAATCCAGGGTGTTTTCTTTTCTTTTAAGGAACTGGATATTTTCCCACATAAAAAATGACCTTGTGTCAGACTATTCCCTCGTGAGGAGGCAAGTAAATAGGAACATTAGCTGATCCTTGTTGAAAAAACTGTCCACCAGATTACGAACTGGTTTGGATTACAACAATAAGTGATAAAAATGTCCACTATTATAATGGGTAATATCTACCTGTTACAGTTTTAATTCATGTATGACTCTCATTGATTCCAATGATTTGGTGCTAAATCAGTTGACTGATACACTTCACAGGCTCTGACATCCAATTTGGTCATTTTCTTAGACATCGATGAGTCAACAAACCGTAAAAACTACAATGTCTTTTTTCATACTTAATATTTCCACAATGTTTTAATTTGTTTCTAATACCATTCTCATAGCAACTAAACCTGCATTCACCTAGACCTTCATTTGATGCACCATTTGTCATACTCTTCATTAAAATCATTAAAAATAAACGATTCGCTTTATTTTGACAAGTTATTTCATTATTTTCTTGGAAATTAAACGAAAATGTTATTTTTAATTTTGAAATAATTTTTTTTATAAGTTTAAACAGATAGTGAATATAAATAATATTTTAAAATCATATTTATAGAAATAAATCTATTGCATTTGACACATATGCAATATTAAAATTTACAACAATTGTTAGAACAATGTTAGTATTAATGACAAATATACTCACTTAACTTGCTACAAAGTTCTACACTCAATTCTGTTTCCACTGGTCTGTTTGGAAATGTCTTCTCAATTGTAATAACAATCTCAAGCAATTCACTTGTCTGATTTAATGTAATTATGTCAGTTGGATTGACATTCTGAAATTGAATCAAACAAAAAATTGTATATTAGAATCAAGTTAAAATATAGTTTTGAACAATTAAAAATTGCATCATGCCATGAAAAAAATAATGTCATATACACCCAATATTGCACAATCTGATTTTAATGATGCTTACAAAAATAAAAAAAACACACACACACACGATTGCATATCTGTACATACACACAGACACACACACACATATATATATATATATATGCATAATCCTAATCCTACACTAGAAAACATCCATGATAGCTCTAGAATGCTGTATCCTCAATGGCCATATTTCATTTGCATACATTAGCACCTTGTACACTCATGTTTGATAAATTCTACCCTTAGTCAACAACATTAAAAATCTACTGGTTAATTATGACAAAACATCTTTAAACTTTCCCAATCCATTCCTAACTCTTGCTATCACACCAGTCTAAGCTACTCTCTTTGTTTCTATGGTGTTACTAAGCTTACAAAATTCTAGATATTCTCAACAGTTACCCAAATATATTTTCTTCACATCAGGGTTCTCATTGACTCAACTCAAATTGCCTGTAATACTCCTGAATTCCTTGAATATCCAATGCTTACAAGTACAAAAAAATTGTGTTGCTCCCAACTCACTTTCTACAAACTGAGCATGAAACTTGTCTATTTCTTGGGGCTTTTCAGTACTATAACCATTAATAATCAATTTGTTCTGTGTAATTTTCACTTTCAGAACATTACTTTCTATAGCATTAATTTAAAAAAGTAAACCTTACATTATTTCACAGGTAATAATTAAATTATCAGCATAAAACATCTCTTCACTTGGGCAGGAAACCAATCAACTTATTTCTTATTATTCAATTAACTTATTTCTTATTAATTATTTACTTATTCTCGTACCGGTTTCTGGACTTCAATAATTTTTACCCCGATTTAGAGGGTTTCACTTTTAACCTTGTAACAGTTGACAACTTTACTAAATTCCCAGTCTTTCAGAACACACTCTTTTATGATCTGATTTGTCAAGTGTGTAATCCTCTCAGTCCCTGTTCCATATACAACCTTAAACATTTATGCAACAACACTTATTCCTGAAACTCATCTTTTGCATCTTCATTCAAACCACATTTTGATGCATAAACAATTATTTTTACGAGATTTTTCTCTGTAAACATCAACTTAAACATTATAATACGATCAATAACATAATTAGCATAAATCATTTTATTTACTTATTTCCCTGCAATGAAAGTCCAACATCACCTATTTACTTTTCATTTTCAATCCAAAACCGCTTATATCTTGCATCCTCTTCAACAATCATTTTGACAGAATTTACCTTTTCTTTCAGTTTCTTAGAAACAACATAAGTCAATACATATTTGCTCAAGAGACTAAACAATCTGTCCTTATCTTGAATGTAAAGGGCTACTATTTGGGATAATGCCTACAGGAAGAGATTAGCAGCGAGATGTCTGTTCACATTACATGTAAACTCCTGCAGTACAGTCAGGAAGCAGAAAAACAGTTCTACTACTAGAGTAGAAGACTTTCCGGCATCTAGAGATCTTAACACTGAAAGAGTGGAATTTTGCTGTTTGATACGTAAGTTGGGGGTATGTACATTGTATGTATATTGTACAACTGTGCTATGAGTCCATCAAAGCACATTCTATTAAAGTACTAGTAAAACAAGCACAGGGATACAATATTGCACTGATGGGACAGGAGTGTGAGCTTAATTGATTGTGCGAGGCCTATTAGATTGGAGACTTTTTCTTGGACCTTGTCCAAGAGGAAGATACTAGTGGTAGATGCACCATCCCACATGTGGCAACAGTACTCCATGCAAATGGTGGCTTTGTAGAAATACAGAATACTCTCAAGTGTGAGTAATTTTCTAGCACGATATAGGGAACCCCTCACCTTCTTTGCTCAGCATTGGCAATGTCCTCGATGTATGTTTTTCAATTCATGATCAAGTCAAATATATATTTATTTTTGTTTGCAAGGGCATGTTGTGACCAATCACTTTTAATGGCTGCAAACCGCATAACAATTTAAGTAAGAAAGGCACTGATCCTGTGCTGAGACATCATGATTAATAGAGAGCCTTATGGAGAGGGTGTGCAGTTGACATATTTTATAGCCCTAGAAAATATTTCAGCATTCTACATGTGTGCATGTAACATCTGTTTTAATAGATTATGGTTCATAATGAAGTAAATAGTATTTTTATATAAATTAGTATTTTCATTTATATACACACATAAGAAGAGAAAATATTTCCAATTTATTCATTAAGCTAAACAACAAACACATATTTAATCATAATATATTCAAAGAACAATAGCATTTTATTTTAAAAAATTTTTTACTCACCTTATATTCAATAACTAAACCATTTATATAAGTAACAGTCAGATTATAAGAAAGTATATTTGTTGTATTCACAAGACTCATCCTAACTGGAACTTTTGGCTTCAGAAAAGTTACAGTGATTCTTGGACCATCATCTTGTACATCAAAACTGAACACACCATCACCAACAACAAGCTCTCGGAAATGATCTTGATTGGTTGAGGTACGTATATCCAGAGCATCATTATCAATATTCTCATATGTTATTTCTTCATCATGAGCACATATTGCTGCAAAAAGATAAAATAATTATTACCATCTTTTATATGCATACACCAATGGAAGCATTTTACAATGATTTCTGTTTATTAATCATCAATCATGTACAAGTTTAAAAACAATTGAAATTTACTGTCAGAATAAACATTCTCCCATTATTAATTAAAATTTTCTAATGGATTTCATAATCATGAAATAGAATAGGTTTTAGGGAAATTTATAAATCATAACTGCAAGACTAAGCTCTAACATATTCACATTCATATGCTCTATAAAAGCACTGCAGAAAAATATCATGACTATAGATTAATTCAGTAAAACATCTTTTTAAAAACTAGCAAAAACAGATTTGGTGGCTGAATCAGATAAGAACCTAGCAATTTAACTGCAATGTTTGTTTTATTTTTACGTTTTATTGAATTAATGTTCCGTGATTTTAGAATATTCTCTTATCTGTATTTTGTTCTGATATTTAAGGCAATAAGCTTTAGAGTGGAATGTGGACACAGTGGTAGTAGTCCTTATCAAAAGATATAATAATTTTAGTTTTAAATAAATGAAAAAACATAATTGTTGTTGGAATAGTTGTTGGTACAGTTAGAATAGTTGTTGGTACTGTCGTTGATATCGTTGTTGGAATTATTGTTGGTACAGTGCTTGGTATCGTTGTTGGAATAGTTGTTGGTATCGTTGTTCGAATAGTAGTTGGAATAGTTGTAGGAACTGTGGCTAATTAGGTTGTTCGAACAGTTAGATGTGATTAGTATTGTGGTTGGCAAATATTGTAAAATTTTATTCTACAATAGTTGAAATTGTTATTTGAATATTGTGTAAACAGTTGTATGTGCAGTTATTGAAATTGTTGGTGGTACATTGGTTGCAAAAATTGTAGAGAAAATTGGCATTAAGGAATATTTAATGCTTTTTTACATTTATTTATGAAAAAGAATAATTCATTTTAGAAAAAGTAAAATAAAAAGCAGAAATATTTAATGAACCTTTCTAAACATTTCCAAAGTAAAATAATTAATTCACTTTGAAAATAATGTCTATATAAACAATGATATTTGGCTTCATCAGATATGAATATAAGGGAGAAGCAAACCTTGTTTAATAAAAGTTAATCAAATGAAAAGTCATTATATACATAAAAGATTTATTATGTTTGACGGTGATACACAACTAAGTTGAGTTCATATATATATATATATTGATATATATATATATATATATATATATATATATATATATATATATATATATAATTTAATTACATTTTAATCCCCAAACAAGGCACATTGGGGCTACTATTGGGGACACAGGCTACAGGGGTACTAGGTGGGGAGTTGGGTAGCAAGATGTCGGGTCACGTTAATGATGGATAGGTAGATATACATTTCCATGGTAACATAATTAATTCACTTTGAAAATAATTGCTATATACACAATGAGATATGGCGCTGAGAAAACAAACTTAAGTATTTATATTAAATTAGAAAAGCTAATCAAATAAAAATGCATTATATATTTCTTTCAGTTTTTATGTCTTAATTCAAATTATTTTTGTCTACACAATATAAAAGACCATCTTATAAAATGTTATATCCCAAAATTTTACAAAGTAAGGTATAAAAATTTAATTTAAATTGCATAAAACAATTACCTTGAATTTATTTTATATAATGTACATTCTGTTGCACTCTCTAAAAAAATTAAGGCTAGACAATCGAAAGCGGCGGATATCTTTAAAAAATATCGGCGAAAAAAGCGAACCCTCCTGTAGAAAAGTGCCTAGTTTAAGGTGAAGATGTTAATGTTTTCGCTAATTTTTCGATAATTGTCGTATGAAAAGTCGAAGTTCAAAATGATACTGATCTTGTGAAAATCCATCGCCTCTGTTGGAAGTTTTAGGCAGACATGCAAACATACATACATAATGACATTTATATATTGGTAACTAAAAATTTTCAACCCAAACCAATGAAAAAGCTTGCCCTATATCTGAGTAGCCTTTATGTAAAATTTCAAATGTTTAGACCAGAAATTGTCTGAGTAATTAGGTAGAGACCTCAGAGTCAATTTTTTTTAACTTTGACCCCTATTATGTCCCCAAATTGTCGGAGGAGCTTGGTAGAGGTCTCAAAGGTCAAATCGTTGAACTTCGACCCCCTTAACAGCTAAATTTCTAGCCGAAAACCGATCATATAGATTTTTCCCAAATCTCAATACTCTGTATATCAAATTTCGAGTTTGTAGACTGAAAATTGACAGAGTTATTGCGTAGGGAAATGTACACAGACACACAGATGGACACACAGACAGACACACAGACACGTTCACTTTTATAGATATATAGACTAGCATTTCAGCCCAGAGTGGTAGTAGGAAGGCAGGCTCGATACCTCGAAGGAGGAAAAGGAAGGGAAAAAACCTGACATCTTTACTGTTACAACCACTGCCAAACCGGATGGTGACGTAGGTTTTAAAATTACGGCTAGACAACCAAAAGGAGAGAATGATTTTATCGGCAGAAAAAGCAAGTACCCCCTGTAGAAAAGTGCCCAGTATAAGGTGAAGATATTAATGTTTTTAGCTAATTTTTCGATATCTGTTGTCTGAAAGGTCGAACTTCAAAATAATACTGGTCTTGTGAAAATCCGTCGTCGCCCCTGTCGAAAGTTTTAGGTAGACATGCAAACAAACATACATACACACATTTATCTGTTGGTAACTAAACATTTTCGACCGAAACCAATTACAAAGCTTGCCGTATCTCTGAATACCCTTTATGTCAAATTTCAAATGTTTAGACCAGAAATTGTCTGAGTAATTTAGGTAGAGACTGCAGAGGTCAAATTCTTTTTAAATTTTGACTCCTATTATGACCCCTTATATCAAATTCTTTTTAAACTTTGAGTCCTATTATGACCCCTGTATATCAAATTTCGAGTCTGTAGACTAAAAATTGACAGACTTATTGCATAGGGAAATGTACACAGACACGTTCACTTTTATATATATACTAGCATGGGTGCCCGGCGTTTCCCGGGTGTGAGGTGTATGCTAAAAAAAAAACAAAAAAAAACGGTCAATGTTTTTAACTTTGATCCCTATTATGTCCCCTTAACATTTGTTTGGAGCTCAAATAAAGTTATAAAAGTTATAGTTAAAGCAATATTTCTGGCCGAAAACCGATCCAATGGATGTTCCCACATGTCAGTACCCTGTATATCAAATTTCGAGTCTGTAGACTCAAAATTGACAGAGTTATTGCATAGGGAAATGTACACAGACACACACACAAACACACAGACACGTTCACTTTGATAGATAGATAGATAGATAGATAGATAGATAGATAGATAGATAGATAGATAGATTTCCCTTTTTTACATTTAACTGCAGATAGTTCACTTCCCTTAAATGAATATGACTTTTTTGGTAATTTTGAGAATTGCTCTTTTTTGAACAAACACTCTTAAGAGCAGGAATAACTTCTTCACCATACTTAAGGTTTCCTTAAGTTTTGTATTTTTAAAAAGTTTTATATGAGACCATTGGGAATTATTACTTTGTCTGGAGAATTTTTCTTCTAGCTTTGAAATTTTGAGTTGCTGCGATTTTAGCCTGTTTTGTTTTTTCTTTTTTGAAAAGGAATACCATTTGGTTGCTGATTTTTACTTCGGAATCCTGAAGCTGATTTGATCGAATCTTAAGAGAATTTAGGTCAGCAGATTTAAACTGAGTAATAATTTGTATTGTTTTCTTGTTGTTGTTGTTGTTGTTGTTGTTGTTATTGTTAATGAAATATATTCTGCTTTTCTACAGAACATTGATATGAATAAAATTCATGTATCCAGTCCGAACAGAGTACGTTCGTGGTATTCCTTAATACATAGATTTTTAATTTGTTGTTTTTCCCAATAGTGTAACATAGATCAAAAGTTCTCCTTGAAAGTTCATTTGCTGTTTTGTGTGATCTCAACATTGTGGGTCTAGACGATTTTTTCCATGTATTAAATTTAAATTTAATATCGAAAAGTCTGAACCTAAGTTTAATTACATTTTAATTTCTTGATCTCAAATTTTTACCATCACATATTTGCATTACCCTTTGTTGTTTTTGGTTTCCATGAAATGCACCCAGGTTTTATTTTTATTTCTGCAATGAGATCTTTTGTGTCCCATTGTTTACATGCCAAACATTTTTTCACAGATATGGGCAGTCTCTAACCCAATACAGATTTCCACATCGATTACAAGGGGATGAAATTTTCCTTTCTGAAAATTCTTTTTTGGATATGTGTGGCCATTTTCCTAGTTTGTGTGTTATTTGTTACATGTATTTTCGATCGTTTAGCTACTTTTTTTTTCAATGCCATATTCAGTATCCTCTGAGTCTTTTTTAATAATTTCTATTTTCTGGCAGTTTTCTGTTAATTTTTGTAGAGTTAAACTCGATTTAAGCTTTCTGATTTCAGCATCTTAGTTTGATGTCAGTCCTTGCGAAAATACTAGACATTTAAAAATTTTCACACTGACGTCTGATAGTTTAAATTCGTTACAGTGTTTATCAACCATGGCCGCATATGTTGCAAAGTCATCTTTGTCGTTTTTAACCAAATTCAAACATTTCCATAGTTTATAGAACATTTTAGACTTTTGGGCTAAAAAGTTCAGTAAGAAGCTCCACGATATCGGCAAAAGATAGCTCCGAAGTTTAACGTGGCAAAATAAAAACCACAAATTTATGTTCAACGGTCTCCAATTTGCATAATTGCAAACAAACTTTTTTCTGGTCGGACCGGTCTATAGACTAAAAAAAGTCCTCATTTCTTCGGTAGTAAGCTGAAAATGACTTAACTTCTTCTGGTATATAGCAGTTGTCAATCGCATTCCATATAGAGGCTTGTGAAAATAAGGTATTATTCTCAGTGAACACATTATATGTTACGACTTGAGCAAGTAACTCCTCCAGATGCTGTTTCCACTCAAATAACTGTTTTTTTGTAGTTGTTCTCGCTTTTCGTCTGTATGTTGTTAATGTTTGAATAATTGTTGTTGTTGAATTTGTAATTATTCCCAAACATACAAAAAACCATCACGGCAGCCCTAATTCACTATATACTTTTTGATACATCTGGTGGGGAAGGGGGGTGATATTCATTATTTATAAATTACATGTTTTTCTTTTGTTTTCATTTATAAAACTTTCGATATCTGATTATTTCAGTTACATTTATTTATTTTGTTTTTTAGGGGGCTTTGTATTTATTTTGTTTTTGCAGATAGAAACAAAAAACCTTCATTTGTTTTGGGTGTGTTTTTGGGGGGTTATTTAAGATATTCTTAGATTTAAACAATTAAGTTGCAGATTTCTTTACATCATATCAGGTTTCACTATCCTATATTTATCTTGATTACATTCTAACCAACGAAGCCACATTTCTTGTCTTTTTACTTTCTATTTTTTTGTGGAGGGAGGGGTCATTTGTTTAAAAATCATTTTCTTTCTTTAAAGATTGTAATGCAGGGTATGGGGCAGCCAAACAAGCTGCCAACATTCCCCTGCTTTTTACTGAAGTCAACCGAGAGCTCTTTTTAGTATCTTCGTTGTTCCCTTAAGTGTAATTGTCTGGATTTCTTTTGCACTTTGTTCACCAGGAATATTAGTTAGGTAGGACTTCAGGTTCTTCTTCATAAGCCCTGTAGCACCTATAATAACTGGTATGTGGAATGGTTGATATCTCCCTATGCTAACGTGTCCCCCCCCCATTTTTATAAACACAGCGAATTCAACAAGGGCTTGCGTTCTTTCTTGATTTTGTTTTAATAGTAAAAAAAAAAACATGACGTTATTTCAATTTCGTCACTGTGGACCAGTGGATAAATACACTTAAGAGGTTTTATTTCATTTCATTAGGATCGGATTACATATTTTACTTCTTAAATAAAATTTTTGCTTCTTAATAAAACTTTGAGACCAACTATTTTTAAGCATGGAGGGCGGTAATTAACCAGTCAACATTACCACATCTTCAACACCTTAATGGATGTTTTTTGTTTTTTTCCCCTCTCTTCACCCGGTATGTTTACTGCGTCAATTTTTTTTTTTTTTGCTTCCCTCCCCTTGCTGCTATTTATTTATTTATTTTTTTTACGGCTGGACGTTGATCGATATTCTCTCCAACCGTCTTTGACATTCTTACCATGAGGAGTTGGGAATGTCTATTCTGAATGTCGTTTGTAACATTGAGGAGGTTAGGGGTTGGGCAGCAACAACAGCAACCGTACTTTAACTTTCTTTGAAAGGGGAGCACACTTCTATTGAGCAACACCAGTTAGCGGGTACTGCTGATCATTTTTAACCAATCAAATGTTACTCAACTTCACCCAACGATTATTTTATTTGTGACAATCAATCATGTTAAGTTTTTTTTTCAGCCAAGTGCGTGTTCATGTCAAGTGCACCTATTTCTGTTAAATGATCTTCCAGTACATCTGACTTTGATATTTAACATTTCCAATCAGCAAGTATTTTATGTTTGAGAAACACCAAACTTGTTTTACTGACCTGATGCATGTCTATACTAATTGCTCCTAGTTCTGTTAGGTGACCTTTTTTAACATTACTCATTATTCTATTTTCCAAAATGTTTATACATGAACATTTTCATTGTATCTCTCTCTTTACCACCCCCAACAGATTGCAATAAAATAATTAAAGAATATCAACTAATGTGTGCTCTGTAATAATCTATTATATAAAAGTGAAAATGTGTGTGTGTTTCTGTGTGTGCGCGCTTTTATTGTATGTCCGGCAAAGGTTTTTTTCGAGTGAGGAGTGCTCGGGAGGGTTACTGTTTCTTAGAACTTTTTATATAGTCCCTAGATTATAATATCTATCATTTACGAAAGGAGGTCATGTCTATCTTGTATTTGGTGACTTTGACATGCTATTTTTGTGCTTTTTTTGACTCTCCATGTATTTGTTTGGCTTTTCCGTATATATAAGCGAAACTGAATCCATAGCAAAGGAAGCTTTCTGGCATGTGTGCCAGGGACGTCCATAAAGCAATGAGCTTTGATTAATGCGGGCAAAACCTGTCATATCAGACAATCGATATTCATTTGGAGATTCCCCCCTTTATAGGGAGCTGGCTTTACCCCAAGATATTGGGTAACAAACAAATATGCAAAAATCTGGCTTGCAGCCAAACATAAGTGCGGCATTACATTTCTCTATGGCATGATGTTTTACCTTTATAATTTACGCACCTGCAACTTAACCTTTTACTCATTAAATTTCAACCATTCTCACTTCGGCTACCCTCGTAGCATCGTGGTAAGTTATCAGGCAATCACTTTCGGTTTCACCATCGCCTTAAGGCTTCAGGTTCGAGCCTACATGTCTACCAAAACTCCCCTCCCACAACCACCAACAAACACTCGGGCAATGCTTGGACCCGCCCCGCTAGTCTATATATATAAAAGACAAAATGTCAGCGTGTGTTTTTATATGTCCAGCAAAAGCTTTTTTCACAAGGTTTTACGGGGGGCAGGGGAGGGTTACTATTCTTTAAAACTTTTTATATACTCCCTAGATTATAAATCTACAATTTGTGAAGGGACGTCGTATCTAGATTTATTTTGATCGACTTTTATAAAATTCACATTATTCCATCCTCTCGCGTGTTTGTTTGTGCTTTTCGTATAAAAGTGAAACTAATCAAAAGCGAAGGCAGTTTCCTGACTTTTCATGCCGGGATGCCCAGAAAGCAAATAGCGTGGATCAGTATTGAGAAAACCCATCATATCAGACAATTGCTATTCATTTGGACACTCCTTTTTTGTGGGGAACTGGTTTCCCAACATCGTGGTGAAATGAAATGGCAGAAAGCTTAACTAGCCTCCAGCCAATGTTCGTTTCTGCAAGTCAACTTTTTCATTGACATCGCTAAATTTCAATGTTTTTCACTTCCTATGGTCTTGCACTGGTAAGATCTCACATTTTCTTTCACTTTCTTTTCCGCCTAAGGGTTTGTCATAGGTTCGAATTTTGTTTTTCTTTTACACCTACAAACACCTGGGCAATGCTGGGTAACTCTGCTAGTAATAAAATAAAATAGAATGAAAAGAAAAAGAAATGATAAAGTTTCTGAGGTCCATTTTTATATGCTAATAAATAAAAGATAACAACAAAAAGAAAATAGAAGTGATCCTTAGTATTTAGTTCAGGTTCCTTCTTCTCCAGGCTATATCATATAAAAGTAAACATCCTGATGCATGACTGTCTGATCACTGGCGCTAATTGCTAAACTGATATCTAGTAAATGATATTTGACAAATCCACATGTGTTTATGCTCAAGTTTTATGTTTACATGTAATTTATCTTCCAATTTCAAGCATACTATGCACTCAGGCTATTATCATGTGTAGTACATGTTGTTAACAGTCTGGCCCATGGAAAAGAAAATCATAGGGTCTTATTTTTTTTTTTTCAAGATGGTGGATATGCAGCTTAACAATAGGACTAGTTGTATCAGCTTAAATATCACAATTAAAATGTTGTAAATTCCTACTCTATCGTGAAATTTCCACTTACCTCCCTTCAGATCAGTATAAAACTTATCAAAGAGTATTTCTCTCTTTTATTTAGCAATTTTCAACATCGATATGTTAATTTGTTTTTCCATGAAATGAAATCTATTTGTTCTTCATCCAGCAATTTATCATTGTAACTAGTAATCCTGTAATCAGTCTGATGTATCTTATTATGCCAATTAAGCCCATGCAACTCCCTACGTAACTGTGAATCCTCCAGACCTCTCTGAAAATCTACCAACATTTATTTGTTCTAGAGTATCAAGCATATGAAGATTAGAGTAAGAAACAATATATCAATTATATCTAAAGTATTGAATAATTTTTCTTATTTTATTAAATGATTAAATAATCTAGAAAAAAGTTAACAAATATTTTTCAATGAAAGATAAAAGATCTACCTGTAGTTGGTATAGTGGTGGGTATTGTAGTTGGTATAGTGGTAGGTATTGTAGTTGGTATAGTGGTAGGTATTGTAGTTGGTATAGTGGTAGGTATGGTAGTTGGTATAGTGGTAGGTATGGTAGTTGGTATAGTGGTAGGTATGGTAGTTGGTATAGTGGTAGGTATGGTAGTTGGTATTGTGGTAGGCACTGTAGTTGGTATTGTAGTAGGCACTGTAGTTGGTATTGTGGAAGGTATTGTAGTTAGTATAATCGTAGGCACGGTGGTTGGTGCAGTAGTAGGTATGGTAGTTGGTATAGTAGTAGATATAGTATTGTGATAGGTATGTAGTTAGTGTTGTGTTAGGTATGGTATTTTTTATTGTAGGTATGATAATTGCCATTATTGTAGGTATGGTAGTTGGAATTGTGTTAAGCGCGGTAGTTTGTATTAGTGTAGATACAGTGGTAGGTATGGTAGTCGGTATAGTTGTTGGAACAATAGTAGGAACAGTGTGATTAATATTGTAGTTGGAAAAAAAGTTATCGCAAAGATTGTAATATTTTATCAACATAATGTAAATGTAAATCTTTTAAAATATTTAAACATTAAAGATATATATATTTTGATAAGATATCCAAGTGATTTAAAAGACATATGTACTTTGATTAAATTATCTTAAAAAATGTTAATATTTTCTTAAAGAAATTAATTAAGAGAAATGGTATACGAGTCAGGGTCAATGATATATATTTATTCAGAAAATTATTATTCCAAAAGATATATTTTATTACAAGAAATTAGCAGTAACGGAGAAGTGATGGATATGGAGGAGAGAGGGGTATCACTGAGTGAAACAGAAAAAAGTGTATATATATATATATATATATATATATATATATATATATATATATATATATATATATATTATGGAATAAGCACACATCAGTAGATGTTAGCATATATTGATTTGTTTGGTAGCTAATAACTTAATAACAGATAAGAAGCAATTTTTTATCTAAAATTATTTTTCATTGCCTCAGAGATTCGTGTATTTCAATATTGTGATGAAACGTTTATAATTAATGTTTTTTCTATGTTGCTTGTGTGATTCACAATTCCATATAATCAGACGTCTTCTACAGGTTTTAATGTCTAAAAGGCAATGCTAGCAAACTGTAAGATGAACATAAATGCTACCTTTAATAACTGTTTATTTTATGATTCTGCCTGGCACACATGTTGTATCATTAATATGGCAAAACATATGAAAATCGTGTCCACATAAAGAATAAAATATTCCAAACGCGTCTGCAGCTATTTATCAATTGAATAGCAAATAATTCTACTTTAACAGAAACTATCCAGATTTATCTTTATTAATAATATATTTATCCTTGTTTTTTTACACATAGTCAGTCTCTCCGTTCTTCCCTTTTTCTGTGACATTCACATAAACTCTAACATATTTCTAGTTTTTTCAGTATATTCACTGCACTAGCAAAAAAAAAAAACAAAAAAACAAAAACAAAAAAAAAACAAAAGAAGAAATAAAGAAAATTCAGTACATTTGGTTAGTTTTCACTTCAGAATAATACATAGTCATAACTATTGGCCATTTGCCATATATATTTCTAACTCTTGGCCATTTGCCAGACATATTTCCTGGCTATACTATAAGTACTTTACAAATTTTTAGTGAATCTCAATTAAATAAGAAATGAAAAATAAACCGAAATTCAACTTTTTGGCCATGTGGTACTGGTACATTTAATATGAAAATCCTGGTGGCAACTTTCTATGATAGTGGTTCTTTAACTTTCCAGGGATCATAGCACACTGCAGCTATACACCACATTTTATTTAAATATTATTTTTACTCAGTTAAAAAGAACAAGATGGAAATAATAATGGAACTGTCTGTTTAAAACTATGCAAGTAGAGACTTTTGGTTCCATGACTTAACAGAGTTTAATTTTGATATATTAAACTAAATCTACAAAACATTTTTAATAAGAAAAATATCGAAGAACTAACAGATGTATTTGGCGTTGTCTGGCATTAAATGTAACGTTAGATTTCTAAAAAAAAAAAAAAGAAGTAAAAAACGGAAAGAAAGTGAGACATGTGCATACAAGTATTATGTTTTTTCTAAACAGTTAACTTCTTGTAAGTAAAAACAAGAAAAATACTTGAGCTGAGATTGAAATCAAAACCTAAAGTCAGTGAGTCAAGTATAATAACAATTAGATCAGCTTGCTGCAATCTTTAAAAAGTGTTTTCAAACCTACTTATTTTTAACGTAAGGAAGCTGTCATGTGAACGATTCGCGCATGTGCAGTCGTGAAATAGTTGACAAATAAAAATCCGATGACCACCCCCCCAAGTACTAATTTTTCCATTTTGACCCCCTTAGCAACCCATTTTTCCGGATGAAAACCGATTAAAACGTTTTCCATATGTCTGAAGACATTATATACCAAATTTCAAGTCTGTAGATAAGACATTCGTTGACTATCAATATATAGGTTGAGTAGCGTCCTCACACACTTACACTCCCACACACATTCCCACTTTTATAGATATATAGTTAGATTATTAGCAATTAATCCTTATGTACAATAATACTTGAATATTAAATCAATATTATAAAAGGGATTTTAATTTAAAAAAATAATTCATAAAATGACTTACCTGTTGGAGCTGTGATAAATAGAATAAATAAAAATATTAATTGAAAATATACATTTTTTTATTAATAAAACTTACAATTAAATATTCAAGCAATAAAACAATACATTTTTATTCATCAATTTTAAGCAAGTAAAATTTTATATAATTTTAAGGCAAAAAATATTTGAATTATCAGGGAAAGAGACATCCTTACAGACTGAGAATTTCTTTTGTATCAATTCAGGGTGCTCTTTTTTTTTTTTTTTTTTGGGGATGGGATTTTACCCAGATTAAAAGCTGACCATATGCCTAACTCGTCCCTCTTGGAAAGACAAGCAAATATGAACACTGGTTGAGTCATAATAACACTATATCCTTTTGGTTCGGAGCCAAGTGTAGTACTTGCTCTGATGCTGCACATAGTTTTTCAGTGAAGCGAAATCTTCTAGACCGAGGCAATATTTATGCTTGCTCCAATCCAGGGTGTTTTCTTTTCTTTTAAGGAACTGGATATTTTCCCACATAAAAAATGACCTTGTGTCAGACTATTCCCTCGTGAGGAGGCAAGTAAATAGGAACATTAGCTGATCCTTGTTGAAAAAACTGTCCACCAGATTACGAATTGGTTTGGATTACAACAATAAGTGATAAAAATGTCCACTATTATAATGGGTAATATCTACCTGTTACAGTTTTAATTCAGGTATGACTCTCATTGATTCCAATGATTTGGTGCTAAATCAGTTGACTGATACACTTCACAGGCTCTGACATCCAATTTGGTCATTTTCTTAGACATCGATGAGTCAACAAACCGTACAAACTACAATGTCTTTTTTCATACTTAATATTTCCACAATGTTTTAATTTGTTTCTAATACCATTCTCATAGCAACTAAACCTGCATTCACCTAGACCTTCATTTGATGCACCATTTGTCATACTCTTCATTAAAATCATTAAAAATAAACGATTCGCTTTATTTTGACAAGTTATTTCATTATTTTCTTGGAAATTAAACGAAAATGTTATTTTTAATTTTGAAATAACTCTTTTTATAAGTTTAAATAGATAGTGAATATAAATAATATTTTAAAATCATATTTATAATCATATTTATAGAAATTAATCTATTGCATTTGACACATATGCAATATTAAAATTTACAACAATTGTTAGAACAACGTTAGTATTAATGACAAATATACTCACTTAACTTGCTACAAAGTTCTACACTCAATTCTGTTTCCACTGGTCTGTTTGGAAATGTCTTCTTAATTGTAATAACAATCTCAAGCAATTCACTTGCTTGATTTAATGTAATTATGTCAGTTGGATTGACATTCTGAAATTGAATCAAACAAAAAATTGTATATTAGAATCAAGTTAAAATATAGTTTTGAACAATTAAAAATTGCATCAAAAAAAATCATGAAAAAAATAATGTCATATACACCCAATATTGCACAATCTGATTTTAATGATGCTTACAAAAATAAAAAAAAACACACACACACACGATTGCATATCTGTACATACACACAGACACACACACATATATATATATGCATAATCCTAATCCTTCACTAGAAAACATCAATGATAGCTCTAGAATGCTGTATCCTCAATGGCCATATTTCATTTGCATACATTAGCACCTTGTAGACTCATGTTTGATAAATTCTACCCTTAGTCAACAACATTAAAAATCTACTGGTTAATTATGACAAAACATCTTTAAACTTTCCCAATCCATTCCTAACTCTTGCTATCACACCAGTCTAAGCTACTCTCTTTGTTTCTGTGGTGTTACTAAGCTTACAAAATTCTAGATATTCTCAACAGTTACCCAAATATATTTTCTTCACATCAGGGTTCTCATTGACTCAACTCAAATTGCCTGTAATACTCCTGAATTCCTTGAATATCCAATGCTTACAAGTACAAAAAAATTGTGTTGCTCCCAACTCACTTTCTACAAACTGAGCATGAAACTTGTCTATTTCTTGGGGCTTTTCAGTACTATAACCATTAATAATCAATTTGTTCTGTGTAATTTTCACTTTCAGAACATTACTTTCCATAGCATTAATTTAAAAAAGTAAACCTTACATTATTTCACAGGTAATAATTAAATTATCAGCATAAAACATCTCTTCACTTGGGCAGGAAACCAATCAACTTATTTCTTATTACTTATTCAATTAACTTATTTCTTATTAATTATTTACTTATTCTCGTACCGGTTTCTGGACTTCAATAATTTTTACCCCTATTTAGAGGGTTTCACTCTTAACCTTGTAACAGTTGACAACTTTACTAAATTCCCAGTCTTTCAGAACACACTCTTTTATGATCTGATTTGTCAAGTGTGTGATCCTCTCAGTCCCTGTTCCATATACAACCTTAAACATTTATGCAACAACACTTATTCCTGAAACTCATCTTTTGTATCTTCATTCAAACCACATTTTGATGCATAAACAGTTATTTTTATGAGATTTTTCTCTGTAAACATCAACTTAAACATTATAATACGATCAATAACATAATTAGCATAAATCATTTTATTTACTTATTTCCCTGCAATGAAAGTCCAACATCACCTATTTACTTTTCATTTTCAATCCAAAACCGCTTATATCTTGCATCCTCTTCAACAATCATTTTGACAGAATTTACCTTTTCTTTCAGTTTCTTAGAAACAACATAAGTCAATACATATTTGCTCAAGAGACTAAACAATCTGTCCTTATCTTGAATGTAAAGGGCTACTATTTGGGATAATGCCTACAGGAAGAGATTAGCAGCGAGATGTCTGTTCACATTACATGTAAACTCCTGCAGTACAGTCAGGAAGCAGAAAAACAGTTCTACTACTAGAGTAGAAGACTTTCCGGCATCTAGAGATCTTAACACTGAAGGAGTGGAATTTTGCTGTTTGATACGTAAGTTGGGGGTATGTACATTGTATGTATATTGTACAACTGTGCTATGAGTCCATCAAAGCACATTCTATTAAAGTACTAGTAAAACAAGCACAGGGATACAATATTGCACTGATGGGACAGGAGTGTGAGCTTAATTGATTGTGCGAGGCCTATTAGATTGGAGACTTTTTCTTGGACCTTGTCCAAGAGGAAGATACTAGTGGTAGATGCACCATCCCACATGTGGCAACAGTACTCCATGCAAATGGTGGCTTTGTAGAAATACAGAATACTCTCAAGTGTGAGTAATTTTCTAGCACGATATAGGGAACCCCTCACCTTCTTTGCTCAGCATTGGCAATGTCCTCGATGTATGTTTTTCAATTCATGATCAAGTCAAATATATATTTATTTTTGTTTGCAAGGGCATGTTGTGACCAATCACTTTTAATGGCTGCAAACCGCATAACAATTTAAGTAAGAAAGGCACTGATCCTGTGCTGAGACATCATGATTAATAGAGAGCCTTATGGAGAGGGTGTGCAGTTGACATATTTTATAGCCCTAGAAAATATTTCAGCATTCTACATGTGTGCATGTAACATCTGTTTTAATAGATTATGGTTCATAATGAAGTAAATAGTATTTTATATAAATTAGTATTTTCATTTATATACACACATAAGAAGAGAAAATATTTCCAATTTATTCATTAAGCTAAACAACAAACACATATATTTAATCATAATATATTCAAAGAACAATAGCATTTTATTTAAAAAAATTTTTTACTCACCTTATATTCAATAACTAAACCATTTATATAAGTAACAGTCAGATTATAAGAAAGTATATTTGTTGTATTCACAAGACTCATCCTAACTGGAACTTTTGGCTTCAGAAAAGTTACAGTGATTCTTGGACCATCATCTTGTACATCAAAACTGAACACACCATCACCAACAACAAGCTCTCGGAAATGATCTTGATTGGTTGAGGTACGTATATCCAGAGCATCATTATCAATATTCTCATATGTTATTTCTTCATCATGAGCACATATTGCTGCAAAAAGATAAAATAATTATTACCATCTTTTATATGCATACACCAATGGAAGCATTTTACAATGATTTCTGTTTATTAATCATCAATCATGTACAAGTTTAAAAACAATTGAAATTTACTGTCAGAATAAACATTCTCCCATTATTAATTAAAATTTTCTAATGGATTTCATAATCATGAAATAGAATAGGTTTTAGGGAAATTTATAAATCATAACTGCAAGACTAAGCTCTAACATATTCACATTCATATGCTCTATAAAAGCACTGCAGAAAAATATCATGACTATAGATTAATTCAGTAAAACATCTTTTTAAAAACTAGCAAAAACAGATTTGGTGGCTGAATCAGATAAGAACCTAGCAATTTAACTGCAATGTTTGTTTTATTTTTACGTTTTATTGAATTAATGTTCCGTGATTTTAGAATATTCTCTTATCTGTATTTTGTTCTGATATTTAAGGCAATAAGCTTTAGAGTGGAATGTGGACACAGTGGTAGTAGTCCTTATCAAAAGATATAATAATTTTAGTTTTAAATAAATGAAAAAAACATAATTGTTGTTGGAATAGTTGTTGGTACAGTTAGAATAGTTGTTGGTACTGTCGTTGATATCGTTGTTGAAATTATTGTTGGTACAGTGCTTGGTATCGTTGTTGGAATAGTTGTTGGTATCGTTGTTCGAATAGTAGTTGGAATAGTTGTAGGAACTGTGGCGGATTAGGTTGTTCGAACAGTTAGATGTGATTAGTATTGTGGTTGGCAAATATTGTAAAATTTTATTCTACAATAGTTGAAATTGTTATTTGAATATTGTGTAAACAGTTGTATGTGCAGTTATTGAAATTGTTGGTGGTACATTGGTTGCAAAAATTGTAGAGAAAATTGGCATTAAGGAATATTTAATGCTTTTTTACATTTATTTATGAAAAAGAATAATTCATTTTAGAAAAAGTAAAATAAAAAGCAGAAATATTTAATGAACCTTTCTAAACATTTCCAAAGTAAAATAATTAATTCACTTTGAAAATAATGTCTATATAAACAATGATATTTGGCTTCATCAGATATGAATATAAGGGAGAAGCAAACCTTGTTTAATAAAAGTTAATCAAATGAAAAGTCATTATATACATAAAAGATTTATTATGTTTGACGGTGATACACAACTAAGTTGAGTTCATATATATATATATATATATATATATATATATATATATATATATATATATATATATATATAATTTAATTACATTTTAATCCCCAAACAAGGCACATTGGGGCTACTATTGGGGACACAGGCTACAGGGGTACTAGGTGGGGAGTTGGGTAGCAAGATGTCGGGTCACGTTAATGATGGATAGGTAGATATACATTTCCATGGTAACATAATTAATTCACTTTGAAAATAATTGCTATATACACAATGAGATATGGCTCTGAGAAAACAAACTTAAGTATTTATATTAAATTAGAAAAGCTAATCAAATAAAAATGCATTATATATTTCTTTCAGTTTTTATGTCTTAATTCAAATTATTTTTGTCTACACAATATAAAAGACCATCTTATAAAATGTTATATCCCAAAATTTTACAAAGTAAGGTATAAAAATTTAATTTAAATTGCATAAAACAATTACCTTGAATTTATTTTATATAATGTACATTCTGCTGCACTCTCTAAAAAAATTAAGGCTAGACAATCGAAAGCGGCGGATATCTTTAAAAAATATCGGCGAAAAAAGCGAACCCTCCTGTAGAAAAGTGCCTAGTTGAAGGTGAAGATGTTAATGTTTTCGCTAATTTTTCGATATTTGTCGTATGAAAAGTCGAAGTTCAAAATGATACTGATCTTGTGAAAATCCATCGCCTCTGTTGGAAGTTTTAGGTAGACATGCAAACATACATACATAATGACATTTATATATTGGTAACTAAAAATTTTCAACCCAAACCAATGAAAAAGCTTGCCCTATATCTGAGTAGCCTTTATGTAAAATTTCAAATGTTTAGACCAAAAATTGTCTGAGTAATTAGGTAGAGACCTCAGAGTCAATTTTTTTTAACTTTGACCCCTATTATGTCCCCAAATTGTCAGAGGAGCTTGGTAGAGGACTCAAAGGTCAAATCGTTGAACTTCGACCCCCTTAACGGCTAAATTTCTAGCCGAAAACCGATCATATAGATTTTTCCCAAATCTCAATACTCTGTATATCAAATTTCGAGTTTGTAGACTGAAAATTGACAGAGTTATTGCGTAGGGAAATGTACACAGACACACAGATGGACACACAGACAGACACACAGACACGTTCACTTTTATAGATATATAGACTAGCATTTCAGCCCAGAGTGGTAGTAGGAAGGCAGGCTCGATACCGTGAAGGAGGAAAAGGAAGGGAAAAAACCTGACATCTTTACTGTTACAACCGCCGCCAAACCGGATGGTGACGTAGGTTTTCAAATTACGGCTAGACAACCAAAAGGTGAGAATGATTTTATCGGCAGAAAAAGCAAGTACCCCCTGTAGAAAAGTGCCCAGTTGAAGGTGAAGATATTAATGTTTTTAGCTAATTTTTCGATATCTGTTGTCTGAAAGGTCGAACTTCAAAATAATACTGATCTTGTGAAAATCCGTAGCCCCTGTCGAAAGTTTTAGGTAGACATGCAAACAAACATACATACACACATTTATCTGTTGGTAACTAAACATTTTCGACCGAAACCAATTACAAAGCTTGCCGTATCTCTGAATACCCTTTATGTCAAATTTCAAATGTTTAGACCAGAAATTGTCTGAGTAATTAGGTAGAGACTGCAGAGGTCAAATTCTTTTTAAATTTTGACTCCTATTATGACCCCTTATATCAAATTCTTTTTAAACTTTGCGTCCTATTATGACCCCTGTATATCAAATTTCGAGTCTGTAGACTAAAAATTGACAGACTTATTGCATAGGGAAATGTACACAGACACGTTCACTTTTATATATATACTAGCATGGGTGCCCGGCGTTTCCCGGGTGTGAGGTGTATGCTAAAAAAAAAAAAAAAAAAAAAAACGGTCAATGTTTTTAACTTTGATCCCTATTATGTCCCCTTAACATTTGTTTGGAGCTCAAATAAAGTTATTCAGTTAGATCCCAATGTCCAAGGAACCTATATCTAAAATTTCAAGTGTTTAGACCCCAAATTGTCGGAGGAGTTTTGGTAGAGTTCTCAAAGGTCAAATCGTTGAAATTTGACCCCTTACCAGCAATATTTCTGGCCGAAAACCGATCCAATGGATGTTCCCACATGTCAGTACCCTGTATATCAAATTTCGAGTCTGTAGACTCAAAATTGACAGAGTTATTGCATAGGGAAATGTACACAGACACACACACAAACACACAGACACGTTCACTTTGATAGATAGATAGATAGATAGATAGATAGATAGATAGATAGATAGATAGATAGATAGATTTCCCTTTTTTACATTTAACTGCAGATAGTTCACTTCCCTTAAATGAATATGACTTTTTTGGTAATTTTGAGAATTGCTCTTTTTTGAACAAACACTCTTAAGAGCAGGAATAACTTCTTCACCATACTTAAGGTTTCCTTAAGTTTTGTATTTTTAAAAAGTTTTATATGAGACCATTGGGAATTATTACTTTGTCTGGAGAATTTTTCTTCTAGCTTTGAAATTTTGAGTTGCTGCGATTTTAGCCTGTTTTGTTTTTTCTTTTTTGAAAAGGAATACCATTTGGTTGCTGATTTTTACTTCGGAATCCTGAAGCTGATTTGATCGAATCTTAAGAGAATTTAGGTCAGCAGATTTAAACTGAGTCATAATTTGTATTGTTTTCTTGTTGTTGTTGTTATTGTTAATGAAATATATTCTGCTTTTCTACAGAACATTGATATGAATAAAATTCATGTATCCAGTCCGAACAGAGTACGTTCGTGGTATTCCTTAATACATAGATTTTTAATTTGTTGTTTTTCCCAATAGTGTAACATAGATCAAAAGTTCTCCTTGAAAGTTCATTTGCTGTTTTGTGTGATCTCAACATTGTGGGTCTAGACGATTTTTTCCATGTATTAAATTTAAATTTAATATCGAAAAGTCTGAACCTAAGTTTAATTACATTTTAATTTCTTGATCTCAAATTTTTACCATCACATATTTGCATTACCCTTTGTTGTTTTTGGTTTCCATGAAATGCACCCAGGTTTTATTTTTATTTCTGCAATGAGATCTTTTGTGTCCCATTGTTTACATGCCAAACATTTTTTCACAGATATGGGCAGTCTCTAACCCAATACAGATTTCCACATCGATTACAAGGGGATGAAATTTTCCTTTCTGAAAATTCTTTTTTGGATATGTGTGGCCATTTTCCTAGTTTGTGTGTTATTTGTTACATGTATTTTCGATCGTTTAGCTACTTTTTTTTTCAATGCCATATTCAGTATCCTCTGAGTCTTTTTTAATAATTTCTATTTTCTGGTAGTTTTCTGTTAATTTTTGTAGAGTTAAACTCGATTTAAGCTTTCTGATTTCAGCATCTTAGTTTGATGTCAGTCCTTGCGAAAATACTAGACATTTAAAAATTTTCACACTGACGTCTGATAGTTTAAATTCGTTACAGTGTTTATCAACCATGGCCGCATATGTTGCAAAGTCATCTTTGTCGTTTTTAACCAAATTCAAACATTTCCATAGTTTATAGAACATTTTAGACTTTTGGGCTAAAAAGTTCAGTAAGAAGCTCCACGATATCGGCAAAAGATAGCTCCGAAGTTTAACGTGGCAAAATAAAAACCCCAAATTTATGTTCAACAGTCTCCAATTTGCATAATTGCAAACAAACTTTTTTCTGGTCGGACCGGTCTATAGACTAAAAAAAGTCCTCATTTCTTCGGTAGTAAGCTGAAAATGACTTAACTTCTTCTGGTATATAGCAGTTGTCAATCGCATTCCATATAGAGGCTTGTGAAAATAAGGTATTATTCTCAGTGAACACATTATATGTTACGACTTGAGCAAGTAACTCCTCCAGATGCTGTTTCCACTCAAATAACTGTTTTTTTGTAGTTGTTCTCGCTTTTCGTCTGTATGTTGTTGATGTTTGAATAATTGTTGTTGTTGAATTTGTAATTATTCCCAAACATACAAAAAACGAACACGGCAGCCCTAATTCACTACGGCAGTGCAATTGACACATATTGTTATGCATCATCTATTCCATTTAAACTTACCCATCTTGCTATAAATTATTTAATCACTTTAAAATTACACATGCCATTTCCCATTTCTTACATTACAATTATTTACATATTGTTAAATTTAAAACAATTACATCATAGCTTTCTATACATCACATCCGGTTTTAGCGTCCTATATATACCTCAATTAGATTTAAACCAACTAGAAAACATGAAAAAATAATTAGCAACACATACAATATACTCCACATTTTCTTGTATTTTTCGTTTCCTTATATACTTTTTGATACCTCTGGTGGGGAAGGGGGGGTGATATTCATTATTTATAAATTACATGTTTTTCTTTTTTTTTCATTTATAAAACTTTCGATATCTGATTATTTCAGTTACATTTATTTATTTTGTTTTTTAGGGGGCTTTGTATTTATTTTGTTTTTGCAGATAGAAACAAAAAACCTTCATTTGTTTTGGGTGTGTTTTTGGGGAGTTATTTAAGATATTCTAAGATTTAAACAATTACGTTGCAGATTTCTTTACATCATATCAGGTTTCACTATCCTATATTTATCTTGATTACATTCTAACCAACGAAGCCACATTTCTTGTCTTTTTACTTTCTATTTTTTTGTGGAGGGAGGGGTCATTTGTTTAAAAATCATTTTCTTTCTTTAAAGATTGTAATGCAGGGTATGGGGCAGCATAACCAGCTGCCAACATAACCCTGCTTTTTACTAAAGTCAACCGAGAGCTCTTTTTAGTATCCTCGTTGTTCCCTTAAGTGTAATTGTCTGGATTTCTTTTGCACTTTGTTCACCAGGAATATTAGTTAGGTAGGACTTCAGGTTCTTCTTCATAAGCCCTGTAGCACCTATAATAACTGGTATGTGGAATGGTTGATATCTCCCTATGCTAACGTGTCCCGCCCCCCCCCCCATTTTTATAAACACAGCGAATTCACCAAGGGCTTGCGTTCTTTCTTGATTTTGTTTTAATAGTAAAAAAAAACATGACGTTATTTCAATTTCGTCACTGTGGACCAGTGGATAAAGGAGCAGAGTCGAAATATAGGGGTTTCAGGTTTGCACCAATATAACATAGTCTTTTTTCTTCTTTTTTTTTTATGGAGAATGTTTTAACATTGAAAAAGAGTTATGTACTCATTCTACATTCTGATAAGTGAAATTATTGTAGTAATTGATAAAAACAATATTCAAGAATAAATACACTTAAGAAGTTTTATTTCATTTCATTAGGATCGGATTACATATTTTACTTCTTAAATAAAATTTTTGCTTCTTAATAAAACTTTGAGACCAACTATTTTTAAGCATGGAGGGCGGTAATTAACCAGTCAACATTACCACATCTTCAACACCTTAATGGATGTTTTTTGTTTTTTTCCCCTCTCTTCACCCGGCATGTTTACTGAGTCAATTTTTTTTTTGCTTCCCTCCCCTTGCTGCTATTTATTTATTTATTTTTTTTACGGCTGGGAGTTGATCGATATTCTCTCCAACCGCCTTTGACATTCTTACCATGAGGAGTTGGGAATGTCTATTCTGAATGTCGTTTGTAACATTGAGGAGGTTAGGGGTTGGGCAGCAACAACAGCAACCATACTTTAACTTTCTTTGAAAGGGGAGCACGCTTCTATCGAGCAACACCAGTTAGCGGGTACTGCTGATCATTTTTAACCAATCAAATGTTACTCAACTTCACCCAACGATTATTTTATTTTTGACAATCAATCATGTTAAGTTTTTTTTCAGCCAAGTGCGTGTTCATGTCAAGTGCACCTATTTCTGTTAAATGACCTTCCAGTACATCTGACTTTGATATTTAACATTTCCAATCAGCAAGTATTTTATGTTTGAGAAACACCAAACTTGTTTTACTGACCTGATGCATGTCTATACCAATTGCTCCTAGTTCTGTTAGGTGACCTTTTTTAACATTACTCATTATTCTATTTTCCAAAATGTTTATACATGAACATTTTCATTGTATCTCTCTTTACCACCCCCAACAGATTGCAATAAAATAATTAAAGAATATCAACTAATGTGTGCTCTGTAATAATCTATTATATAAAAGTGAAAATGTGTGTGTGTTTCTGTGTGTGCGCGCTTTTATTGTATGTCCGGCAAAGGTTTTTTTTGAGTGAGGAGTGCTCGGGAGGGTTACTGTTTCTTAGAACTTTTTATATACTCCCTAGATTATAATATCTATGATTTACGAAAGGAGGTCATGTCTATCTTTTATTTGAGTGGCTTTGACATGCTATTTTTGTGCTTTTTTTGACTCTCCATGTATTTGTTTGGCTTTTCCGTATATATAAGCGAAACTGAATCCATAGCAAAGGAAGCTTTCTGGCATGTGTGCCAGGGACGTCAATAAAGCAATGAGCTTTGATTAATGCGGGCAAAACCTGTCATATCAGACAATCGATATTCATTTGGAGACTCCCCCTTTTATAGGGAGCTGGCTTTACAACAAGATGTTGGGGAAACAAACAAATATGCAAAAATCTGGCTTGCAGCCAAACTTAAGTGCGGCATTACATTTCTCTATGGCGTGATGTTTTACCTTATTAAATTTATGCACCTGCCACTTAACCTTTTACTCATTAAATTTCAACCATTCTCACTTCGGCTACCCTCGTAGCATCGTGGTAAGTTATCAGGCTACCACTTTCGGTTCCACCATTGCCTTAAGGCTTCAGGTTCGAGCCTACATGTCTACCAAAACTCCCCTCCCACAACCACCAACAAACACTCGGGCAATGCTGGGACCCGCCCCACTAGTCTATATATATAAAAGACAAAATGTCGGCGTGTGTTTTTATATGTCCAGCAAAAGCTTCTCTTACAAGGTTTTACGGGGGGCAGGGGAGGGTTACTATTCTTTAAAACTTTTTATATACTCCCTAGATTATAAATCTACAATTTGTGAAGGGACGTCGTATCTAGATTTATTTTGATCGACTTTTATAAAATTCACATTATTCCATCCTCTCGCGTGTTTGTTTGTGCTTTTCGTATAAAAGTGAAACTAATGAAAAGCGAAGGCAGTTTCTTGACTTTTCGTGCCGGGATGCCAAGAAAGCAATTAGCGTGGATCAGTATTGAGAAAACCCATCATATCAGACAATTGCTATTCATTTGGACACTCCTTTTTTGTGGGGAGCTGGTTTCCCAATATCGTTGGGAAATGAAACGGCAGAAAGCTTAACTAGCCTCCAGCCAATGTTCGTTTCTGCAAGTCAACTTTTTCATTGACATCGCTAAATTTCAATGTTTTTCACTTCCTATGGTCTTGCAGTGGTAAGATCTCACATTTTCTTTCACTTTCTTTTCCGCCTAAGGGTTTGTCATGGGTTCGAATTTTGTTTTTCTTTTACACCTACAAACACCTGGGCAATGCTGGGTAACTCTGCTAGTAATAAAATAAAATAGAATGAAAAGAAAAAGAAATGATAAAGTTTCTGAGGTCCATTTTTATATGCTAATAAATAAAAGATAACAACAAAAAGAAAATAGAAGTGATCCTTAGTATTTTGTTCAGGTTCCTTCTTCTCCAGGCTATATCATATAAAAGTAAACATCCTGATGCATGACTGTCTGATCACTGGCGCTAATTGCTAAACTGATATCTAGTAAATGATATTTAACAAATCCACATGTGTTTATGCTCAAGTTTTATGTTTACATATAATTTATCTTCCAATTTCAAGCATACTATGCACTCAGGCTATTATCATGTGTAGTACATGTTGTTAACAGTCTGACCCATGGAAAAGAAAATCATAGGGTCTTAATTTTTTTTCAAGATGGTGTATATGCAGCTTTACAATAGGACTAGTTGTATCAGCTTAAATATCACAATTAAAATGTTGTAAATTCCTACTCTATCATGAAATTTCCACTTACCTCCCTTCAGATCAGTATAAAACTTATCAAAGGGTGTTTCTCTCTTTTATTTAGCAATTTTCAACATCGATATGTTAATTTGTTTTTCCATTAAATGAAATCTATTTGTTCTTCATCCAGCAATTTATCATTGTAACTAGTAATCCTGTAATCAGTCTGATGTATCTTATTATGCCAATTAAGCCCATGGGACTCCCTACGTAACTGTGAATCCTCCAGACCTCTCTGAAAATCTACCAACATTTATTTGTTCTAGAGTATCAAGCATATGAAGATTAGAGTAAGAAACAATATATCAATTATATCTAAAGTATTGAATAATTTTTCTTATTTTATTAAATGATTAAATAATCTAGAAAAAAGGTAAGAAATATTTTTCAATGAAAGATAAAAGATCTACCTGTAGTTGGTATAGTGGTAGGTATTGTAGTTGGTATAGTGGTAGGTATTGTAGTTGGTATAGTGGTAGGTATTGTAGTTGGTATAGTGGTAGGTATGGTAGTTGGTATAGTGGTAGGTACGGTAGTTGGTATAGTGGTAGGTATGGTAGTTGGTATAGTGGTAGGTATGGTAGTTGGTATTGTGGTAGGCACTGTAGTTGGTATTGTAGTAGGCACTGTAGTTGGTATTGTAGTAGGCACTGTAGTTGGTATTGTGGAAGGTATTGTAGTCAGTATAATCGTAGGCACGGTGGTTGGTGCGGTAGTAGATATGGTAGTTGGTATAGTAGTAGATATGGTATTGTGATAGGTATTGTAGTTAGTGTTGTGTTCGGTATGGTATTTTTTATTATAGGTATGATAATTGCCATTATTGTAGGTATGGTAGTTGGAATTGTGGTAAGCGCGGTAGTTTGTATTATGGTACATACAGTGGTAGGTATGGTAGTCGGTATAGTTGTTGGAACAATAGTAGGAACAGTGTGATTAATATTGTAGTTGGAAAAAAAGTTATCGCAAAGATTGTAATATTTTATCAACATAATGTAAATGTAAATCTTTTAAAATATTTAAACATTAAAGATATATATATTTTGATAAGATATACAAGTGATTTAAAAGACATATGTACCTTGATTAAATTATCTTAAAAAATGTTAATATTTTCTTAAAGAAATTAATTAAGAGAAATGGTATACGAGTCAGGGTCAATGATATATATTTATTCAGAAAATTATTATTCCAAAAGATATATTTTATTACAAGAAATTAGCAGTAACGGAGAAGTGATGGATATGGAGGAGAGAGGGGTATCACTGAGTGAAACAGAAAAAAGTGTATATATATATATATATATATATATATATATATATATATATATATATATATTATGGAATAAGCACACATCAGTAGATGTTAGCATATATTGATTTGTTTGGTAGCTAATAACTTAATAACAGATAAGAAGCAATTTTTTATCTAAAATTATTTTTCATTGCCTCAGAGATTCGTGTATTTCAATATTGTGATGAAACGTTTATAATTAATGTTTTTTCTATGTTGCTTGTGTGATTCACAATTCCATATAATCAGACATCTTCTACAGGTTTTAATGTCTAAAAGGCATTGCTAGCAAACTGTAAGATGAACATAAATGCTACCTTCAATAACTGTTTATTTTATGATTCTGCCTGGCACACATGTTGTATCATTAATATGGCAAAACATATGAAAATCGTGTCCACATAAAGAATAAAATATTCCAAACGCGTCTGCAGCTATTTATCAATTGAATAGCAAATAATTTTACTTTAACAGAAACTATCCAGATTTATCTTTATTAATAATATATTTATCCTTGTTTTTTTACACATAGTCAGTCTCTCCGTTCTTCCCTTTTTCTGTGACATTCACATAAACTCTAACATATTTCTAGTTTTTTCAGTATATTCACTGCACTAGCAAAAAAAAAAAAAAAAAAACAAAAACAAAAAAAAAAACAAAAGAAGAAATAAAGAAAATTCAGTACATTTGGTTAGTTTTCACTTCAGAATAATAGATAGTCATAACTATTGGCCATTTGCCATATATATTTCCAACTCTTGGCCATTTGCCAGACATATTTCCTGGCTATACTATAAGTACTTTACAAATTTTTAGTGAATCTCAATTAAATAAGAAATGATAAATAAACCGAAATTCAACTTTTTGGCCATGTGGTACTGGTACATTTAATATGAAAATCCTGGTGGCAACTTTCTATGATAGTGGTTCTTTAACTTTCCAGGGATCATAGCACACTGCAGCTATACACCACATTTTATTTAAATATTATTTTTACTCAGTTAAAAAGAACAAGATGGAAATAATAATGGAACTGTCTGTTTAAAACTATGCAGGTAGAGACTTTTGGTTCCATGACTTAACAGAGTTTAATTTTGAAATATTAAACTAAATCTACAAAACATTTTTAATAAGAAAAATATCGAAGAACTAACAGATGTATTTGGCGTTGTCTGGCATTAAATGTAACGTTAGATTTCTAAAAAAAAAAAAAAGAAGTAAAAAACGGAAAGAAAGTGAGACATGTGCATACAAGTATTATGTTTTTTCTAAACAGTTAACTTCTTGTAAGTAAAAACAAGAAAAATACTTGAGCTGAGATTGAAATCAAAACCTAAAGTCAGTGAGTCAAGTATAATAACAATTAGATCAGCTTGCTGCAATCTTTAAAAAGTGTTTTCAAACCTACTTATTTTTAATGTAAGGAAGCTGTCATGTGAACGATTCGCGCATGTGCAGTCGTGAAATAGTTGACAAATAAAAATCCGATGACCCCCTCCCCAAGTACGAATTTTTCCATTTTGACCCCCTTAGCAACCCATTTTTCCGGATGAAAACCGATTAAAACGTTTTCCATATGTCTGAAGACATTATATACCGAATTTCAAGTCTGTAGATAAGACATTCGTTGACTATCAATATATAGGTTGAGTAGCGTCCTCACACACTTACACTCCCACACACATTCCCACTTTTATAGATATATAGCTAGATTATTAGCAATTAATCCTTATGTACAATAATACTTGAATATTAAATCAATATTATAAAAGGGATTTTAATTTAAAAAAATAATTCATAAAATGACTTACCTGTTGGAGCTGTGATAAATAGAATAAATAAAAATATTAATTGAAAATATACATTTTTTTATTAATAAAACTTACAATTAAATATTCAAGCAATAAAACAATACATTTTTATTCATCAATTTTAAGCAAGTAAAATTTTATATAATTTTAAGGCAAAAAATATTTGAATTATCAGGGAAGGAGACATCCTTACAGACTGAGAATTTCTTTTGTATCAATTCAGGGTGCCCTTTTTTTTTTTTTTTTTTTGGGATGGGATTTTACCCACATTAAAAGCTGACCATATGCCTAACTCGTCCCTCTTGGAAAGACAAGCAAATATGAACACTGGTTGAGTCATAATAACACTATATCCTTTTGGTTCGGAGCCAAGTGTAGTACTTGCTCTGATGCTGCACATAGTTTTTCAGTGAAGCGAAATCTTCTAGACCGAGGCAATATTTATGCTTGCTCCAATCCAGGGTGTTTTCTTTTCTTTTAAGGAACTGGATATGTTCCCACATAAAAAATGACCTTGTGTCAGACTATTCCCTCGTGAGGAGGCAAGTAAATAGGAACATTAGCTGATCCTTGTTGAAAAAACTGTCCACCAGATTACGAATTGGTTTGGATTACAACAATAAGTGATAAAAATGTCCACTATTATAATGGGTAATATCTACCTGTTACAGTTTTAATTCATGTATGACTCTCATTGATTCCAATGATTTGGTGCTAAATCAGTTGACTGATACACTTCACAGGCTCTGACATCCAATTTGGTCATTTTCTTAGACATCGATGAGTCAACAAACCGTACAAACTACAATGTCTTTTTTCATACTTAATATTTCCACAATGTTTTAATTTGTTTCTAATACCATTCTCATAGCAACTAAACCTGCATTCACCTAGACCTTCATTTGATGCACCATTTGTCATACTCTTCATTAAAATCATTAAAAATAAACGATTCGCTTTATTTTGACAAGTTATTTCATTATTTTCTTGGAAATTAAACGAAAATAACTCTTTTTATAAGTTTAAATAGATAGTGAATATAAATAATATTTTAAAATCATATTTATAATCATATTTATAGAAATAAATCTATTGCATTTGACACATATGCAATATTAAAATTTACAACAATTGTTAGAACAACGTTAGTATTAATGACAAATATACTCACTTAACTTGCTACAAAGTTCTACACTCAATTCTGTTTCCACTGGTCTGTTTGGAAATGTCTTCTTAATTGTAATAACAATCTCAAGCAATTCACTTGTTTGATTTAATGTAATTATGTCAGTTGGATTGACATTCTGAAATTGAATCAAACAAAAAATTGTATATTAGAATCAAGTTAAAATATAGTTTTGAACAATTAAAAATTGCATCATGCCATGAAAAAAATAATGTCATATACACCCAATATTGCACAATCTGATTTTAATGATGCTTACAAAAATAAAAAAACACACACACACACGATTGCATATCTGTACATACACACAGACACACACAGACACACACACATATATATATATGCATAATCCTAATCCTTCACTAGAAAACATCAATGATAGCTCTAGAATGCTGTATCCTCAATGGCCATATTTCATTTGCATACATTAGCACCTTGTAGACTCATGTTTGATAAATTCTACCCTTAGTCAACAACATTAAAAATCTACTGGTTAATTATGACAAAACATCTTTAAACTTTCCCAATCCATTCCTAACTCTTGCTATCACACCAGTCTAAGCTACTCTCTTTGTTTCTGTGGTGTTACTAAGCTTACAAAATTCTAGATATTCTCAACAGTTACCCAAATATATTTTCTTCACATCAGGGTTCTCATTGACTCAACTCAAATTGCCTGTAATACTCCTGAATTCCTTGAATATCCAATGCTTAAAAGTACAAAAAAATTGTGTTGCTCCCAACTCACTTTCTACAAACTGAGCATGAAACTTGTCTATTTCTTGGGGCTTTTCAGTACTATAACCATTAATAATCAATTTGTTCTGTGTAATTTTCACTTTCAGAACATTACTTTCCATAGCATTAATTTAAAAAAGTAAACCTTACATTATTTCACAGGTAATAATTAAATTATCAGCATAAAACATCTCTTCACTTGGGCAGGAAACCAATCAACTTATTTCTTATTACTTATTCAATTAACTTATTTCTTATTAATTATTTACTTATTCTCGTACCGGTTTCTGGACTTCAATAATTTTTACCCCTATTTAGAGGGTTTCACTCTTAACCTTGTAACAGTTGACAACTTTACTAAATTCCCAGTCTTTCAGAACACACTCTTTTATGATCTGATTTGTCAAGTGTGTGATCCTCTCAGTCCCTGTTCCATATACAACCTTAAACATTTATGCAACAACACTTATTCCTGAAACTCATCTTTTGCATCTTCATTCAAACCACATTTTGATGCATAAACAATTATTTTTACGAGATTTTTCTCTGTAAACATCAACTTAAACATTATAATACGATCAATAACATAATTAGCATAAATCATTTTATTTACTTATTTCCCTGCAATGAAAATCCAACATCACCTATTTACTTTTCATTTTCAATCCAAAACCGCTTATATCTTGCATCCTCTTCAACAATCATTTTGACAGAATTTACCTTTTCTTTCAGTTTCTTAGAAACAACATAAGTCAATACATATTTGCTCAAGAGACTAAACAATCTGTCCTTATCTTGAATGTAAAGGGCTACTATTTGGGATAATGCCTACAGGAAGAGATTAGCAGTGAGATGTCTGTTCACATTACATTTAAACTCCTGCAGTACAGTCAGGAAGCAGAAAAACAGTTCTACTACTAGAGTAGAAGACTTTCCGGCATCTAGAGATCTTAACACTGAAGGAGTGGAATTTTGCTGTTTGATAGGTTAGTTGGGGGTATGTACATTGTATGTATATTGTACAACTGTGCTATGAGTCCATCAAAGCACATTCTATTAAAGTACTAGTAAAACAAGCACAGGGATACAATATTGCACTGATGGGACAGGAGTGTGAGCTTAATTGATTGTGCGAGGCCTATTAGATTGGAGACTTTTCCTTGGACCTTGTCCAAGAGGAAGATACTAGTGGTAGATGCACCATCCCACATGTGGCAACAGTACTCCATGCAAATGGTGGCTTTGTAGAAATACAGAATACTCTCAAGTGTGAGTAATTTTCTAGCACGATATAGGGAACCCCTCACCTTCTTTGCTCAACATTGGCAATGTCATCGATGTATGTTTTTCAATTCATGTTATCTGTGAATGTTAAACCAAAGAATTTGAACAAGAAGCTCTCATGCGATGTGTTATTAGTTATGGCTATTGGTGGTTGAGAAGGTTTCTTGTTATTGTTGAAGAAAAGCAGCTTAGTTTTCGTAGCATTTAATGTTATCATCCATTTCACTACAGACTGGAGGTCATTTTCTAGGGTTTCTGCCATTACCAACATATATTTCCATTCAGTTTTTCCTTCATGTCTATTATAAAGCATGGTGTCATCAGCAAATATACTCGTTTCAGATATAATTTTATCTGGGAAGGCGTTTATGAAAATCAGGAATAATAAATGTCCAAGGATCAACCCCTCAGGCACTTTTATATTAATATCATGTTGCTCGGCTGTACACCTATTGAGAACAATCTAAATTTTTCTCTTGTCTAAACAGGACCTGATTATATTTAACATTTTTTCAGTAATACTGCATGATTTAATTTTCATGAGAATACCATTCATACCAGATCATGTTAAAGTCTTTGGATATATTAAGGGATACTGCCCTATTTTTCCCTGCCTTAGCCAGTGTTCAGAGATAGCGATTAAAATATTCACAGTAGAATGGACTTGCTTAAATCGATATTGTAGGTGAGAGAGAAGAAAGAAGATTCGCTTTTACAAGGTGGTGAACTAGAGCTTGACTGATTAATGACCCAAAGATTTTAGCAAAGAGGGAGAGGAGACTGACGGGGCAGTAATTGAGCAGATCAGTTCTTTCACCAGAATTCTTGTATACTGGTACCATAGAGGTAATTTTCCAGCTATCTGAGAAACAAGAGTTAGTAGAATACATGGACTAGCTCAATGGAAGATTATTTCAATAGTAGTTCAGGGATGAGATCAGACCCACATGCCTTGGAGGTATCTAAGTTTTTATGATATAACAAATATGAGAAGGGGTAATTTTCAGATCATCAAATGTGGCTTTTGTCCACATAGGAAAATCTGGAGGGAGTGATTTCTGGGTTCTAAGGTGGAGTTCGAGGCAAATAGCCAGACAATAGTTACACCTCATCATAGTTGTTGGATAGTGGAGGAACTATTGATCGTCCTTTATATACTATACTATTAAAGATTGTCTTAAAATCGAAAGTTTCTAAAAATGAAGCAGTGATTAAGACTTTTGTTTCTTTTCCTCAATTCAATCTAGGCCATTGTTTTATAATATTTAGAAGTTACAGAAAGATAAAGTCAAATATTTATTTATTTTTTTTTTTTGCAAGGGCATGTTGTGACCAATCACTTGTAATGGCTGCAAACCGCATAACAATTTAGGTAAGAAAGGCACTGATCCTGTGCTGAGACATCATGATTAATAGAGAGCCTTATGGAGAGGGTGTGCAGTTGACATATTTTATAGCCCTAGAAAATATTTCAGCATTCTACATGTGTGCATGTAACATCTGTTTTAATAGATTATGGTTCATAATGAAGTAAATAGTATTTTATATAAATTAGTATTTTCATTTATATACACACATAAGAAGAGAAAATATTTCCAATTTATTCATTAAGCTAAACAACAAACACATATATTTAATCATAATATATTAAAAGAACAATAGCATTTTATTTAAAAAAATGTTTTACTCACCTTATATTCAATAACTAAACCATTTATATAAGTAACAGTCAGATTATAAGAAAGTATATTTGTTGTATTCACAAGACTCATCCTAACTGGAACTTTTGGCTTCAGAAAAGTTACAGTGATTCTTGGACCATCATCTTGTACATCAAAACTGAACACACCATCACCAACAACAAGCTCTCGGAAATGATCTTGATTGGTTGAGGTACGTATATCCAGAGCATCATTATCAATATTCTCATATGTTATTTCTTCATCATGAGCACATATTGCTGCAAAAAGATAAAATAATTATTACCATCTTTTATATGCATACACCAATGGAAGCATTTTACAATGATTTCTGTTTATTAATCATCAATCATGTACAAGTTTAAAAACAATTGAAATTTACTGTTAGAATAAACATTCTCCCATTATTAATTAAAATTTTCTAATGGATTTCATAATCATGAAATAGAATAGGTTTTAGGGAAATTTATAAATCATTGCTGCAAGACTAAGCTCTAACATATTCACATTCATATGCTCTATATAATTACTGCAGAAAAATATCATGACTATAGATTAATTCAGTAAAGCATCTTTTTTAAAACTAGCAAAAACAGATTTGGTAGCTGAATCAGATAAGAACCTAGCAATTTAACTGCAATGTTTGTTTTATTTTTACGTTTTATTGAATTAATGTTCCGTGATTTTAGAATATTCTCTTATCTGTATTTTGTTCTGATATTTAAGGCAATAAGCTTTAGAGTGGAATGTGGACACAGTGGTAGTAGTCCTTATCAAAAGATATAATAATTTTAGTTTTAAATAAATGAAAAAAACATAATTGTTGTTGGAATAGTTGTTGGTACTGTCGTTGATATCGTTGTTGGAATTATTGTTGGTACAGTGCTTGGTATCGTTGTTGGAATAGTTGTTGGTATCGTTGTTCGAATAGTAGTTGGAATAGTTGTAGGAACTGTGGCGGATTAGGTTGTTCGAACAGTTAGATGTGATTAGTATTGTGGTTGGCAAATATTGTAAAATTTTATTCTACAATAGTTGAAATTGTTATTTGAATATTGTGTAAACAGTTGTATGTGCAGTTATTGAAATTGTTGGTGGTACATTGGTTGCAAAAATTGTAGAGAAAATTGGCATTAAGGAATATTTAATGCTTTTTTACATTTATTTATGAAAAAGAATAATTCATTTTAGAAAAAGTAAAATAAAAAGCAGAAATATTTAATGACCCTTTATACACATTTCTAAAGTAAAATAATTAACTCACTTTGAAAATAATGACTATATAAACAATGATATTTGGGAGAAGCAAACCTTGTTTAATAAAAGTTAATCAAATGAAAAGTCATTATATACATAAAAGATTTATTATTTTTGACGGTGATAAACAACTAAATTGAGTTTATATATAATTTAATTACATTTTGACCCCAAACAAGGCACATTGCCACTTTGATGTAGGGGGCTACTATTGAGGACACCGGCTACAGGGGTACTAGGTGGGGAGTTGGGCAGCAAGATGTCGGTTCACGTTATGGATTGATAGATAGATATACATTTCCATGGTAACATAATTAATTCACTTTGAAAATAATTGAAGATATGGCTCTGAGAAAAAAAACTTAAGTATTTATGTTAAATTAGAAAAGCTAATCAAATAAAAATGCATTATATATTTCTTTCAGTTTTTTATGTCTTAATTCAAATTATTTTTGTCTACACAATATAAAAGACCATCTTATAAAATTGTCCCAGAATATAAAAGACCATCTTATAAAATGTTATATTCCAAAATTTTACAAAGTAAGGTATAATTAAATTCATGCATCCAGTCCGAACCGAGTACGTTCGTGGTATTCCTTAATACATAGATTTTTAATTTGTTGTTTTCCCAATCGTGTACCATTGATCAAAAGTTCTCCTTGAAAGTTCATTTGCTGTTTTGTGTGATCTCAACATTGTGGGTCTAGACGATTTTTTCCATGTATTAAATTTAAATTTAATATCGAAAAGTCTGAACCTAAGTTTAATTACATTTTAATTTCTTGATCTCAAATTTTTACCATCACATATTTGCATTACCCTTTGTTGTTTTTGGTTTCCATGAAACGCACCCAGGTTTTATTTTTATTTCTGCAATGAGATCTTTTGTGTCCCATTTTTTACATGCCAAACATTTTTTCACAGATATGGGCAGTCTCTAACCCAATACAGATTTCCACATCGATTACAAGGGGATGAAATTTTCCTTTCTGAAAATTCTTTTTTAGATGTGTGCGGATATGTGTAGCCATTTTCCTAGTTTGTGTGTTATTTGTTACATGTATTTTCGATTGTTTAGCTACTTCTTTTTTTCAATGCCATATTCAATATCCTCTGAGTCTTTTTTAATAATTTCTATCTTCTGGTAGTTTTCTGTTAATTTTTGTAGAGTTAAACTTGATTTAAGCTTTCTGATTTCAGCATCTCGATTTGATGTCAGTCCTTGCGCAAATACTATTCATTTTTCAAAATAATCAAAATACAAATCAATAAATATGAACTTACTGTTTGATATAAATGGAATGGTGAAGGTCTTATTATTTTAAGAATATGATCTCTTTTTAAAAGAAAAGGGATCAAAGAATGTCCTTAAAAAAAGAAAAACATTGAAATATTGTATTGCATTGCTATGTCCTTCTGATATTCATCCATATCTATTTACCAGCAATGCTTCAAACATGCAAACTACCTTTTCTATTATACATACTATATATATATATATACAGCCATGGTAAAAATTATGGAGCACCTATAAAAAAAAACTTAGATAATAGTTTAAACCTACGCATTTAAAGGTTAAGAACTATACAGTGAACAGTTGAGAGTAAATGTAAAATATTTAGAAGTTTAAAAACCAGTATTTATAAAATTTATAAACAGTAGATTGTAGGTATTTATTTGCTTTAAAGCATCTTCAAGAGTTTTAGCTGAGTTTTATACTAAATTCATTCCAATATTCAAAATGATTCACTGTCATATACTAAAAGTTGTTTCTTAGTTTTCAGGTAATATTTGATTCCGGCCAGTGCTTTAATAGTATATTTAATTGAAGATGCCTCCAAAGCTTTCAGAGATTAAAAAGGCACAACTTATTACTTTATCTCGTGAAGGATATTCTCAGGTAGAAATTGCTAGGGAGATGGAATATTCACGGAAGGGAGTTCAAACGATTAAAAGGTACAAGGAAAAATTTTTTTCAAAAACAGAAAAGGATAAGGCCGTAAAAAGTCTACAAAAGCCATGGAAGACAGATCTTTGAAAAGAGCATCCCTTGCAGAGAGGAAGAAAAATTATCTGGAGCTTGCTGCTGAACTTAGAGGGGAAGCAAGCAAAAACATATCAGCTCAAACAGTGAGTAGAAGGTTATTAGAATCGGGATTAAAAGGATGCAAAGCAAGGAAGAAGTCTCAGGCCAACAAGAAAAAAACGACTCCAATTTGCAAAATAGCATAAAAATTGGACACTTGATGATTGGGCCAAAATTGTTTTGTCTGACGAAAGTAACTTTGAGGTAATTAACAGCTTCTATTTTCTAAACTTTGAACAGAACAATTGAAATTTTTATGTGAATACACATCCATAACACCTATTCAAAAATTTTAGCAAATTCTCATTTTTTTCATCAGACTTTTGGCACATCTGGAGCGGTAGGGAAGGCATTTCATTCTGATTGTGTGGTCCCAATTGTCAAATTTGCAGGATGAAGCATAATGGTTTGGGGCTTCATAGCTTCCTCTAGGCACTGGACTGTTGTACATATGTAAGAGCAGAATGAACTCCACAATTTATACTAACATGCTGGACCAGGTTTACTAAACCTCTTTGACTAAAATATTTAATAATAACATTTCAAGTGATGTAATCTTCATACAAAACAATGCCCCAAGCCATACGTTAAAAGTTTCAATGGGTTGGTTTGAGATAAAAGGGATTACAGTGATGAAGTGGCTCTCTCAATCCTTGGACTTAAATCCCATTAAAACTTTGTGATCCCATCTAAGGATAAGAGTGAGAATGCATAAATGTTTATCAAAAAAAGAATTAAAGGCCAAATTTCATGAAGAGTGGCAGAAAATAGATCCTACTATTTGCAACAATTTGGCCAATAATATGAAAAAACGAATAAAAGCTGTTATAAAGGCAAAAGCAGGACATGCCAAATATTGATTGTTATTAAAATAGATTTATCAATGTTTACTTCACTATTTTTAACCTTTAAATATATAAGTTTGAATCATAATTTTGATTTTTCATTGGTATATAATATAATTTTGACCATAGCTGTATATATATGGAGGGAACCAAGAAGAATTAGAGAAATTCTTTACAAGGAGACTTCTTGGGATGATGCAAAGCTCGATAATCGAGGTTGGGGCTTATATACAGAAGGATTTGCATTAGTATATATCTTTATAATGAACGAAAAATGTATATGCATTAGTATATATCTTTATATTTTCGTCTTTTCCGTTATCTTTCTGTATATATATATATTGTTCATTGTGTCTCTTTGCGAGATATCAAGTTGAGTGTGTCATGTCGACTGAAAGTATGTTTGCGAGTCTTCACAATAAAGGAGTTGGTAGTGAGTTGCGTTTCTCTCTTTGTAGGTAAGAACTTCTTTTGATTCTTGCTGATGGGATTAAAATCCCGCAGCCAAAATATCACTCTGCTACCAGGTTCTTCATCCAGAACAATTGTGAGTATCACAAATGTTTAAAAAAATTATTGATTACGTAGGTGAAGGAGATTGAAAATTTAAGTATAGTAATCTTTTGAAAGTTTCTTGGGCCAGTTGACCGTCCTCCCTGCTCTTGCTTTGTATAGATGGGTCGACTGTTCAGATGTGTGTGTGGTGTGTGTCAGTGAGTGAAACTGGGTGGTCGAGTGCGTCCAATCCAGCAGAGTCGCACTTTAATATGCAACCATTCATATTCACCTTAAAGTGTTTTCTTTTTCATGTCAAAACATTGCATGATCCAAGGCAAGATGGGTTGAGAGGTCTATGAACCGCTTCATTTGATAAGGATATCCTCTAATTTCATAGGAATTTGATAGTAAGGATATCCTCTAATTTTATAGGAATTGGATGAAATCAATCTTACTAAATATTGTGCAAACATAAATATAAGCTGAAAAATCTTGGAGATTTGGGATCCAATATCTGTTGGAGACAGTGAGAGAATTTAGTTAGGAAGAGGAGATGCCTATGGACTTTTTAAAGGGTGGGTTAATTCGAGTTGGAGCATGTGACCAAATTCGGTCTTAGCCTTCTTGAAATGATCAGGAATGAAAGTAAACAGGAGGCCCAGATGTGGTGATATGGTGAACAGTTGAATACACCACTTTAGTGAAACTAAACATAGGATCTATTAATTTTGCATAGGATGACAGAAGACTATAAAACCAGTCAACAGTGGATGTGATAAAAATTTTGTGAGCATATACAGTGTTAATTAAGGGATGTGCAAAAACACACAGGGATGTTCAATTATCCACAAGTCTCTGCTTTCTAACATCAACCAGCAAGTCAAAATGATCTAAGAAATCAGCACCTAGACTGGATAGGGTAGGTAGGGAGTACTTGGTGAAGTTTGAGGTCAAGGATCAATAAAACTTGACCACATGTGCCTATCTTCAATGAATTCATAGCAAATACAGAAATGGCGGATTTCTTCGGTTTATTAGAAACCAGATGTAATGACAAAATAGAGCATGAGGATCCTGTGTCTACCATGAACGAACTGTCCAGTATTATTTGTAATATACAGCCAAGAATTATTATGACCTTGATTCCTTACACAAAGAACTTGTCTGTCTCGCTACAACACAGCCAATTTGTGCATTAACAAGTCAAGCTTTGTTAATAATTCGTCATTAAACAAAGCCCCAGCAGCTGCTACAGTCTAAATTGACCCGGGTTGCTGGCTGAGTTTAGGTAATAATTCTAGAATCTTTTCTAACATGGTAGCCAGTTGTTCAGCAGTGTTCTTTTACATGTTCGGGACCAGTATAGCCTGGACTTCAGTAGGCAAACGTAAAAGAACATTTTTTTCTGCCGAGGAGTTCTAAAGTTCTTTTAACCATCTTAGAAACTTTGTAGGGGGCCTCTCACCTAGGTGTTTCTCATGTATGTGTTTGCCTGGACCAACCACAATTTTGCATCATTTGCATATGGAAGCAATGATATGAAACTTACCGCTGCTGTTTAGATACAATGTAAATTTATACAACAGCCAAACCAATACGTTCATTAAATATAAACCACAAAAGAAACTTTATGGACTAATTGTTCTTTAAAATTAGCAAAAAATTGCACACGTAAAATATTTTATGAGCAGGCACTTACAGGAGAAAGGCCCAGTTGACCTCCCATTCACTAGAAATAAAAATAAAAATACTAATAACGAACAAGATAAATGAAACTACAGATGCCGCACACTTTGCCCACTAACATTAAAAAAAACACATTTAACATAGGTTACAAATAAGTCCGGTCACTAGATATCTAAGCTCCCCGCTAAAGTAGCACACACAAGAAACAGATGAACGGGAGTTTAACTGGGCCATTGTCCTGTAAGTGCCTGCTCATTGGCTAGTCAGGAAGGGTGTGGTGGAAACTAGAAAGCTGATTGGCTAACTAGAAACTTAAAAGGTGCATATATAAAAACACGAGACAACCATAAAATCCTCGCATAAGCCTGATGAATCCTAGCGGGGATCAAATTTTTTTTTTTTTTCTCACACAGTGATCACCACTTATCAAGGCCCGGAAGCCACTCAGGGATAAGGGTTATTGCAAGTACATTATGTTAGTGTGGAGATTTGATGAAGTGTTTAATTAGGAGGGCGGTTCATTAGGAATTTGTTAACATTGGACTTGAAGACATCCAAGTTGTAGTCCGGAGGGAAGCAGGCAGACGGAACAGAGTTCCACAGGCGTGCAGTTCTAAGAAAGAAGCTTTGTTCATGGAATCCGCGTTTTGATTTAGGCACAGATATAGAGTGAGGGAAATTTTTCACATGCAAATGCGAAATATTCTGTGTAGCTTAATTGCCATATATATTTTATAACTTACTACTTAGATCTACCTACATATTGAGCACTGTTGAAGTAAATACTTAAAGTTTACACAAATTTATACTTTCGTATATTAATTTATGGGATTAAATGAAGTAGTTACACACACCCACACATATATATATATATATATATATATATATATATATATATATATATATATATATATATATATTGTTTTAACACAATCAAGACATCAAGGAATAGATTGATAGCAACAAATAGTGTATTTCATCGTTAGTTACAATTCTTTTAAAACTATCCGGAAAAATTCATATACATATATATATATATATATATATATATACACACACACACACACACACACACACACACACACACACACATTCAACCCTACCAACGATAATTTAGATTCTGCGATTGGTCAACATTTATTGGATAATCCAGAATGTTTCCTGGCATATAATGATGACTTTTTTTCAATTCTATTTCGAGGCCGATCAAGTAATCATCTGAAAACTCTCGAATCTGTCTCCATTGCATGACTCAGACATTCTCTCTGTCGAAAGAAGAGGTTCATTAACACATTGCACCTTTTAGGTAACTTGTAGGAAGATAACTAAAGGGAATTTTGTCTGGAAAAATATCCCATTTTTCTGCACTTAATCTTAAGAAAAATAAAGATACTTATCTTTCCAGATTTGATAAAGGTGCCGCCGTAGTCGTTCTGAACCGTATTGACTATATTAATAAAATGTTATATTTTAGATGACACGAATAAATTTCTCAAACTTAATTCGATCGACTCTTATGATAATACTTTGAATATTGAAAGCAAATTTCAAAAACGCTTGTACTTCTTATTTAAAAAGAATTATCTCTCCAAAGATATTTATCAGAAAATATGACCTACTTCCCTGAGGCTTCGAATTTATGGTCTCCCTAAAATGCGCGAAGATAATGTGCCTTGTAGATCCATTTTATCCATGATTGGTTTCGCTCAACATGCCCTCACCTAATATCTCACTGACTTACTTTAGCCTGTCCGTACATTCTATTCCACTTACTGTGTCTCTGATTCTTTTACTTTTTCTAAAATCATTCGAGATACTAACACCAATCAAAATAATTCTTTCTTTTGCTCGTTTGATATTTCCAGTTTATTTACTAACGCGCCTCTTGATGCGACCATTGCTATTTGTTGCGGTGCACTTTATTAATTAACAATTATGCACTAGTTTAAAAACAACTAAAGTAAATAAAAATTATTCATTACATTGAAATGTTTGATTGATTTTAATTTTGCATGGAATTATTTATTAAATAAAACTGCATAAAACTTCGTTTCAAATAAATTTAAAAAAAAACATACTTGTTGTAGGTATAGTTGTAGGTACAGTGGTTGGAATCGTTGTTGGTATAGTGGTTGGAATAGTGGTAGGTATAGTTGTTGGAATAGTTGTAGGTATAGTGGTTGGAATGGTTGTTGGAATCGTTGTTGGAATAGTTGTTGGTATTGTTGTTGGTATAGTTGTTGGAATAGTAGTTGGTACAGTTGTTGGTATAGTAGTTGGTACAGTTGTTGGTATAGTAGTTGGTACAGTTGTTGGTATAGTAGTTGGTACAGTTGTTGGAATAGTTGTAGGTACGGTTGTTGGTATAGTAGTTGGAATAGTTGTAGGAACTGTGGTTGGAATGGTTGTTGGAATAGTTGTTGGTACAGTTGTTGGAATAGTTGTGACTGATATTATTGTTTGCAAATATTTTATCACAAAGATCATAACATTTTATTGCACAATGGTTGAAATTGTCATTTGAACGATGTATAAACAGATGTACAGTGGTTCAAATTGTTGGCAGTACATTAGTTGGAAAATGTAAAAAAAATAATTGTCATTAGAATATATTTCATCCAATTTATATTTTTTATGAAAAAAAAGCACAAAGGAGAAATACTTTTTACATATTACAAGTCCGTGTAAATCTATATACATAAAAAGCAAAATGGCGGCATACGTTTTTGTATGTCCATGGAAGGCTTTTTTCACCAGGATTCTCGAGATGGTTACTATTTTCGAGAACTTTTTATATACTCCCTAGATCATAATATCTACGATTTGTGAACGCATGTCATCTCTACATTTATTTTGATCGACTTTTATAAAATTCATGCTACTTCCGTCTTTTCACATGTTTGTTTGTCTTTTTCATATAAATAAACTGAGACTCAACAAAGCAAAGCTGTCAGCAGCCTTTCGTGCCAGGAAGTCTTGAAAGCAATTAGCTTTGATCAATTTTGGGAAAGCCCTTTATATCAAACAATTGCTTTTCATTTGAGAGTTCCCCCTTTTTCAGGGGAGCTTGGTTTCCCTAACATAATAAATAAATGGAATGGTGGAAAGCTCAACGTTCATTTCTGCACCTGCATGAACTCATTCACTTAGCAAATAAACTTTTTGATTGACATTCTAAATTTCAATGTTTTTCACTTCCTATGGCTTCATAGCATAGCGGTAAGATGTCATGTTTTCTTTCACTTTCTTTTTCACCTTCGTGTCATGGGTTTGTCACGAGTTCAAGCCTGCCTGCCTGCCTACTAACACTTTTTTTTTCTTTTACACCTCCAAACTCCCGCTAGTATATATATAGAAAATAATTAAAATTTTTTTAATATAATCACAACTTATAAACAAGCTACAAATAAGGAAAGGAATGTCAGAGCACTCACCCCTATGATAAATCTTCTTTTATTTTCTACACCGATTTATGCCTTCTTATATCATTTTTATTTTTATATTTATTATCTTATATGGTTTTTTACTTTTTAAGCATTGCTTGTTTTAATGTCAAGCCATATTTCAAGTCCCTCAAACACACACACACACACACATACATGTTCCTGAAAGGATGAAACACTAGTGTCTGTAGGTATTAAAAATAATTATAGTAATTATTATATCAGCCTCTTTAAGAACTCGGTTCTTATTGTTGAGCACTCTAAATTGAAATTGAAGTCAGTCACTTAAAGACACATGTGCAGATTATGATGTTATAATCATAAGATCATTATCGCCATCTTGAAATTTATATAAATGTTAATTTCAACTATATTTCTCGCAGTTAATGTTAGACAGGTGGTTTGTTCCTTGCTAATGGGGTCAGAGATGGCTTTGTGCCTGCGTTCAACTCTTCCGACCAGCTGTAATCTGCACTGATGATTCCCAAAAGGATTAAACACTAGTGTCTATAGGTATTAAAAATAATTATAGTAATATTATATATATATATATATATATATATATATATATATATATATATATATATATATATATATATAGATATAAATCTAATTATCTTAAGAGTATGAAAAAAGCAATCATCCCCAGTATATCAAAAAGAATATCTAAGATATCACAAAATGAAAATATATTCGATAAGAATAAGGATTAATATAATGAAGTATTACCTCAATCAGGATATCAAGAAAAGATCAAATACATAAAGGCGTTTGATAATTAAAATAGCAGGATAAATTATACAACATCATATAACATGGTGATGAAGGGAAGAAGAAATGTAAAGAATAAAATAGATAAAAAATAAACATAAGAATAAAAAGAATGAAATTAAAGAAGCATATAATAGTAATAATACAGTTAAGAATAAGAGAAATGGGTGCAAAAACAAGTCTGGTTTAATCATCCTTTTAGTGAACAGATACAAAATAATATCCCTAAAGAATTTTACAAAATAATTGATAAGAACTATATGAATTATAGTAGGATGGAATCAGGTGAATTAAATATTGAGAAAAAATGTAACTGTAGAATACCTAATGAATGTCCATTGGAGGGCAATTGCTTAATATATGAAATTGTATACAAATGTGCAGTTAGGGCAAATAATAGTAAAAAGATATACCGAAACCATATTGTATCATTTAACATTGAACCAGGAAAGGAAACAACTTGGAATGAGGATAAGGATAGAAATAATGATATGACAAAAATAAATATTAAAAATAAGAAGAGAAACACAACTGCGTGAGGTGATTGGCTTACAGAACCATGTAAGAAAAAATAGAATTTGAATTAAAATGGTCAATTGTAGATAAAGGTAGAAAATAGAATCCTAGTAAATCAAAAAGATGTAATTTATGTTTACTTGAGTAAACGTAGTGAATTCTAAAGAGAAAATTTGGAACAAAAAATTTCATGTTATTAAAGCTGTCTTCAGAGAAATAAATTCCTATTACCATGCTCAAGACCTGATTAAACGTGTTTAAATTTTTAAAAAAATTAAGATATATGTTGAGAGTGAAATGTAAGTGTTATAAGAGAATGTTAAATTTAATACAAAGATTTTAGGATAGTGCAATAAACAAATTAATGGGTCATTAACTTAACACATAAAAATAAACTAATTATAACCTAAATAAGGGAAATAGAATTAAATTTAAAGTTGATAATCGTTATTGGGAATAAACTAACACCTGAGAAATTTCATTAGCACAAAAAAGAATCAAACATTAAGTAATTGCAAAATATTGAGACGAACAGATTATGATGGATTAAAATGGACTAAATAAGAAGTTTGAAGCAAACTAGGTGAAAAATTGAACCTAGACTGATATAAAGATAATAATATTAAAACTACAAATTTTAAAATTAAGCAAAAGAGATTAATGAATACTAAAGTCAAAATATTAAAGTAAGAATACACACGAATTTCGATAAAATTATGAATCGATAAATATAGGCAAACTTGAGTTATATCTTACACCATAATGATATACTGAATAATACAGAATAGTAAATATTAAAAAAAAAATAAAAATAAAATGTTTATATTGAGATAAAACTTGAAAAGATAGATTTAACATTTAAATTATGTACATAACCAGTATGTGATGAAGATAAATTTTAATTGATATTATTTAAATAAACCTTTTAATTATAATTTAAAAAAAAAAAAATAACATGTAAAGGAAAAAAAAAATCAACAAATATATGGCAATATGTAAATAAATATTTATACGAAAGTCGGGAAAATACAGATATGAATAGTTGGACATATAAATAGAGACTACAATTTGAAGGGGTAGATTATAGAACTTGGGGAATAAATTGATAAAATAAATACATTGGAGAGGGAGAAATAATTATAAGAATTAGAAAAAACATTAAAAGATTAAATGAATGTAAAACAGGAAATTGATGAAGTATCATATTAAAAGAAGAAATTCGAAAATGGGAGATTAATCAATTCGAAGGCAACCAAAAAATAAATAAACAAATAATAGAATAATATGATGAGAAAGAGGTGAGTCTAACCGCTTGATCCTTTAAAATAGGGATTATGAATATATTTATACATATATAACAAATATATTTTAGTGTCTGAAGCTATTTTTGGAATATTTTTAAATGATATAATGTTTAAATTTGTCCAAATAGTTATGAAACAATCGTAACACACAGAAATACACCATATGATGTTTTCATTTCATATTTTCTTGTCTTGATTTTGCAAAAATATTATGTATAAAGGAAAACAAATATATATATATATATATATATATATATATATATATATATATATATATATATATATATATATATATATATATATAGTATGAAAATATACTTATGGCTGGTAAGCTATAGAGAAACGTTTATGTTTCATTCCAGGAAATCATCAGACTAATTGCTCTACTAATATCTACTAATGTATAGAGCACAGTTGAAATAAATACTGAAAATATATACTAATACATCTCTTAATAAATTCTGAGCCTAATTAATAAAAACCACACCTTTTAGGCAAAATTCTACTTTATTACTCAGCATAATCTCCTTCTGAGATTCACTGATTACAATGCTTCTCTTACAATTTGATGCCTTTTTTTCATAAAACAATTTTTTTTTGGGGGGGGGGTTTCTGATATCATGCCTTCACTATAACTAAAAAACAATGTGATTAGAGCAAACTATTTTAAAGTTAAAACCTACAAAGTAGACACATGTTTTTTGTTCGGGGATGAATAAAAGTTATAAAAACTAGTAAATGTAGACTTTGATAAAAAGTCGAAATGGTAAATCATATATTAAGTAAATGCAGCAAACTAGCTTCCAAAAATTACAAAAAGAGACACGACTGCTTGGGAAAAGCAGCTCACTGGAAACTATGCAAACGTCATTATTTTGAACATGCAGTACAAACAGACAAATTTATTTGGCCAAGGACACCGGACATCATAATAGTGAGCTGGAAGGAAAAAAACTTGCTAAATTGTAGATATAATTGTTTTAGCAGATGACTAAGTAAAGACCTAGAAGCTGAATATGAAATCCGAAGAAAAAATATATAATACCAATAATTGTA